>NC_064631.1:504064936-504373686 GCF_023864275.1 Schistocerca cancellata
TCTAAGTTCTAGGGGACTTATGACCACAGCAGTTGAGTCCCATAGTGCTCAGAGCCATTTTTGATTAAACAACGTTACTTAGCAGTGACACATCATGCGAAAGTTACTTTCGTCCTTAAATTTTGCACACCAGTGTAGTTTCACTTATGACTGGAACAGTTAAAACCAACCAGTCAGTAGTACTTTTGTTGGACGAACTCTACAATTTTATTTACAATAAAACGTGAATTTAAAGGTGGGCTCTGGAAAGAACAGAACCTAAGCATCTTCTTAAGTTTCTGTTGCTATTACAAGCTGATGCTTCCGAGGAAACACATTAGAACTTGGAAGACTATCACGGAGGAGAAAGGATTAACATGGCAACAACCACGGGAATACTGGACAAAATCAAGAATATGGAGCAGAATAAGACTTCTTTAATTCAGAAGTAAAATTCATTATATGCATATTTATCTACAGTGATAAATTTCCGCATTTCATAAGTGTCAGTAGTAGCACTAATGTAGCTTGCGTGTGATGATAATTGGAGACTCTGCATGTGCAAAATGACGAGGCAGTTATTGCAGTGGTCATAATTTGGAGAAGGCATGTGCTGTACAGTGTCTTATCGTTTTATGAATATATTAAAATTCCAGTAAAAAATTGTGTTCTGGAGTCTGGTCGAAATCTGGGTTAAAAAGTTCCATTTTTTTCAATAGAAGTATTAAGTCTGGTGAGTTAGAAACAGAATCAGGCTACCTCATTAAAATAGGACGCAGGTTAGTAATTAAGTGTTCATATGAGCAACCAGATTCAGTTACAACAGTAGTTAAATATTGCAAATACGCTACATACGTTTGTTAGCAGTGAAATACCATGGTCATGTGCTAATAATTGAATGTTACTTGGGTTTACGTAGTTTCGCCAGGGGTATTTGCAAATTTCCCACCAACATAAGAGTCTCACGTAACATTGCTGAAGGCATTCTCCCATAACTGTCTCGAAAATCGAACAACTTTTTCGACTGTCCCCAGTTGACAGGAATGTTTTAGAACACTTTGCGACAGACAGGCTCAGCATTTTAAGTATACTTACCAGGAGAACTGGGATTATGCAACTGCAACGGTAATGGTTGTTAAATGTAAGACGTGTGCCATGAACACAAGGGGGATTTTTATGTTTGCTAGTTCAAATAAGTCCTTAGAGTTACTACCTGTAAACCGAAAAAGGAGTGCAAGATATAACTCCGAAAAAGGAGTGCAAGATATAACTCAGTCCACCGCACTCTGGGCAAATGCTTCCTAAGCAAATTATTGAGGAGCGTAAAATATAATTTCCACCGTCAGACATTAGCAAAAGATCTTTCAGAGAATCCTAATTCTGAAGCGCCAAAGAAATCGGTATAGGTATATGTACTCAAATACAGCGCTGCGGTCGGCAACGCCAATATAAAACAAGTGTCTGGCGCAATTGTCAGATCGGTTACTGCTGCTACAATGGCAGGTTATTAAGATTTAAGTGAGTCTGAACGTGGTGTTATGTCATCGCACGAGCGATGGGACAAGCATCTCCGAGGTAGCGATGAAGTGCGGATTTTCCCGTACGACCGTTTCATAAGTGTATCGTGAATATGAGGAATCCGGTAAAACATCAAATTTCCGACATCGCTGCGGCCGGAAAAAGATCTAAAAAAAAGAGACCAACGACGACTGGAGAAAACCGTTCAACTTGCCTCCACCTGCTCCACTTGGGGGGCGTCACAGTGTCATTTCTCTGGATCCCAGGGCACGTTGGAATCCACGGAAACGAGGCAACCGATATAACGGCCAAGGCTGCAGTCTCTCTTCCTCTGCCCGCTGTTTGCATGGTTCCCTTAGCCGATCTACAGAGCCTTTTATGGCGTCGTGTTGCTCTTTTATGGCACACACATTGGTCTGCGCTTCCCGATAATAAATTACGGGACGTAAAACCTCTCCCCTGTGCTTGGGCCTCTTCCTCCCGGCTTCGTCGTCGGGAGGAGATAATTTTAACTAGACTCCGGATAGGATACTGTCTTTTTAGCCATCGACATCTTTTGGCGATCCTCCCCCACTTTGTCCCCACTGGTCTCAGCTGTGGACGGTGAGACACTTTTAACGTCAGTGCCCCTATTTTAATCCGCTACGCGCCCGGTTACAGCGTCGCCTGATATGTCTTCCCTTCTAGATGACAGGCGCTCAGCCGATCGCGTCCTTGAATTTATCAGTGTCAGTGAGATGACATCGGTCATTTGAAGCTCTTTTTTTGGGGACATGAACCCCCCCCCCCCTTCAATAGTAGTTTTCTAAGATTTCCTTCCGCTTTTAGTTTCCCTCCGTTTCGCTTCATTGCTGCTGATTTAACATTCAGTTTTTTACCCTTCCCTAAGCTACAGAATGGGCGCTTATGACCTTAGCAGTTTTGCGCCCTAAAACCATTTAAAAAAGTGACAGAAGTGCAGTCCTGCCGCAAACTGCTGCAGATTTCAAGTCTGAGCCATCAACAAGAGTCAGTGTGCGAACGATTCAACGAAACATTATCGATATGAGCTTTCGGAGCCAAAGAACACTCGTGTACCATGATGACTGCACGACACAAAGCTTTACGCCTCGCCTGGGCCCGTCAACACGGACATTGGACTGTTGATGACTGGAACATGTTGCCTGGTCGGACGAGTCTCGTATCAAATTGTATCGAGCGGATGGACGTGTACGGGTATGGAGAAAACCTCATGAATCCATAGACCCTGCATGTCAGCAGGGGACTGCTCAAGCAGGTGTAGGTTCTGTAATGGTGTGGGGCGTGTAGAGTTGGAGTGACATGGGACCCCTGATGCGTCTAGATACGACACTGACAGGTGACACGTGGGAAATTCCAGCAGGACAATGCGACACCCCACACGTCCAGAATTGCTACAGAGTGGCTCCAGGAACACACTTCTTAGTTTAAACACTTCCGTTGCCCACCAAACTCCCCAGACATGAACATTATTGAGCATATCTGTGATGCCTTGCAACATGCTGTTCAGAAGAGGTCTCCACCCCCTCGTACTCTTACAGCTTTAGGGACAGCCCTGCAGGGTTGATGGAGTCATTTCCCTCTAGCATTGCTTCACAAGTTAGTCGAGTCCATGCAACATCGTGTTGTGCACTTCTGCATGTTTGTGGGGGCCCTACACGATATTCGGCAGGTGTACCAGTTTATTTAGCTCTTCAGTGTGTGTTAAAACTTGTCTCGTTACTCCGATAACTGAGAAAAAAGTGCACAGCACTCCCTATATTCTTTTCGAGACAGATACAGCTCATTCAGATGCATTAGGCGTCCTCTTAAGGGCGAAAGCCGCAGTGCAACACTCATTTCCAGGCACAGAGGCGTCGTGGCATCCATCCTGCCCAAAAAGGTGACTAACTACCCTCATAGATGAAAAAAAAAGGGGGGGGGTATCGGACGCACTGTGACCAAGCGGTCAGCCGACGTTATCGGATGGCCTCTGGCGACTGCGTCTGGCGACCGTTGTCGGTGCCACTCGGAAGACAGCCTAGCTAAAAAAAGAACGCATTTACTTTACCCGAACTATCTTGATATTGTTAACTATTTTGCTATTATCCTAGTGATCGCAAAAGCAGGAGATCCGCTCACTCTTTTCGCCTGAGCAATGTTGTGGCTCGTGTAAACAATAGTGGCCCAGATATGTACTCCTGCAAACATTGCTGAACATGTGGCAGCAACTGATGTGATCGGTAATATGAAACTTCTGCCCGTGTAAACGCGCTTTATCATCATGCGAACAAGGTGGCGATCATCCCATGCTGTAGCTACATTTACTACGTTTACACGCAACACGGCTTCCCTAAAACGAAAGCAGAATGTTGAACACAGATTTTAGGTGATAGTTAACATCTGAAGGCCTGAACCGATTTTGCTAAATAGTTTTAGACGAAAAGCCTCTGAAAATACAGTTTCCATTTCTGATTTGGTCAGCACGATGAATGCTTCTTTTCAGTTCAATGTATGTTTTGCCTAACTTCTTCCTCTGTCTAACACAGTAAAACTTGCTCGAAACGGGATCGCCTGGGACTAAAATAATTTTCCAAATTAGACAAGTTTTGCGGATTACACAAAAGTCACTGGGCTACGTAGAATTTGTCAGGTTTCATGCACAAATGTACAGGAAAAAATTTTTAATTAGGCATGTACTGTATTTACGTACCTTCACTACAGCACAGTAGATATTCATTTACTGTATATTCGACAATAGGACACGGGACTATTACACTAATTGATAAATAACACGGCATTTCTATATTTTTACTCGACTTTTAAATTCATTTATTATTGTATGTACAAATACATTATTCCCAAGTTTATTTGCTTTATATTTAACTTTTTTCGTCACATATCAAGGAGGGAAACTTGTTTTAATTTCCTGTTCACAAATGTTTTTTCTAGGCAATTATTTGCACCATACAATACTTCCAACAAGTTGGGAGAATTTGTGTCTGCTGCAAATTGCGTAACATCGTTTATGCGTGCAAGCCGGCCGGAGTGGCCAAGCGGTTCTAGGCGCTTCAGTCTGGAACCGCGCGACCGCTACGATCGCAGGTTAGAATCCTGCCTCGGGCATGGATGTGTGTGATGTCCTTGGGTTAGTTAGGTTTACGTAGTTCTAAGTTCTAGGGGACTGATGACCTCAGCAGTTAAGTCCCATAGTGCTCAGAGCCATTTGAACCATTTTATGCGTGCAATGGCTTCTTCAGGCGTATTAATTTTTCTAGGGACATCATTTTGCTCCTCTTCTTTCTTTGTTTCTTCATCATCCTGTGTTGCGGCTGTCTATTAAACCTGTTGCTCAAGTGAAGGTGGAGTGAGTTGACAAAGCCATCACATCGGATGTAATCATCTGCACTACATGAAATGTTTCGCATTTTCATTAATTCAGCAATTGCTGCTGCATTTTCTTGAACTTCGACGGCCACCGGAGTCTTGTTCCTGATCCCCAACACCGCTTTGTTGAAGCACTTGGTGACAGTTTCGGGTTTTGTTTCCTTTACTGCCAAGCCAATCCAATTTACTGCACCCAGGGCAGAAACTGACCGTGCAAGAGCTAACGCACTTTCGGCTTCTTCAACAATGAAGAATAAGAGATTGCATCAGTAATAGCCTATAATTTCATTTGGATGTGTATAAATAACCCCTGGTCCATGGGTTATGAGGGGCTGGTTGAACATGGAGGGAACTAAGCCAAGTTCACGTTTGATAACGTTACTGTCGGGTGGCAGGTTGCATTGTTTAGGAAAAGGAGAACTTGGCGATTTCCTTTTTTCGTTTTGGCATTGAAAGAGCCCAGCCATTCTTCCATAAGACCACTCACCATCCACGCCTTTTCATTGTTTCGCCAAGTTGCTGGAAGCTTATTTTTGAAACAGCGCGGTTTTGCCACCTTTCCAATCACTAGTGGTTTCTCCATTTCACTTGACATGTTTCCACACAACAGTACAGTGAGTCTTTCCCTGGACATTTTTCCGCCGCTGCACTTTTCACCTAGAGCTGCTAGCGACATTGAAGGCAGCGCACGTTAAAACAGTCCCGTTTCATCGGCACTGAACCCGTCTTTCGGATCATAATTCACAATTAAGTTAGACAGTATTGTCTTCCACTCTGTTGCTACACTTCCTGCACGTCTTTAGCTTCCCCACACACTTCATTCCACACGATGTTGTGCCTAGCTTTGAAACTATCCAGCCATCCTATGGATGCCTTAAACTCCGTAATTCCAAGCTCTTTAGCGACTTTCAGAGCCTAACTCTGCAACATGGGTCTAGGCAAAGGTAAGTTTTTTACCTGCGCACTTACGAACCATTCACACAATATTTAGTTCATTTCTTCATTTCCGGTCATCTTCGCCTTTCTTTTCAGCTACTCGTTCCCTTTCATCCATTCGTCCCGGATCTTTCCTTGTTTCTTAACGTTTCATAAATTTGTGTTTTACCGCATTTGGAACGCAACATAATTTCGCACACAGAGAGTTTGTCTTTCTCACTCGCCTCGATTACATTAATCGTTTCGTTAGTGTTAACGACACATACCGTTTGTTCCACATCATGTTACAGCATCTCAGCCTTTAACTGGGGATGTGGGGTGTTCACAGCACCCAAGGTGTAAAATTTTACTGGTATTTAGTGAAGCATGTTGGTCACACTGTTGAGCGCCTTTTTACCTTAAGGTATGCACATGGTTGCGAAACCGTTGTTCGTGTTTTAAAGTGTTTAAAAGTACGCAACACTGTACACAACAAGTTTTAAATGCTGCGGTGCTGATAACACCCCACCTACTTAATAGTGCGACTTTGTGTTAAGCGGTGTACATAATGATGTCGTATGAGGAAGAGCAAAAACGTCTTAGAAGGCTGTTGGAGGAAGTTTTTAATGAAGGTTAAGACTGTGAGATTCCAGAGTTTGAAGATTCGGATGACAATGAAGAAGAACAGCGCAAAGACAGCGATCATGCAACTCCCTAGTGATCAATCTGATGACTATGCTAGTGAAGATACGGCTTTTTCCTTTCCAACAACACCGGAGAGGTTTATGCTTGGTAGGGATAAAGTAACTAAATGGATGACTATACCTGAGCCTAATAATATCAGAACAAGGAAGCAAAATGTAGTAATTCAGCTTCCTGGTACTAGACTAATTGCTAAAGGCTGCAAGACTGCTGTAGAATGCTTTGATGTGTTCAAATGAGCAAATAATTCGCTCAATAGAAGAGTGCACCAGCCTTTATATTGATCGCATTGAGGCCTTTTACAAGAACAAAAATAGATGCTGGAAAACAGATGTAATAGAAATACGATCTTTCATTGGAATATTTATAATTTCTGGTTCTTATAGAGCAGCTAAAATGAACTTATAAGATCTGTTTTCTTCACAGGGACTAGGAGTAGAAATATTTCACACTATTATGTCACTGGACAGATTTTTGTTCCTTATGAGGTGTTTGAGATTTGATAATATTCATGATAGGGGGCAACGTAAGGAACTGGATAAAATGGCTGCAGTACGGGAAGTATTCACCTTGTTCAACGAAAACTGCAGAAATGCAAACAGCCTTGGAAGTTATACCACACTTGATGAACAACTGGTTCTCTTTAGAGGTAAATGAACCTGTTTGGTGTATATTCCAAGCAAACCAACTAAATACGGAATGAAAATACAGACATTATGTATTGCAAGGACTTGGTATACATCTCATATGGAAGTGTATGCTGGAAAACAGCCTGAAGGGCCTTTCCAAGTTTCTAATTCAGGTAAAGGCGTCGTTTTGAGACTTACTGAGGAGATTCAAGGAACTGGACGAAACATAACTACAGATAACTGGTACACTAGTATCTTGCTTGCTGAAGAATTACTGAAAAAGCAGCTAACATTTGTTGGCACAATGAGAAAAAATAAGCCTCAGTTTCCTACTGAATTGACTGTCATAAAAGGGACAGAAACTGCAAATACAATTTTTGCTGACAAAGAGGGGACAACACTTGCCTTTCATATGTTCCTAAAAAAGGTAAAAATGTAATACTGCTGTCAACAATGTATCCAAATTCCAAGAGTATTGACACTACAACAGGTGACAGAAAGAATCCTGAGATCATTACTTTGTACTACCTTACAAAAGGCGGAGTTGACAAGTTGTGTGCAACATACACTGTAGGAAGAAGAACAAAACGATGCCCATTAGCGGTGTTCTTTCGGATGGTAGATAGTGCTTGCATTAACGCTCAAGTTACAATGAAGAGCAACATCCGCAGTTTTGCTGTGGAAAGAAGGCAGTTTATAAGACATGTGGGGCAGGAGTTTGGGCATCCTCAGGTTTTAAAAAGAGCTTCAAACTGGGTTGTACCAAGATCCATCCGGCTGAAGGCAGCTAAGATCTCAAATACGGAATAGTTTATTCCAGCAGTTCAAAGTAATAAACGCACATCAGGAAGATACACAGTTTGTCCAAGAAATGCTGACAAAAACCAAGTTCTTCTGTTGCAAGTGTAACCAATTTGCGTGTTTAAATCATATGAAAAACATCTGCAGTAAATGTATCATTTCAGAATCTTCTTCCAGTGATGATGAAAATGTTCAGTGTTGAAATGTGATTTTTCTCTAGGCTTTTGACATGAATGATTGTTTTAAGTTATATAAATATGTCTCTTACTTTCTCTGTTAACATGTCTCTATAATTTTAAAATGGTTAAAGCTTTTCTGATTTGATTAATTTGAAAAATAGTATGCATACGAACATTTGAAACCATTTCACACAGGCTATTGATTTATCAGCTACGGATAATTATTCGAGTACCTTAGTGATTAAAATTGTACTCAAATGAATTAATAAAAGACTAAACGCAATATTTATTGTATAATAAACAACTTAAGAAAAATCAAAACCTCAGCATCGTATTTATGTAGGGTGCTGTGAATACCCCACGCCCCTAGTTATGTTATGAATGCTCACCTCCCCAGTTAAAGATTAAAGTGCTCCTAGTCAACTGAAACTGGCAGAAAGTAATGACATTGCCGGGTACAACGACTGTCTGAACAATACCACCTCTTCCACTGCACATTGCAGAAGACTGTTGGTAGATACGCAACGATGTTCCAATAATGAGGAAAACGAGATGCGTCAATAATGAGGAAAACGAGAAAGCCAGCAAACAGAGCGCTCACGAACGAACCGAACTGATGTACTGTACCAACACTGAGCGTAACTTATTCGTTGTTGCACAGCGTGGCGCGGTTTTAGGTCCACACCAGCAGCGCTGCGCTGGACCTCTTTTCCTGGTTTTGCGCGGCTTAACAGAGGTGTTAAAATTAACGTCCTTGTAGAGTCGTGAATAACTAATGAATTGTAATACAGTAGTGCTGCATAGGCTCGTTTCCGCAGTATACAATAAATGTTCTAAGATTTGCTTTCCGTTTCTACGTTTCGCTTTATACAAAAAATCAGCAAACAAAAGTGCACTGAATGCGTCGGAACTGAAATACTTGTACGATTTGAGCAGATCTCCGAATTATACACGTGCCAGTTTGAGCAAACTTTACTGTAGTTCTTCTCCTTGGCTGCACAAAGTCATTCCGCCGAGATTACCCGACATTTTTTAAAGCAACGACGTTTCAAAAACAGTATAGCGTATACATAGGAGGGAATAACAGACTGTGGAACAGGAATTCAGGCCGCACTTCAGAATCAAAGTGCACGACCAACCACTAGCGGTACTTGGAATTCGGTTTACGAAAATCGGATTCAGAAGTGGTGATGCGTGCGTGGCTGACCACCCGCTACCTCATGGTTTCTCAAGTGCAGCAGTCACGTACCTTTAACAAGGCGAAACTCCGTCAGTTTTCGCTACCAACTGATATGCACTGTATCCAAATCTTGCAACTGGATGCCCCTCTCAGCGGTCATAACTACTAGACGTCCTGTATAGAAACCTAGCAGTTATGGAGCCACTAACGCCCCTCTCACCTTGGTCCTTAAACCGGTCGTGGATAAGATAAACCTATTTCCCCTCGATCTCCTGTTCTGCCTCATTTGAAGTCATGGCTTTCACTCTTCAGTGTTACTAGCTATTCTTCCATTTATTCTTCTGATTGAAATCAGTCTGTAGTGCTTTCATTAAGTGAGCTAAAGCAAGTGGTAAGAAAATGGGGTACACATGCCCCCAGAGGATATATCTAACCTAGGCATAGGTGAAGATATCTTAGGGCGTACGCCAAAGTTAAAATAAGCATAATACATATTCATTTAATTATTGTATACTGATTAGACTAATTATCCTTTTCATTAGTTAAAACTAATTAATATAATGCTGCATATTAATTTGCTCCACATTCATTTAACATGTAACAAGCTGACGTGTCGTTCAGGGTCAAAGCTGAGCATGAAGTTCACGTGCATGAAAAAAGACGGGAACATTGCCAAATTTTGGAAACTGTTTACATTTCGTTTTGTTGAAAGAATACTGTGGGGTCCTGCCCACTTGCCTCTATTAAGGTGCCAAAAGGATGCTGCCTTCTTAGATAGCTATACAACAATTCAAGCAAATCACATTAAAAGTTTTTATTACAAAAAAGTATCACTCCTCATCTAGACCCCTCTGCTAGTGTCCGTATAGTACTTCTGGTACTGTGGGGCCGAGGCTGGCAGGAGCGGCACTTAACATTCTCTTCGGATAGGGGCCACTCCTGTCGTGTTGCCGTCCTAGGTAGCAGGCTATTGGCTGACGTCGTCTCACAGCCTTCTCTGCTCTTGCGTTCTTGTCTTCATGCCGTCGCTTGTCGATACGCCATAACAGAGTCGAAGATGTCTGTTAATTTAAAATCATTTGAATTTAGCCCTTAAACACTTATTCAGCTATGTATTCTTGTGGAAGCTAATGCAGCGAGTAAGAAATTACGTTACCAGCTAAGTATGTACAAATCATACCCGCCGGCTGATGTGGCCGAGCGGTTCTAGGCGCTTCAGTCCGGAACCGCGCTGCTGCTGCAGTCGCAGGTTCAAATCCTGCCTTGGGCATGGATGTGTGTGATGTCCTTAGGTTTAAGTAGTTCTAAGTCTAGGGGGACTGATGACCTTAGATGTTAAGTCCCATAGTGCTTGGAGCCATTTGAACCATTTTGCAATCATACCCGAGCACACAAAACTGTTTACATTTTATAACTCTGAAAATTAGCAGATATAGTATTTCACGAGCAAGAAGATGTACTACTCACGTTCACACATTGGTACTTCAATTTCATAATGAAGCCTATCTCTCTCCAGCCATCACTGTAGATACTCTGAAGCCACATTCTAACACCGCCAGCCACTGGAAGCAATAACTGGAGTCGCTCGATCCTTGGAGTACTCAGTCCTGAGCGGAAACATTCGCTCGTTTTGGCACTGTTAATTTTTTATTGTTGACTGCACTCTTGGTATCTCCAGTCGTCACCCTTCTTGTCTTTCCGATATCTGTTTTTTATTTAGAGCCAATAAGTAGCTTTCAGTTATGTTTTTCATCCATGTACGTGAACAAGTATTTACTTAATAGTCAACTTTGTGTCTGAACTTTGTGTCTGTATCAATACGTTCAGTGTGGCGAACACTTCCGAAAAGTGACAGTATATATTTAAAAACCAAAAATTAAGTCATCAATTTAAATATGTACACTATGTGATCAAAAGTATTCGGACATCTCCAAAAACATACGATTTTCATATTAGGTTCATTGTGCTGCCACCTACTGCACAGATACTCCATATCAGCGACCTCAGTAGTCATTTACATGAGAGAGCAGAATGGGGCGCTCTGCAGAACTGACGGGCTTCAAACGTGGTCAGCTTTGTCGAGCTGTATCTTCAAACACAATTTCAGAAATTTATCTTAATCCTATCACTGTAGATGAAATTCAAAAAATCATGTCTCTAAAAAGTAAGAACTCTGCAGGGGTTGATAATATTTCTAGTAATTTATTGAAATATTCTTGTGTGTGGATAATGAACATTCTCTGTCATATTTTCAATGCTTCCATTCAGAAAAGTGTTGTTCCCGGTAGACTTAAGTATGCCATTGTGAAGCTCCTGTACAAAAAGGGTGATAAAACTGAACTAACTATCGATCTATCTCTTTGCTGACAGCTTTCTCTAAAATTCTAGAAAAGCTAATACATGTACGAATTACTGATCATCTCATGAAGAATAGCGTTCTCAGCAAGAGCCAATTTGGCTTTCAAAAGGGCCGTTCAACAGAAGACACAATCTATGCATTTGCAAATGAAGTCCTAGAAACCCTTAATGAAAAAATGTTAGCACTTGGTGTCTTCTGTGATTTGTCGAAAGTGTTTGACTGTGTTGATCACCATATTCTCTTGCAAAAAGCAAAATTAGTAGGAATAAGTGGTGTTGCAGGCAATTGGCTTCAGTCATATCTCCAAGACAGAAAACAAAAAGTTGTCTTGAATAGCTCAGATGGAGTATGTCATGTTTCTTCACATTCTCAATGGAGTTCCATTACGTATGGAGTGCCTCAGAGCTCAATTATTGGGCCACTATTACTCCTGATTTTTATGAATGATCTACCATCATGTACAAGCGTGTTCTATAAATTTACATTATTTGCTGATGATACCACAATTTTTATGAGCAGTAGAACAGATAGTAATCTTGAGGAATCCATTAATCACGTACTCTCAGATGTGGTTAATTGGTTCAAGGTGAATGGTCTCATTAAATTCCAGTAAGACCAGCTTTATTCAGTTCTGTACAAAAACAGAAAAAGAGAGAGAGATAAGTGGACATGTGGTAATCAGCCAATAGAAAGAATGGAAACAACAAAATTTCTTGGAGTGCACATTGACAAGAAAACGAACTGGTCTTCACATGTTATAGATGTCTGTAAGAGGCTTAGCTCTGCTATGTATGCTTTACGGGTTGTCACTACACGTATTGAACCTAACACTGCAAAAGTGGCATACTATGGCTATTTTCACTCACTCGTTGACTATGGCATTATTTTGTGGGGGCAACCAGCCATTAGCAAGGAAAGTGTTCATTGCTCAGAAGCAAGCTTTAAGAGTTATATGTGGATTGCGCCCAAGAGACTCATGTATAAATAGCTTTGAAAAACTTAAAATATAGACAACTACATGCCAATATATTTTTCCTCTCATGTGTTTTGTCTGTAAAAATATAGATATATTTCAACCAAACAATAATTATCATGGGCATAACACAAGGATGAAGAATGACATACACAGCAAGCATAGAAATTTGAGCTTGGCGCAAAAGGGTGTCCACTACACTGGAACAGTACTCTTCAATGCTCCTCCTCCTGAAATAAAGACTGAGATTCATAACAAGTGTAAGATTAAGAAAGCACTAAAAATATTTCTGCTAGAGAAAGCTTTTTACAGCCTAGGTGAATTTTTAAATAAATAAATTGTAAAATTTTAATATTATATAATACAAGTTGACATAACACCACTAAGAATGTTATTTAACTTGAGCTCTGTATCTGTGTGTGCTCTGTATCTGTTTTTCATCTACATTTACATTTATACTCCGCAAGCCACCCAATCAATCACGTGCGGTGGAGGGCACTTTATGTCCCACTGTCATTACCTCCCTTTCCCGTTCCAGTCGCGTATGGTTTGCGGGAAGAACAACTGCCGGAAAGCCTCCGTGCGCACTCATATCTCTCTAATTTTATGTGTATATTGTAGTGCTTCAATGATTCTAAGAAAATATGTATCGTCTTCTTTTTGTATTGCTGCTCAAAGAATTTACTGTGTACATTTTTATATAATTATGTTCTCAAATGTCTATATGTGCTATAAGATTATCTCGTTATATTTGTAAAAAACTGACTCATTCCACATCCTTGCGAACCCAACACAGTTGGACCTACGGAACACAAAATCAAATCAAATCAAATCTCAGGGAGAAGCGTGCCAGAGAGATAAGGAGTATACAGATCGTGCGTTAATCTTGTATTCATTTGGAAGTGGACTAATAGTGTTAAAAGTACCCTCCACCATGCACTAGGTTGACTTCCTGAGTATGTATGTAAATGTTGAGTTAATTGTCTAGTTGAAATGGATGGTATTTGAGATTTGGACACAATGGAGGAGGAAACATCTGCAGCTGTTTTGGTGTGAAGCATGTCGTCATTCTACCACAGTGACTTATACGCCAAAAAATTATTTTAAAATGGTGGATCAAGAATTTAACCTCTCTTCATGAATAATAGTAAACAGCTTTGCTGACCTGCTCAGCATAATTATATTGCAATAATGTAATTCTAAAACATTTTAACACTTCAGTGAAGTGTTATGAAATGAAATGATGTTTGTATAGTGTGTGCAGTGACTGATAGTAAGATATGAGTGAACAATGTGACATTACATTATTTAATAAGTTATTTGTAAAAAAAGTATACCAGGAGTAAATCTAATGAGTGTATCCAACTAGAAGTCTGTAAATGTATGAGTATACAAATTAGCTTATTTTAAACTGGTCTAATCTTGTAAATACTTTGACATGTCCTATATCCTTGTAAAAAGAGATCTACGGATGAATAAAGCTACTACTACTACTTGCACCTTACAGGAGTCTGAGTGTCATTCATTGTTACAACTAATGAGGTTCATTGTTATTGCTCTGCAGGTGTCTGACACGGTTGTGGAACCTTACAATGCTACTCTCTCAGTTCATCAGCTGGTCGAGAATTCAGACGAGACATACTGTATAGATAATGAGGCTCTCTATGACATCTGTTTCCGTACATTAAAACTGACGACGCCAACATATGGAGATTTAAACCATTTAGTATCTGCTGCAATGTCTGGTGTTACTACATGCCTAAGGTATGTATTTATAAAATCTTAACCTATATACTAGAACAGTCCCTGAGATGTACATCACTAGGTCTAACAATACTGCTTTTTTTGTGAACTAATTTTTTTTTATTATACCTGAAAATGCAACCATAATAAATACTGTTGAGGCCAACTTAAGTTACAACCAGCACTGGCAGGGTTACCTCACTTCTCCATAGGACCCAAGCACAAAAAGAATGAACTTGCAGATTTGGATCTGACACTGAATTGGAAACAATCATATACTCAGGAGGTTGGCTTGCCCGTCATCCTAAGTAATGCATAAGTGGCACAAATTGCCAAAGCTCCGGGCATTCAGGGGAGTACCTGATGCTCCTTTCATACCTGATGCTCCTTTCACGAGCACCATCTGCTCAGACCCTAAGTATGATCCCGAGACACCTACAGAAACTCTTGTAGGACAGGACTGAGCACCAAACTGCAGATAAGCATAATTTAATATGCCTGCTGTGACTGACCAGCTGGTCCCATCCCTGTCAATTCACCTGTAGTTTAGTACTTCCCATTGACACTGTTCTTCCCCTGCAATTACTTTTAACAAAAGATTCTTCAAATGTCACAAAGTAAAATAAGTTCAAATATTACAAAATAAAATATGCTCATTTGGAAAGGTTGAAAAAAATCAGCCAATAAGTTGTAAATAAAGGTTTATTGGTATGCTTGATCTAGGTTTCAACAATTGTAATATTGTCTGCTTCAGAAGGTATAATGGACCTTGTTCATCAGTTGCTGATTAAGTATACTGAATAAAGCCAAATGGGTCATGTCATATTCGTCATTCATCTTGAGGACACATAATCACAAGCCATGACTTAGTGCCCCTACACTTGGCTTTGATCTACACACATATAATACAATAGTGTTGCAATCTTATTCATGGTTTATGGTTATTTGTGTTCTTGAGATGTTTGTCGCATATTGCAAGAGCTGTTTGTCTTTATTCAATGTACTTAATCAGCATCTGATGTAACAAGGTCCTATGTCAAGAATTCCAATGAAGGTTTATTTGCAACTGGTTGGCTGATTTTTTCATCCTCTCCAAGTTCACTGTCACACCATTGCTGAAGTTGCAGCCATGTTTAAGATTTTTAAATATGCTCACTTATTTGCAGAGAATGTGAAAAGAGAACATAGTAGCTAGCATATCTCACTTAACATATCAGAATAAACTTGAGGATAGTGGCTTCCCTCAGGGTGCATCCTAAGAAACAGAAGTCTCGGTCTTTTGGAAATAGTTCAATCCTAACACATTTTGGATTGCTCCACAAGCAAGCAAATAGTGGCACAGGGATGGCATTGATATGAATTAAAATTTGTTTTGTTGGTACACAATGCACAGTAATGCACCAGTGTAACTTCATCTGTGTAATTTTTTTGTTTATATGCTGGACAGGCTGTTGGCATTTTGGTGCAGAGAAACTGTAGTACTCTCTCAGTGAAATATGTTTTAGGTAGTGGATTTCTATTATAAATTGGTAGCAGTTGTTCGTTTTGTAATTATGAAAGAGTTCTTCAATAGTTTCAAGTTTTATTGTATAAAAAATTGTGCTTCATTTCCTCTACCCCTAAAAAAAAAAAAAAAATAACATGAATGCCCACTGACTTGGATTGTGGGTACACTCATGCTGTGAAAAAAGTTTTGAGTGTACTATCAGCAACCAATATGCAATGCAATGCTGGAAGAATCACAGCCAACAAATTGCTGACTCTCCAGTAGTTCTCAGATGTGAGAATTCCACAAGTTCATATATACTCATGAAAAGACATGTATTCTTTGGCGAAGATCCACAGCTACACTCTGATGGTTTGATAATGCCAGAACACTTACGAGCCAATTAAAGATAAAGAAAATATCACTACAATGGAAAATCCAGGATGGAATGTAACAATATTAGTTATGCCTATCTGCGACTCAGCATCTCTGCTACATGGTGAGTAGCAACTTTCCTTTTCATAATACTGAAAATATCACTACATGTGAAGAACAAATGATTAGATAATATTATGAAAGGGACAGATTGCTGCTTACAGTATAGAGGAGATGTTGAGCTGCAGGTAGGCACAACAAAAAGACTGCTATACATTTAAGCTTTTGGCCAAAAGGCCTTGTTCTAAAAGTAGAAAACACTCATGTATTCACAAAAGCACACCACTGTCCCTGCCACTGAGTCCAGACCTCTGTAGCCAGAGAAACTGGTCATGTGTGTGTCAGTTGTGCTTGTGTGAATGTCTGTGTTTTCTACTTTAGAAGAAGACCTTCTGGCACAAAGCTTAAACATATAGCAGTCTCTTTGTTGTTCCTGTCCACGACTTACTTCTCCTCTATATGACGAGTAGCACTCTAGCCAGTTCATGATATTGTTATTTGAGCCTGGATTTTCCATTGTGTGTATAAATGAATTGAATATTTTTAAAAGAGCTTTAGTCCATGGCCTGATGTTTTTGAGCTTAGTATTGCTTGGATACTACATTTGTAAGTGCACAAACTGACATTAAAGAGGTATCTGTGTGTCAGTTAGTGTGCATCCTATAGGATTATGAAGAACAATATTATTTTTATACAGGTATCAGTTGATGAGGAGGAGGAGGAGGAGATTTAGTGTTTAACGTCCCGTCGACAATGAGGTCATTAGAGACGGATCAGTTGATGACTCATCCTCTTTTAAAAGTAAAGAGGCTTCAGTTGTTACTCACGTCCACATATAAATAAAGCTTATAAAGCAGCACTCATGCTGCCCCGCATATTATTAACATTTTCTACTCGCACTCCTAGGTAGCATTACCATTAGTGTTCATTAGGAAACAATATGCTGCAGTTGTTTTGACTGCTGTACATTAACTTTGTTATGCATGATGTTAAACATATATTGCATTTTAGGGTGCCAATAGTGCTTACCAATTATTTGTAATGCAGTGAGTGTTGCCAAGAATATACCATACGAATACACTGAACTTTGTTTCTTCTCAGTCATATTCTCAGCAGATTTCTGTTTTACCTAACCAATTCCGGGAAAGTCAATAAATTTCTACATTAATATCTAGTGAGAGAATACAGCTTTTTACCCTGTGATAGGAATTTTGGCATTCAAAAAGGAAATTAAGGAAACACTACAGATTGCTTACTTTATATGATGTCACCGTGGTGGTTCTTAGAATTTCATAACAGATAAATTTCTTGCTAGAGAGGTTGCTGCTACTGAAATGCCAGACATCAAGTCATGGTGGCAACTGCACCACGCAAAGACCAGAATTTCTGAATAAAGTCGAAGTACTTGAAGACAAGTGTAGGTGACATTATCTGTTAACAGTTTTTCACAGTCTGATGACACAAAGGTTGTATTACTGTTTCTACAATGATAAGTCACCCTGTATGGGCCTCCAATGTGATAAATTGACAGTGATAGAGAAACTAGCTTGTCTATCAGGAAAGGAACCGGTTAAGTCTAATACAATCAATGACATAAAAAAACTCCAGTGTTATCTAAAGGATGAACACCTACCTTTCAATGTTATCTATGGGATGATCACCTACCTTTCTATGAAGAACTCTTCGGGTGGCCTGTGCGGAATAATAGCCAACACAAGTGAATTAACTCCAAACATTGATTATTGTTGTAGAATGATGCATTAGTATGGAGAAATGTAGCACTGTACATGTTATATTGTACATGATAACATCATTCAGCTTTTACCTAACACCTGCCTTCACTCTTCAGCTCAGTGCTGTATATTCTGAAATCAGTCAGTAACTGAAATATTTTTCTGTACAGGTTTTTTTCATGTTCCATTCACTGATAAAACAAGGGAAGCATGGACTGCTTATATATACTGAAGCACCAAAGAAACTGGTATAGGCATGCATGTTCAAATACAGAAATATGTAAACAGGCAGAAAATGGCACTGTGGTCAGCAACACCTAAGTAAGACGGCAAGTGTCTGGCACAGTTGGAAGATTGTTTACTACTGCTACAACGACAGGTTATCAAGATTTAAGTGAGTTTGAACATGGTGTTATAGTCGGCTCACAAGCGATGGGACACAGTGTCTCCGAGGTAGCAATGAAGTGGGGATTTTCCCATATGACCATTTCACAAGTGTACCATGAATACCAGGAATCCAGTAAAACATCAAATCTCTGACATCGATGTGGCTGGAAAAAGATCCTGCAAGAAGGGGGCCAATGATGATGGAAGAGAATCATTCAACGTGACAGAAGTGCAGCTCTTCGGCATAGTGCTGCAGATTTCAGTGCTGAGCTATCAGCAAGTGTCAGTGTGTGAACAATTCAATGAAACGTCATTGATATGGGCTTTCAGAGCCAGGCCCGCTCATATACCCTTGATGACTGCACAACACAAAGCTTTACACATCACCTGGGCCCGTCAACACTGACATTGGCCTGCTGCTGATTGAAAACATGTTGCCTGGTTGGAGGAGTCTCGTTTCAAATTGTGTTGAGCAGATGGACATGTACGTGTTTGCAGACAACCTCATGAATCCATGGACTCTGTATGTCAGCAGGGGACTGTTCAAGCAGGTGCAGGTTCTGTAATGGTGTGGGGCTTGTGGAGTTGGAGTGATCTGAGACCCCTGATGGGTCTAGATATGACTCTGACAGGTGACACATACGTAAGCATCCTGTCTGATCACCTGCATCCACTCATGCTCATTGTGCATTCCGACGGACTTGGGCAATTCCAGCAGGACAATGTGACACCCCACATGTCCAGTATTTCTACAGAGTGGGTCCAGGAACACTCTTCTTAGTTTAAACACTTCAGTTGGCCACTAAACTTCCCAGACATGAACATTATTGAGCATATATGGGATGCCTTGCAACATGCTGTTGAGAAGAGGTCTCCACCCCCTCATACCTTTACAGATATATGGACAGCCCTGCAGGATTCATGGAGTCATTTCCCTCTAGCATTGCTTCACACATCAGTCAAGTCCATGCAACATCGTGTTCGGCACTCTTGCATGTTAGTGGTGGCCCTACATGGTATTAGGCAGGTGTACTAATTTATTTAGCTCATCAGTGTAGTTCTGAGGAAAATATTATAAATCCAATTTTAACTTGATATATCTATGGATGATGTATGTATGGTAGCTGCAGTACATTTTCCTCATCTTTCACTGAAACTGATCTCCTGTAATTTTGTAAGAAGGCTTTTGTGGGGGTAATCGCCTTTCTGTGAACACCTGGGGGTTTAGATTTTTCAGTATTTTTATGCCACTTTTTCTAACGTCAAGACATCCTGTAACACCATTTTAGTTTTTTACACTGACCTGAAATTAGCTTACATCAACCTTGGTTGTGGGTAATTATAAGGAAGGTTGTTAATAGAGGGTAATAGTGTATCACTGGCATTTCTTCCATCTGTGTCTGGCAGTGAAACATACATCTTCTTATTGCACTAAATCACCCTGTTGCTCCAATATTAAACAAAGGTAATGAAGTTTTTGAAATTACACAATTGATAATATCTGGGTTTATTGTACCACAAAAAAAGCACAAACAAATCTATTACCTAATTAACTTACAATAATAATAACACTGCTTTATTCATTATGATTCATTGCATATATATAAAAAAGAGGTTACAATTCTTGATACATAGCACAATAATACATTCTTCTGAACATACCATTGATGTGAAGTTTGTGATTTCTTTGCTACCTAATCAAGTTGACTTACATTATAAAAAATAATTGTTTTAAGAAATAAGCAAGATCACCTTTTTTGTGGAAGTTTGGTTTCTTTATCTTTCATCTTACCGTACTCTACACAATACTGCCCATGTTGCCATATGCTGCCATTATTGCATTTAGATAATATAACAATGAAATGGTTGAATGGTATGAGTGAGTGACCCTAGTCATTAATGCTGTAACCAAAGATACACATTTATCAATGTGCATGACTCCACATTGTTTTACATGTACATTCCGCTTTGACACTGCACCAGAGTGAAATTGGGTTCAGCTAGATGTGTTTGATGGAACATGATGCATCTCAGATTTTCTTCTTGTATGCCTACACTTCATTTTTTTAATAGATTGTGATTTAGGTAGTAGTTGAATTACTGGATTTTATAATGCATCTTTTACAAATATGAAAATAAAAGTAATGCTTCTATCAGAATAAAGGCAGCTAATTGGCTTCTCAGATTATAACAGGAAGAAGACTGGCTCCTCTCTGAAGCTTGAATATTTTTGCAAGCAAAAAAGTAAAATTAATATTTGTTCTATACCCATTGATGTTTCAAGAGATGTGATGCTGTCTTCCATTTTTTCCTCACGTATTTTTTAATGTCAGTTTGACTTTATGTATTTCACAATTTGTGTCACCTACCAGTGTAAAATCATTTTATCGTAACTGCTGCTTTCAGTACCATCGGTTATCTGTCTCTTTTATTCATATACAGACCTTCCCTGTGACTATTTCACCTTCACAATCCCCTCAACTTCATTTTTCAGCAACAATCCATCTCTTAATGTGTGCTCCCACCATTCTCTCTTTTCGATTCATTCTGTCTAGTTGTCATATCACAGGATTCTTCATTCATTACTCAGTTAACAATTCTACTCAGTCTATCTGATTTTGAACAGTCTCTTGTAACATCACATTATTAGGGCTTCTAATTGTTCAATTTCTGTCTTCCTCATTGTCTACATTGTACACCCAAATAGTGTTATTTTCCAAACGCAGCTTCCCATGCATCTTTTTCTGGTCTCAAGGTTTACATTTCTTGGTGTTAGAAGTTGTTTCTTTTTGTCTTCTGCTGTTTCTTTTGTCTTCTGCAGTCTTTATCCTTGTTGCATCTTCCTTTATCCATTCTGCTTACAAGAGAGCAAAATTGCTCAAGTTTCATATTGAGCACTCCACATATCAACCATAGACACAACATCACTTTAGTTTTCCGTACATTACTGTGGACATCGCAGCCATCAGCCACCACATGTTCCTTTTTTATTAAGCCTACCCTGCCTTACATCTTCCCTGATTTTGGGATTTTGCCTCCTTGTAACTTTCTGCTTATGCTGACCACAACACTCTGCTTTGAATAAATAATGTGCAATGTTCTTTTATCCCTGTAGTTGACAGCACACAGTCTAAACATAGAAAACATATTTATATTAAATCTGCCCTCTATTATTTATCACATTGGTAAAACTGATTCTAAAGTGCCCTGCCAAACTTAACTAATCATCCTCTAATCTACTTTCAATTTTTTCCTCCAATTCTTTGATAAAATACTCTTCTGAATCTTTTTGATGCATGCATTGCAAGACTGTTTGTAAAATAATTTTCGTATCCATATATCTATCCACTCTTCCTTTCTTTGGAAGTATAATAATTAAATAATTTTCACGATCTGATAAAATTTCCACAGCTTCATAAATTTCACTCACAAGCTTGTTGTATAGTTCTTGGTTTACTCTTTGATCAGATGTCCATAAGAGTTTCATTGACATTTTCAATAGTGGGGCATTTTGTTCCTAGAAAATGAAGCGAAACCATTTGAAACTCCAAACGGGTCTGTGGAATAAACCATGCAAATGGATATACAAATAACTTTCATGGATGACTGAATGAAATTATAGCACTATATTAACTCAGTACCTGACACCAAAATAAACACATTTGCATATGCCAACTACAAAGTAGCAAAGTAGAGACTAAGACAGTAGCTCTAGAGCCCCCCCCCCCCCCCCCCTGCGCCAAGTGCGGAGCACCACTAGCCTGTAAAATAATGTGGATGTGGTGGTACTGATCAACTGGCCAGTATCCAGTAATCCAGTATACCATGCCAACCCTGCAGATGTAGCAGGACACCAAACAAGAACAGCTGGAATGTTTCTACATTGCCTGTCAATGGAATCAATTCCTGAGGGACCCATTCATGTAGCATGTGGCCTGCAGAACCCGGCCACTGTGAGAGCAGTGGTTGTAGTCTAGAGAAACAGATTACTGCATAATATTAGTAAAACGAAGTGTAGGGCTATAGATAGAGATACGCTGAATGAAACACATTTGGCTGTCAAGAGAGAAATGCATGAGGCCTTCAATGACTACCATAGGAGAATATTGTCAAGTGATCTTTCAGAGACCCCTAGTGTTCAGTCCTTAGTGAATAAGACAGGCACTAAAATTGAGGGTAGCAAAGCAAAAGCTGAAATGCTTAACTCTGTTTTCAAATGTTCTGTTATAAAGGAAAACCCAAGAGAATTGCCCCAATTTAATCCTCATCCCACTGAAAAGATGAATGAAGTAAGTATTAGTGTCAATGATGTTGAGAAACAGCTGATATCGTTAAAATGATTGTTTCAGCGCCTCTGTGTGTGCAACAATTACTTTAATCTTATCTTCCCGAGCCCTATGTGAGTGATACATAGGGGGTTGTAGCACATTCTTAGAGTAATCATTCAAAGCCAGTTCTTGAAATTTTTTTGTTAATAGGCTTCTCAGGATAGTTTACCTCTATCTTCAAGGGTCCCCCAGTTCAGTTCCTTCAGTATCTCTGCCTTCAGTATCTCTGTGACACTCTCTCATGAATTAAACCTGTGACCATTCATGTTGCCCTTCTCTATTTGTTTAATATCCCCTGTTAGTACTATCTGGTATGAGTCCCACGCACTTGAGCAAATGTCTAGAACCAGTTGCATGAGTGATTTTTAAGCAATCTCCTTTGTAGATTCATTGCATTTCCCCAGTATTCTACCAATAACCAAAGTCTGCCACCTGCTTTATCCACAATTGAACCTATGTGAACATTCCATTTCACATCCCCACAAAGAGTTACATCCAAGTATCTGTATGAGAAGGACAATTCCAACAGTGACTCTTCGATATTGTAGTCACAGGGTACTACATTTTTTCGTTTTGTGAGTGGAAAATATTGCATTTCTGAACACTTAAACCAAGTTGCCAATATCTGCACCACTTTTAAATCTTGTCAAGATCTGATTGAATACTTATGCAGCTTCTTTCAGATAGTACTTCATTACAGATAACTGCATCATCTGCAAAAAGCCTAATTTTACTACTAATATTGTCTGCATGACAACATGAACAGCAAGGGTCCCAACATACTTCCATGGGGCACACCCAAAGTTTTCTACATCTGACAATGACTGTCCATTCAAGATAACATGCCACATCCTCCCAACCAAAAGGTTCTTAGTCCAGTCACAAACTTCACTTGATACACCATAGCATCATACTTTTGACAACAAGCATATGTGTGGTACTGAGTCAAATGCTTTTCAGAAATCAGAAATACGGCATCTACTTGACTGTCTTGATCCAAAGCTTTCATTATGTAATGTGAGAAAAGTGCATGTTGGGTGAAGCTGGGTGTGACCTGGGATTTTTGCCAAGAACTGGGCACAGTTTTTGTTCAAGCCATCTACAATACATTATAATTAGAAGAGGGGCTAACTCAGCTGCAAATTCAGTATAGAATCTGACAGGGATAATGAAGCACTATCTGAAAGAAGCTGCATAAATATTCAGTCAGATCTTGATAAGACTGAAAAGTGTTGCAGAGATTGACAACTTGGTTTAAGTGTCCAGTAATGTAATATCCTATAACTATAATATCAAAAGTCACTGTTGGAATTGGCCTTCTCATATACAGGGTGGTCCATCTGAAATGTTGGATGAGATTATCTCGAAAACTATACATCGGGTCAAAATAGTGGGTAAGACAAGTTTGTAAGCTCAAAGGGGGATATCAAATGATACTACCCGTGACCCCCCCAACTTTTAAATCGTAAATGGAAACCCCCATTTTTTATTGCAGATTCAGATTCTCCATAAAAAGTAATCAAGTTTTGTCTGAAACATTTTTTATATCATTGACAGATGGCGCTGAAATCGAGAAAGAACTCCCATTTATTTAGAATGATCCGAGAAGGACGCATCAAATCGATGCAAAATGTGCACCAATTCTTTCATTACGCCAAATTAAGCTATTTTTTTACAAAATGTATCCTACTTGCCACAGTTTTTGATGAAGGGAGGCAGAATGGTATTAAAACCTCATTAGGGAAATCTTCACAATTGAATTACTGACCTGACTGTGGCACTACTGTGGCCAAACTGTGAACTATGGCTCAGTATAAAGGTCGGTGCAGAGCGATCAGACATCACTTTACTTTCAGATTGTGAACCGTAAACATCAACTGATAAAAGTAAATTATTCTTTAGTGAAACATGGCTCACTATCCTCCTGTAGAGACTGTTGATATGATGTTAATTTTAGGTGAATGCCACAACAATTACACTGCAGCTGCACAATTGTATGCAGATTGTTTCCCAAAGAGACAACATCCAAGCAAAAGCATTATTCGAATTTGCACTCAACTAGCTCGAAATGGATACATGCACCATCCACCTTGTTATCACGAATACAATGACAATGATGCTCTTACCCTTACTGTTCTTGCCTGTGTTCAACTAGGTCCCAAAATCAGTAGTCGTGCGATTCAGAGAGAAACTGGAATACTGAAATGAACGTTTTGAGGATTTTGAAGGCATATAAATGTCATGCGTATCATATCACACTGACACAGGCATTAACTCCGAAAGATATGCAAATACGTGTGCATTTCTGCCAATGGGCCTTTGAAATGATAAGAGGTGACAATGATTTTTTTAGATACATTATGTTCACCGATGAAGCCACAATCAAAAACAATGGTGAGGGAAATCGTCATGAGCTTCATCATTGGTCGCTGTCAATTCACACTGGCACAGACCCACTGCCAATCAACATAAATGGTCATTAATGGTCCGGTGTGGAATTTTAAATAGTTAGTTGATAGGACCATATTTTTTGGACCAATGATTTACAACTTCTCTTTGTTGGAGCTAATGGAAGATGTTTATTTAGTAACTGGGCAACGAATGAGGTTCCAGCAGGATGGAGCAGCTCCCCATTATGCTAAAAATGTGCGGAACATTTTAAATTTACGGTACCCTGGTCGGTGGATATGATGCGGTGGACCAATTCAGTGGCCTCCACGGGATGTGCTGCTCAAAACTGTGGACAACTTTCGCAGACAATTGACTTTATGCATTGAAGCAAATGGGGATAATTGTGAACAATTTCTTCATGGCTAATTTCATTAATTAAACACCCCAAATTGTGAGAGGCAAGGGGAATCACTAATGAAGACCCCACAGGAACATCATTCTGCTACATCCATGTCGTCGTTCCTGGGTAATGCTAAAAGTAGGATATAGTACATTTTGTACAAAAATAGCTTAATTTGGCATAACAAAAGAACTGCTGCACATTGTTTATCGATCTGATGAATCTTTCTCAGATAATTCTAAATAAATAAGAGTTCCTCCCCAGTTTTACTTTTTTCTCTATTTCAGTGCCATCTGTCAATGGTTTAAGAAATGTTTCAGACAAAACTTGATTACTTTTTTAAGGAGAATCCGAATGTGCAATAAAAAATGGGTGTTTCCATTTAAGATTTAAGTTGCCCCCCACCCCTCCCAAGAGGGTGGGTCTGGAGGTCACGTGTAGTATCATTTGATGTCCTCCATTGAGCTTACAAACTTGTCTTACCCACTATTTTTACCCGATGTATAGTTTTCTCGAGATAATCTCATCTGAAACCTCAGATGGAGCACCCTGTAGATACGTGGATGTAACACTCTGTGGGGACATGAAATGGAATGATCACATGAGTTCAGTTGTGGGTAAAGCAGGTGGCAGACTTCAGTTTATTGGTAGAAGATTGCTTAAAAATCACTCATGCAACTGGTTCTAGACATTTGCTCAAATGTGTGGGACTCGTACTGGATAGTACCAACAGGGGATAATAAACGTATAAAGACGGGCAGCATGATGAACAGTCACTAGTTGGTTTAATCCATGGAAGAGTGTCACAGAGATACTGAAGGAACTGACCTGGAACACTCTTGAAGATAGACATAAACTATCCTGAGAAAGTCTATTAACAAAATTTCAAGAACCGGCTTTAAATGATTACTCCAAGAATATCCTACAATCACCTATGTATTGCTCACACAGGGCTCATGAAGGTAAGACTAGAATAATTACTGCACGCACAGAGGCACTGAAACAATCGTTCTTCCCCTGCTCCAAGGAAGAAACCCTAATAGCTGGTACCCTCTGTCATGGACCTCACAGTGGTTTACAGACTACAGATGTAGACGTAGAGATCATACAGTAGGGGAGTGTGGTGATGAATCACCTATCTGTGCAAGAGAGCAGCAGTACCGAGACACATCTTATGGTGAGCCTGACATTCGCGAGGGTATTCTCGAAGGATTGGAAGTTCCTCACCTATCTCTGGATGATGTAGCTCCCACACCATTTTCAAACATTGGATGGAAATAGTGGAGGGCTTCTCATAGGACCCTTGTGGTGCGGAATAAGGCAGTTGCAGAGATGCCTGGATAGTGTCATTTCAAATTATAATGTGCTCAAAATCCTTCAATGCCCTATGGGCATGCCATACTGTGAGTCTGAAATGGAGGTATATGGGCATAGGCAATATGTTGTTTTTACCCATCCAACTGATGCTGGCAACTCGGTATGTTGGCTAGAGGTGGAACTGGAGCCATGAAATCTGTAGGAAGAGCGAGACATTTACCATAAAAAGCTTCTGCCAAGGATCTGTAAATTCTCTTTGTAGGCTGTTCATAAACCAAGCAGAATTTGAGAGAGTGCTTCCACCTACGGGTCAGAATGGCACATATGTACTGCCTTACGAGTGCAGTGCCAAAATTCAACAAGGGCATTACTTTGTGCATTGTATGTCATTGTTCTAAATCGTTAACACCACATACCCTGCATAACTTAGTAAACAGGTGTGACTCAAATTGGCATTCCCTACTCCATGGAAATATGTGAGCCGCCGAAACATGTGATCCACATCTGTAGGAATGTCAGCACAGTGGTGCTGGCTGTCGTACCCATCAGTGGAACTGCCTCTAACCAGTGGTTACTCTGTCTAAGGCTGACGTTATACAATGATAACTGTTCAATTCTGGTAGAGGTCCCACGAGGTCTAGTTGGATGTGCTGTAACCTTTCTTTATGTATTGCAAATTTGTCATGCTTCAAGAAAGAGTGGCAGCCGACCTTGCTGCACTGGTAACTAATGCATGTTCATGTCCATTTCCTGCGGTCGGATTTCTTTGTGGACCACACAAACTTGGTGGAGGGCTGGAGGACATATCTTATATCGTGAGGTACTGCAACACAGGTGCATGTCTGCACCAGGAGTCTGTACTTGTTCCAACATCATGTTGGTGATGCTGCCATTCTGTTACCTGTTGATTATCCTTATATACCTCAGCCATTGCATCAAAGTGTATGGTGGTACTCGAGTCTGTACTTGTTCCAACATCATGTTGGTGATGCTGCCATTCTGTTACCTGTTTATTATCCTTATATACCTCAGCCATTGCATCAAAGTGTATGGTGGTACTCAGCGTGCTGATATGAGAGAGAAAGTCAGAAACTACATTTTCAGGACGATTGTGAATTGCTCGATGTAGTTCAGATAACAGAAATGTCAGGGGAATCAAAGGAGTTGTTGTTGGTTGTCTAACATTTGTTGTAAGACTGCACTGATGGTAGTTTTGCTGGTGTCCACCTTTACAGACAAATGTGCTGTAGGTAGCAGGTGTGCCAATGTAATAACTTGGTGGAGGCAATGTTTGATTGAATCAAAAGCATGTTGGATATCGTTGGTTGACTGCTGTGGTTGTTTGCTATGAGCATTCTCACCAGCTAAGACATGAGTCAGCGGGGCAGAGTCTTGGCTTCCAGTGGAGTACAGTGAAGGTAAAAGTTATCATCCCTAGGAATCTCTGAAGTTCATGAAATATTGTTGGTTGTAGCATCTATTTGATAAGATCTGTATATTGTTGAGTGGGATGAACACCATCCTGCTTTACTGACTGGCTGAGAAAGATAACTTGGTGTCTGTGTAACTTTCACTAATCCCTGTCAATGACTAATCCTGATGTTTCAAGTCCTTTGAAGATCAGTTGTAGGTGCTCTTCGTGCGGTTCAGTCAAAGAGGGGAAAATGCGCATGTCATACAAATACAGCAGAATGGGAAGTTACTGAGGGCTCTGTTGAATTGCTGCCAAGTCTGGACAGCATTCTTCAATCCAAATGCCAAGAGCAGGAATCCATATTGTCTGAACGGTGTAATAATGGCAGTTTTGGACATATCTTCTGATGCTATTGGGATCTGTAACTATGCCTTCTGACAGTCAAGCACACTGAAAATTGAAGCACTAGCTAATGTGCACGTAACATTTTGAATATTGGGAATGAGGTATCTGTTTGATGTCATACGAGAGTTCAGAGCCCTGCAGTCCCCACATATCTTTATGAACCATGCAGCAACAGGTGGATAGGACTGTCTGATGCTAGCACAATACCAGAGTCTAACAGTTCCTCAATTCCTGCCTAAGCAAAGTGTAACTTGCCTGGTGTTGGACACTGAGATTTACAAAAGACAGGAGGTCCTGGAAAAGTATTAATTTTGTGGACATTATTGTCTTTAAGGCCATGTTTTAAGAAAGATAGCATGCCAAAGACAGAGCACTGTTAACATAAATGGGAAATGGTGTTGCACTGTTATCCTGTCACTAATGTGCGATTGCTTGAAATTTGCCTCTCGAAGGCTATGATTGAGACCAGAAGAGACCACAAAGATCTCTTTCTCTGAGATGGTCACTGATGATTCCAGGTGGTTGATACACTCCTGAATGTGTCAAACCATGTCCCTGTATATCTGCTTTAATTCCTCCCCGTTCCCACTGCCTGAGGCATCTAGTAAAACTGCTTTGAGGTTGGGGTTGGGGTTTGAAGGTCCTTCAAAGTTGTGTGCAAAATTTGATTTTCATCTGCTAAATCTGACCAATCCACCTCCATGTTTGAATACAAATTTTCTATTGTGACCTGTTGAATAGTCAGAAAGTGGTAAATATTCAAAAGATATCTGGTTGATGTAATGTAAGGATCTGTTGAGTCTGGGTGCAGAGGTTTAGGTGGTCTACCTGCACATGGCACTGCATCTCTGCTTTTGCCTTGGTGAAGTTTACCATTCATCTAATCAGTGTACAGGTGGCAATACCATAAAAAGTTCACACTTAACAGTAGTTCATTGACTTCTGCAGCAGATAATGTCCAAGTAAAGAGGATGTGTAGACCCAAGTCAACTGTGAAGATTGTAGCATTCTGTTGTTTGGTCGGCATATTGTTTGTGGCCGGGAGCTGTAGAAGAGAATCAGAGATATGTGGAAGGGCTATCACCTTCAGAACGATGGCCACCCTCTGTGCCCAAGTCAACGACGAAATACTGATCCATACTTTTGTCAAGAACATAATAATCTTCAAATGTTATGGGAAAACAGAGCCAAAGTGGTTTGCATCACCTGCTTTAGTTGTAACCATTCTTGAATCCTGCCAAAATCTGTGGCGTGTAGAGGAGGTCACAACTAGCCTTCAGATGTGAGCAAGAAATAGAGAATTTAGGAGCACTGGCTCTGAAATAAGAGTGGAACCAACATCAGTGTGCTGTCTCTCAGCCATAGTCGGAACTGTGGTTTTGTCTGCCAGGGGCAAGTCCGCTGCGAGAAACTGGTCACTATGATTCCTGTGAGACAGCTCTAGTTTACATTTGAATAGACTGTCATGTTCCTTCGTATGTGTTCACCTTGGCTGCCTGTCACCATGATGGAGAGCTTAATGGCCGCCAGCACTGTAATTTGCTGTTGGCATCCTTGTAAAATGGGGTTGTTGTGGGAGTGAAAAAATCCATTCAGTGACTCGTAGTTTGTCTACTCATGTATCACCTTCATGCAAAATCGAGGAAATTCGTATTTGAGCAGGTAATTTACTTGACTTGCTCGAATACAAGTTTTCTTAATTTCACATGAGGGTTGCACATTTAGATCCCATCAGTGTCATCAATGTGCGATAATTCCTACAATTTACTTGCCTCTAAAAATATGATATCCCTCATCTTAATGACTGCTTCACAGCCTGTGCCATATGGATCCTTCCCACCAACACCAGCTTTTCTGAATTGTGCAGGTGGGAACTTTATGTGCAATACATCCTATGTTCCCATAACCCTCCTGGTCTCAACCTTAATTAGTCACTGTCCTCACCCATCCAGCCCCCTCCGTGTTCCCATTCCAGCACTACACAGCTGTCATTTCACCACACCCAGTCTTTTAATTTATTTTTATTTTTATTTCTCTCCTTTCCACAACTTACCCCCTTCCCCCTCCGCACCATCTCTCCTGCCCTCCGTCTAAACTGCAACACTTCACTGTCCGCAAGTTCCACCATACTATCCCTCCCCCTCCCCGCCCCTGCCGCCTCCTTACCCTCACCCTGTCGCCACTCCCATCATGCTTGTTCTACAGTGTTCTAAGTTTCACCCATGAAATAAATTAGCAGTTTTCTAGTTTCTAAAAGAGAAACATTACTAAAGGATAATACTGTAGAATGGGAAGAGATACAAATTAGTCATGCAGAACTAATGGTTCCTTTATCAGATGGTTAAGGAAAACCAATGGAAAAGTAATGGCATAGAAGAATTGGAAAGTGTTGAAGGGAATGATGAGTGCTACATAAACCTGGTTTAAGTCATCAACATCTTGGAATTCTGTCAGGATCTTTACTTTCCCTTGTTGTGTGTGTCTTATTTCTGCAATTTACCCTTTCTTTTAACTACCGGACTAATAAAGTAGAACTTTTTCATAGTTTTGTGGTGATCTCAGACTTGTTTAGGTTGCACTTTGAGATACCTGAATACCTCCTTTTTGACTGAATTAAGGTAATACATTTTATTTATGCTTTAACTGAAAAGGATGTAAAGGGGTGACCACTATCTCTAAGAGACATACACAGAAGATAAATTCAGATTCTTCTACAACTGTCAGCTGCTCCACATAAAAAATCTGAAATTTCTATAGCTAGACAGTTTCTTTTAAGAATTCTTATTTTAGCTGATTGTGCATCCCAAATCCTCCCTCTCCCTGCTCCCCCCCCCCCCCCCCCCAATATTGATCAACTACTAGGATCACGTTACTACTTTAATTACTTTTCTTTCCTTGTTGTTGTTTCCTATTTTTCCAGTACTCCTTTATTTTTTCTCCATGTTGTCTTTTCCTTTCTTCTGTCCATGTTCTTGATTTCATATTTCTTTTGCATAGAAAGCCTTCTAAATTTAGTATTTTATTCTTAGAAAGGTTTCTGTCTGTTATTTATGGCTCTTTGATGTGATTTCTTTCTAGTTCTTCCCTTACTTCTGTAATCCATGCTACTGTCAGTTTATTCTTCCAGAAATACAGAAATATTTGTTTTGTAATTATGTTCTCATTCATTTTGTACAGGTTTCCAAAAAATATTAATTTTAATTTAGCCATTACTTCTGATATTTTCTCTGTTTTTGTAGATCTCATTCTTCTCATTTTCCAGTCATCTGTGGTTTGTGCTGCACCCATTATTTTTCTAATATATGTTTTTCAAGTAGCTCTATTCTGTCCAGCTTATAGTTCACTGTTACTTTCACATCCATAAACAATCTTGCTGGACCACTGTGGTATAGTGTTGCACTTTTGTCTTTCTAGATATGCATTTATTATTATAAATATTCTTTGTCAAACGATATGCTCTCTCCATTTTGTTAACTCTTACAGCTACTAGAAATTTTTCTAGTCCATTCTATTGTATAATTTCCCTGAGCTATTTAAATTTACTTCCTCATTCTGTTGTATCTACTTGTGTGTATTTTGTTTTATCAGCTGAAATTCAGAGACAAAGTTCTGCTATTTCCTCCAAAAGATTTATTTGAGTAACTGCATCTGTCATATTTTTTGCAAAATCATCTGCAAGAACAAGTTAGTTTTCCTTGATTCCACATGTTTTCCTCCTTACAATGTTTGGTCCAGTTTTGTGATTTTTAGCTCCAATTTTCCAAATACTATTTTTTCTATAACACAGTTAAGCAGAGTAGGTGATGAACTATCCCCCTGTCTAAACACCAATTTTTATTTCAAATAGCTGAGACACTTTTCCCATAAATTTTAACTTTAGATGGGGTATTTGTTAGAGTTTCAAAAATTAAGTTTACTAATTTTGCTTTAACACCAAAGTCTCTTCTGATTTCATATACTGTGTCTCTGTCTACCAAATCAGATGATCTCCTGGAATCAATAAATGTTACCATTAAAGGTTTGCTGGTTACATTCTGAACCAAATTATTGATTTTAAGTTAAAAATCTGTTATTTGCAGGATCTTCCCTTTCAAAAACCACCCTGATATTCCCTCAGTTGTTTGTCTAACATTATTACAACTCTTTTCAGGAGAATTTTTGATAATATTTTGTCTGTCACGGACAGATTGGTTGGTTGGTTGGTTGCTTGCTTTGAGGGAGGGGACAAAACAGTGAGGTCATCAGTACCATCGGATTAGGAAAGGATGGGGAAGGAAATTGGCCGTGTCCTTTCAAAAGAACCATCCTGGCATTTGCCTGAAGAATTAAGGGAAATCACAGAAAACCTCGATCAGGATGGCGGGGCATGGGTTTGAACCGTCGTCCTCCCCCAGTGTGCTAACCACTGCACCACCTTGTTCAGTATTGGCAGAAGTGTCACAGTTCTGTAATTGTTGTCATTTTGTTTGTCTCCATTTTTATGCAACGGGTGGCTTAAACCTATTTTCCGCTCTTCTAGTATGTTTTCAGTTTTCCAAATGTTCAATAGTCCTCATTATTTTTGAGGGATGTGATGGCTTCATGAATTTCTTCTTCTGTTCATGGGAAATATTCATCCAGGTTTCATGATATTGCTTTAAAAAAAAAAAAAAAAAAAAAAAAATACTGTCGAAACTGGATAGTTGAAGATCCTATCGAAATTTTACCAGTATTGCACAAGTTTCTTTGTTATTTAATACTATTTCATCATTTTCACTTTTGAAACAAATTCTTTTTGCCTGATACCCTTAAATTCATGTTCAAACATTTGGTAAAAATTTCTAGTTTTATTTTTGGTAGAGTTTTCTTGTTTCCATAAGTAAGATTTCCAAAAGTGCTTTTGATTTTCCAGATTACTTTTGATATTTCTTTTCTTTGCTGTCTGAATTCTTCTAAATGCCATTCTTTTTTGTAACATCTCCATTTTCTCTATTTTGGAGCTCTTTATTCTAGTGCTTCTTCACAATCTTCATTCCTCCAGGTCTTCTTTTTGTTCCTGGCCAGTCCCAAAGTTTTCTCTGCTGCCTTAGCAATTTGTACCTGACATTCATGCCAATCACATTTTTTTTGTTGTTGTTAATTTCTTCTCTAAATTTTCCAGTCTTTTCTATTCTAATATATGCTGTAGTGGAATCGTAACTGATTACTCTCTTGGTTGTGCTTTTGTTTTAGGTGGGGAAAATCATATTTTAATCTTAGAGAGATAGCAATTTGAATAAAAAATCCCATTTCTGAATATATACATAATATATCTTCAGTATGATGTTCACTGTGAGAGACAATGTGAATCAGGAGGAAAGGTACATGCTTTGAGGTGTGATAGTAGTAGTGACTCCGAACAAAAAACTTCATATTGACACATGAACTATTGTGAATGGTTTCAGAAATAGATCAAGTTTAATATCACTTTTATACGTTTTTCTAGGATAACTTGAAAACTGAACCCTATAACAAAAACGTGTCTCAGTACACAATTACCCTAAAATAAATTTGCTACAAAAAAGGTCCTATTTTTTTTGTCTGGGACTAACAGTTTGTGCGAAGAGATCACAAGAATATTGAAAATCTCATGCGGAGCATGTGTGCTGTAGTTTAGGTACTTTTTGTAGGCCAGTTTGAGGTAGTTTTCCGGCTTGATACATTGCAAGAGTCCTGTATCAAAATGTTCATCTCAACTTCCTGTATACTACTGAGGTACTTTGTAAACAATGACAATGAATAATATAGAAAATAAACAGAAATGTACATTAAAAGTGTTGTATTTCAGAAACCATTCAGGACAGGGCATATGTCCACATCAAGTCTTTTGTTCAGAATCACTTATGCTATCACCCGATTTCCGTGATATTCCTTTTAGATATAGCTATGGGATCCAGTTGAAATTCTCCTAAGTTTTGGATTTACATGGTAGTTTTTGAAATGTGTGGACATCAGTTTCAACTGGAACATTTTATATCTATTGATCAGTCTTTCAGCATTTCTGTTTGTTTTTAAGGTGTGCTGGATATTTGTCTACAATATTCTTATTTTCTTTGTTTCCAACTTTCACATTGAAATCACCGAGAAATATTTTAACTTTGTTTTTAGGTATGTTGGAGATGTTAGATTCCAAAAGGTCCCAAAATCAATTTACTTTCTACAGATTTCATCTATTATAATCATTTATATGTGCAAGGCAATTTACAAGGATATAGCTGTTATTGTTGCATTTTATTGTCAACAGAGACATTCTTTCTGATTTCATCATAAATTCTGTTATACTATCTACATTTTTTTGTTTGTATGAAAGGCTGTTCCAAACACTGGCATGTTTTTCATTATTCTTAACTGCTAGTTTCCCTTTATAAATCCTGTAATGTTGTGTATCAAGTACATTCTCATCTAAGAATCTTGTTTCCTGCATTGCTAAAATTTCTGTATGATTATTTTGTGAAAATAATTATAATTCCTTCTGTTTCTCAATTTTCAGAAGAGAATTTGATGTTCCAAACTAGTATCTCTTCTAGAACTTACAAACTTAGAAGGTTTTTCAGTATAGTTCATCCCCCACCACAAATGTTGTGACTTCCCAGAATCCTAGGTCCCAATGCATTAAAAGATGTAATAGTGGTTTCCTCATCAGAGTTACCACCTGAGTATGCATTTTGCAAACTTTCCATTTTGTGATACAAAATTGTAAATTGTCGATAGCATGGAATCCAGAGTCATCCCTGAATTCCCGAAAAGACCATATTGTTAGCCTGGAATGTTACTGTTCAGCCACCACTACCATGCGGAACATATGCTGTTGGAGAACACCAGTAACACGTGGAAGCTTCATGCCCTCAATCAATTTTGACCTTGGATAAGAGGCTGACTCTTTCGACAGCTCTGTCATCCAGAATTCTGTCTCCTCTGTCATCCAGAAGTCCCATCTTCTCTGTATTCATTGTCTTTGAAGTCTTCACTGTAACAATGGCAATATCCTGGCTTGTGACAGGCAACCTTGGAACCCCTAGGACCCAGGATGATGAAGCTCCCAATTATTGTTATTATTATTTTTTTCCTTTCTCAGACGTTATGTCTGGTTAAAAATAAAAGGGATGAGGACCTTGATCAAGTGTGAGTTCCTTTTAACTGTACAGTATATATTACATTGCATTTAGGAACTTTCAGGTAATTGAACATGTATCAATAATTACAGATTTCTGTAGTTGTATATATACGTTTCGATGTAGCTGTATTGTGTTGATGTACTGGTGGATATTGTGTGGTATGACTCCTGCAGTTGATAGTATAATTGGTATAATTTCAACTTTATCCTGATGCCACATGTCCTTGACTTCCTCAGCCAGTTGGATGTATTTTTCAATTTTTGCTCCTGTTTTTTTCTGTATATTTGTTGTATTGGGTACGGATATTTCGATTAGTTGTGTTAATTTCTTCTTTTTATTGACGAGTATGATGTCAGGTTTGTTATGTGGTGTTGTTTTATCTGTTATAATGGTTCTGTTCCAGTATAATTTGTATTCATCATTCTACAGTACATTTTGTGGTGCATACTTGTATGTGGGAACATGTTGTTTTATTAGTTTATGTTGTATGGCAAGTTGTTGATGTATTATTTTTGCTACATTGTCATGTCTTCTGGTGTATTCTGTATTTGCTAGTATTGTACATCCACTTCTGATGTGATCTACTGTTTCTACCTATTTGTTGTTTGCAGAGTCTGCATTTATCTGTTGTGGTATTGGTATCCTTAATAATATGCTTGCTGTAATATCTGGTGTTTATTGTTTGATCCTGTATTGCAATCATGAATCCTTCCGTCTCACTGTATATGTTGCCTATTCTTAGCCATGTGTTGCGTCTTGATCGACGTGTGGCTGTGTTAGATGATATGGGTGCTTGCCATATAGTGTTTTCTTTTTCCAATTTACTTTCTTCATATCTGTTGATATTATGTGATCTAAAGGGTTGTAGAAGTGGTTATGAAATTGCAATGGCGTAGCCGATGTATTTACATGAGTTATTTGCTTTGTGTATTTTGCTAGTTTAGTTTCTGCTCGTTCTATAAAGAATTTTCTTAAATTGTCTACCTGTCCATAATGTAGTGAATATAATAGAGGGAAACATTCCACGTGGGAAAAATATATCTAAAAAGAAAGATGATGAGACTTACCAAACAAAAGCGCTGGCAGGTCGATAGACACACAAACAAACACAAACATACACACAAAATTCTAGCTTTTGCAACCAACGGTTGCCTCGTCAGGGAAGAAGGAAGGAGAGGGATACACAGACACAAGCAGACATTTGTAAAGGCAAAGAGTTTGGGCAGAGATGTCAGTCGGGGCGGAAGTACAGAGGCAAAGATGATGTTGAAAGACAGGTGAGGTATGAGCGGCGGCAGATTGAAATTAGAAATTAGCGGAGATTGAGGCCTGGCGGATAGCGAGAAGAGAGGATATGCTGAAGGGCAAGTTCCCATCTCCGGAGTTCTGACAGGTTGGTGTTAGTGGGAAGTATCCAGATAACCCGGACGGTGTAACACTGTGCCAAGATGTGCTGGCCGTGCACCAAGGCATGTTTAGCCACAGGGTGATCCTCATTACCAACAAACACTGTCTGCCTGTGTCCATTCATGCGAATGGACAGTTTGTTGCTGGTCATTCCCACATAGAAAGCTTCACAGTGTAGGCAGGTCAGTTGGTAAATCACGTGGGTGCTTTCACACGTGGCTCTGCCTTTGATCGTGTACACCTTCCGGGTTACAGGACTGGAATAGGTGGTGGTGTGAGGGTGCATGGGACAGGTTTTACACCGGGGGCGGTTACAGGGGTAGGAGCCAGAGGGTAGGGAAGGTGGTTTGGGAATTCCATAGGGATGAACTAAGAGGTTACGAAGGTTAGGTGGACGGCGGAAAGACACTCTTGGTGGAGTGGGGAGGATTTCATGAAGGATGGATCTCATTTCAGGGCAGGATTTGAGGAAGTCGTATCCCTGCTGGAGAGCCACATTCAGAATCTGATCCAGTCCCGGAAAGTATCCTGTCACAAGTGGGGCACTTTTGGGGTTCTTCTGTGGAAGGTTCCGGGTTTGAGGAGATGAGGAAGTGGCTCTGGTTATTTGCTTCTGTACCAGGTCGGGAGAGTAGTTACGGGATGCAAAAGCTGTTTTCAGGTTGTTGGTGTAATGGTTCAAGGATTCCGGACTGGAGCAGATTCATTTGCCACGAAGACCTAGGCTGTAGGGAAGGGACCGTTTGATGTGGAATGGGTGGCAGCTGTCATAATGGAGGTACTGTTGCTTGTTGGTGGGTTTGATGTGGACGGACGTGTGAAGCTGGCCATTGGACAGGTGGAGGTCAACGTCAAGGAAAGTGGCATGGGATTTAGAGTAGGACCAGGTGAATCTGATGGAACCAAAGGAGTTGAGGTTGGAGAGGAAATTGTAATTGTTGGTATGTCTGGCCTTCAAAAGTGAAGAAGTTGTGGGTCAGGATGAAGCTGGCTAAGGTAATGAGGAAAGAGGTTTTAGGTAGGGCGGCAGGTGATCGGCGTGAAAGGAAGTGCTCCATCGCAGCGAGGCCCTGGACATGCGGAATATTTGTGTATAAGGAAGTGGCGTCAATGGTTACAAGGATGGTTTCCGGGGGTAACAGGGAACAGCCATGGGTACCAGGATGGCCCCCTCGTACGCCAACCTATTCATGGGTCGCTTAGAGGAAGCCTTCTTGGTTACCCAGGCCTGCCAACCCAAAGTTTGGTACAGATTTATTGATGACATTTTCATGATCTGGACTCACAGTGAAGAAGAACTCCACAATTTCCTCTCCAACCTCAACTCCTTTGGTTCCATCAGATTCACCTGGTCCTACTCTAAATCCCATGCCAATTTCCTTGACGTTGACCTCCACCTGTCCAATGGCCAGCTTCACACGTCCGTCCACATCAAACCCACCAACAAGCAACAGTACCTCCATTATGACAGCTGCCACCCATTCCACATCAAACGGTCCCTTCCCTACAGCCTAGGTCTTTGTGGCAAACGAATCTGCTCCAGTCCGGAATCCTTGAACCATTACACCAACAACCTGAAAACAGCTTTTGCATCCCGTAACTACCCTCCCGACCTGGTACAGAAGCAAATAACCAGAGCCACTTCCTCATCTCCTCAAACCCGGAACCTTCCACAGAAGAACCCCAAAAGTTCCCCACTTGTGACAGGATACTTTCCGGGACTGGATCAGATTCTGAATGTGGCTCTCCAGCAGGGATACGACTTCCTCAAATCCTGCCCTGAAATGAGATCCATCCTTCATGAAATCCTCCCCACTCCACCAAGAGTGTCTTTCCACCGTCCACCTAACCACCTTCCCTACCCTCTGGCTCCTACCCCTGTAACCACCCCCGGTGTAAAACCTGTCCCATGCACCCTCACACCACCACCTATTCCAGTCCTGTAACCCGGAAGGTGTACACGATCAAAGGCAGAGCCACGTGTGAAAGCACCCACGTGATTTACCAACTGACCTGCCTACACTGTGAAGCTTTCTATGTGGGAATGACCAGCAACAAACTGTCCATTCGCATGAATGGACACAGGCAGACAGTGTTTGTTGGTAATGAGGATCACCCTGTGGCTAAACATGCCTTGGTGCACGGCCAGCACATCTTGGCACAGTGTTACACCGTCCGGGTTATCTGGATACTTCCCACTAACACCAACCTGTCAGAACTCCGGAGATGGGAACTTGCCCTTCAGCATATCCTCTCTTCTTGCTATCCGCCAGGCCTCAATCTCCGCTAATTTCTAATTTCAATCTGCCGCCGCTCATACCTCACCTGTCTTTCAACATCATCTTTGCCTCTGTACTTCCGCCCCGACTGACATCTCTGCCCAAACTCTTTGCCTTTACAAATGTCTGCTTGTGTCTGTGTATATGCGGATGGATATGTGTGTGTGTGCGAGTGTATACCTGTACTTTTTTCCCCCTAAGGTAAGTCTTTCCGCTCCCGGGATTGGAATGACTCCTTACCCTCTCCCTTAAAACCCAAATCCTTTTGTCTTTCCCTCTCCTTCCTTCTTTCCTGACGAGGCAACCGTTGGTTGCAAAAGCTAGAATTTTGTGTGTATGTTTGTGTTTGTTTGTGTGTCTATCGACCTGCCAGCACTTTTGTTTGGTAAGTCTCATCATCTTTCTTTTTAGATATATATGTCCATAATGTAGGTTTTTTATGTCGATAAATCCCCTTCCTCCTTCCTTTCTGCTTAATGTGAATCTTTCAGTTGCTGAATGTATGTGATGTATTCTATATTTGTGGCATTGTGATCATGTAAGTGTATTGAGTGCTTCTAGGTCTGTGTTACTCCATTTCACTACTCCAAATGAGTAGGTCAATATTGGTATAGCTTAAGTGTTTATAGCTTTTGTCTTGTTTCTTGCTGTCAATTCTGTTTCCAGTATTTTTGTTAGTCTTTGCCTATATTTTTCTTTTAGTTCTTCTTTAATAGTTGTATTATCTATTCCTATTTTTTGTCTGTATCCTCGATATTTATTGGCATCTGTTTTTTCCATCGCTTCTATGCAGTCGCTGTGGTTATCCAATACGTAATCTTCTTGTTTAGTGTGTTTTCCCTTGACTATGCTATTTTTCTTACATTTGTCTGTTCCAAAAGCCATATTTATATAATTGCTGAATACTTCTGTTATCTTTAGTAATTTGTTAAGTTGTTGATTTGTTGCTGCCAGTAGTTTTAGATCATCCATGTATAGCAAATGTGTGATTTTGTGTGGGTATGTTCCAGTAATATTGTATCCATAATTTGTATTATTTAGCATGTTGGATAGTGGGTTCAGAGCAAGGCAGAACCAGAAAGGACTTAATGAGTCTCCTTGGTATATTCCACACTTAATCTGTATTGGCTGTGATGTGATATTATTTGAATTTGTTTGTATATTAAGTGTGGTTTTCCAATTTTTCATTACTATGTTTAGGAACTGTATCAATTTAGGATCTACTTTGTATATTTCCAATATTTGTAGTAACCATGAGTGGGGTACACTATCAAAAGCTTTTTGGTAATCATTGTATGCGTAGTGTAGCGACCTTTGTTTAGTTTTAGCTTGATATGTCACCTCTGCATCTATTATCAGTTGCTCTTTACATCCTCGTGCTCCTTTACAACAGCCTTTTTGTTCTTCATTTATAATTTTGTTCTGTGTTGTATGTGTCACTAATTTATGTGCAATGACTGAAGTTAATATTTTGTATATTGTTGGTAGGCATGTTATGGGGCGATATTTAACTGGGTTTGGTGTGTCTGCTTGATCTTTAGGTTTCAGATAAGTTATTCCATGTGTAAGTGTATCAGGGAATGTGTATGGGTCTGCAATGTAACTGTTAAATAATTTAGTTATATGTGAATGTGTTGAGGTGAACTTCTTTAGCCAGAAATTTGCTATTTTATCTTTTCCAGGCGCTTTCCAATTGTGAGTAGAATTAATTGCTTGGGTGACTTCATGTTGCAAAATTATCACTTCAGGCATTTGTGGTATCATCTTGTATGTATCTGTTTCTGCTTGTGTCCACCGTGCATGCCTGTTATGTTGTACCGGGTTTGACCATATGTTGCTCCAGAAGTGTTCCATGTCTGTTATGCTTGGTGGATTGTCTATTTTAATGTGTGTGTTATCTATTGTCTGGTAAAATTTCTTTTGGCTTGTGTTGAATGTTTGGTTTTGTTTCCTTCTATTTTCACTTTTTTGTATCTTCTAAGTCGTTTGGCCAATGCTTGTAATTTCTGCTTCTTTTCATCTGATTGCTCTATCGCTTCTTGTTGTGAGTTTTTACCTAGCCTTTTTCGTTTTTTTTCTGACATTTCATTTCCTATAAATTGTGTTAGCTGTCCGATGTCTTTTCTCAGTTTTTCTATTCTGATCTGAAGCTTGTGTTGCCATGCTGATTTTGTGGGTTTCTTCTGTGTGTTGTTATTATTATTATTATTATTATTATTATTATTATTTACCAATGGAACCCTATGTATTGTTTGAATCTATTTAACATCTGGAGTTCATTTAAATTGGGTTGAGAGATGAGATATAAGGAAGATTGCGTTGCAATTATATCTGAGTGACAATGCGTTTTGCCCAGGAGACACCAATTCTTAAGATTCTTGAGTTAGCAAAAAAATTAATTGAAATTTCTTTTCACACCCCAAAAGTTTTATGAAGAATTCTCAAAATCCTGCTTCATAAAATTCATTTGACATCTGTACTTCCTTGCTTTGTTATATTCACAATAAATTTTCCTTATGTGTGGATAAAAATCCTAGGTCAAGATTGCTAAAACTCCTTTATTGATTGCTAGTTTCAGCTCATTGATGAGTCTTCTTCAAGTCAGTGAAAATTATTATGTACTTCAGTGTGCATGAGCCACCGGGCATTACAGATTGTCATAATCTGTTGAGCTGAACTACTCTTGCTGTCATGTACACACTTTAGCAGTTTCCTGCAATCTCCCTTAGCCTGACTGTGTGGATAAAAATTGTGAAGACCACTGACATTCCTTTATCTAGTACTAATTTCAGCTCATTGGTGTGCCATCATCAGATCAATAAAAGTTATTACTTAATTCAGTGTGTATCAGCCACCAAACTTCAGTTCAACAGCTTATGGCTATGTGTAATACCTGGTGGCTCATACACACTGAATTAAGTAATAATTTTTATTGATCTGAAGATGACTTGTCAATGAGCTGAAACTAATAATCAGTAAAAGGAATTTTAGCCATCTTGACCTGGTATTCTTTATCTACACATTGTAACATAACGGATCACCTGTTACCAATTTGACAATGTCAAATAACTTTTCCTTTCCGACATTAGGCAATAAAAGATTTCAGACCAACTTAATTTTATCCTAGTGTTTCAAACCTATTTTACAGCTAGTGTAGGCTATACTTGTTTCGGATGTTTGTCTGCTGACTAATTACAATTTTATTCTAGTGTTTCAAACCTTACAGAATTTTTGTACATATATTTTACAGTTAGTATAGGCAAAATTACTTCTAGATGTTTGTCAATTAACTAATTACCATTTGGCTCTAGGTTTCCAGGACAATTAAATGCTGACCTTCGCAAACTAGCAGTTAACATGGTGCCATTTCCTCGCTTACATTTCTTCATTCCTGGCTTTGCTCCATTGACATCACGTGGGTCTCAACAATACCGATCTCTTACTGTACCAGAACTCACGCAGCAGATGTTTGATGCAAAGAATATGATGACTGCTTGTGATCCTCGACATGGACGATATCTTACAGTGGCAGCCATCTTCAGAGGGCGCATGTCCATGAAAGAGGTAAGATACCTTACATTTTATGTAAGATAGTAGTTTGTTATATAACTGAAGGAAGTTCGTTGTGTAAACAAAGTAATTTTGGGGTCTTCTTGTGAAAGGACACATTCGTATAAAAAGTAATATTTGATGAATACTGATTTAATTTTTTGTCAGTGTTCCATAATAGGCTCAGAAACACTTGCCATAGTGAACAGCTAATAAGCAGATATCACAACAAATGCGATGGTTAAAATTTTAAAATTTTTGAAATTCTCCTGACTACATATAGACTATGTAATCAAAAGTATCCGGACACAGCCAAAAACATATGTTTTTCATATTAGTTGCATTGTGCTGCCACCTACTGCCAGGTGCTCCATATCACCCACCTCAGTAGTCATTATACATCATGAGAGAGCAGAATGGAGTGCTCCGCGGTAGCTACGGACTTCAAATGTGGTCAGGTGATTGGGTGTTACTTGTGTCTTACGTCTGTACACAAGATTTTCGCACTCCTAAACTTCCCTAGGTCCACTGTTTCCAATGTGATAGTGAAGTGGAAACATGAAGGGACATGTACAGCACAAAAGCGTACAGGCCAACCTCGTCTGTTGACTGACAGACTACCGACGGTTGAAGAGGGCTGTAATGTGTAATAGGCAGACAGCTATCCAGACCATCACACAGGAATTACAAACTGCATCAGGATCCACTGCAAGTGCTATGACAGATAGGTGGGAGATGAGAAAACTTGGATTAAATGGTTGAGCTGCTGCTCATAAGCCACACATCACACTGGTAAATGCCAAATGACACCTCGCTTGGTGTAAGGAGCGTAAACATTGGAATATTTAACAGTAGAAAAATGTTGTATGGAGTGACAAATCATGGTTCACAATGTGGCAATCTGATGGCAAGGTGTGGGTATGGCGAATGCCTGGTGAACATCATCTGCCAGAGTGTGTAGTGGCAACAGTAAAATTTGGAGGTATTGATGTTATGGCATGGACTGCGTCTTCCAACATGATCGAGTACCTGTTCATAATGCATGGCCTGTGGCAGAGTGGTTACATGGCAATAACATCCCTGTAATGGACTGACCTGCAAACAGTCCTGACCTGAATCCTATAGAACACATTTGGGATGTTTTGGAATGCTGCCTTCATGCTAGGCCTCACCGACTGACATCAGTACCTCTCCTCATTGTAGCACTTCGTGAAGAATGGGCTGCCATTCCCCAAGAAACATTCTAGCACTTGATTGAATGTATATCTGCGAGAGTGTAAGCTGTCATCAAGGCTAAGGGTGGGCCAACACCGTATTGAATTCCAGGAGGGCACCATGAACTTGTAAGTCATTTTCAGCCAGGTTTCCAGATACTTTTGATCACACAGTGTACTTTGCAAAAGACTAAGAACAAGTTTGATCTCTGTATTCTCTGTAAATTGAGATCTGATAAGTTACCCCAAAAGTATAATGAGCATGAACAGTGATTTGACAAATTTCAGTGATGTTTCCTGTATGACTACCTTCGAGATTACAGACTTTCCCATTTAAGAATCTGTGTATTGCTCACTGAATACAGCTTTATTGTTACTTAATTTCCACAGCACACAATAGCTGCCTATTAACCAGAAAATTATTTTCTTTCTTAAATTTCAAGCTAGCATCAGATAATTTAGTTCTAGATTATTGTATTACCAGAAACACATTTTTATCATTAAAAAAAAAAAAAAAAAAAACCAATGGTATGCCTGTCAGGTCTGTATCCAGATCATAAAATCAAGTTGATGTATTTCAGCATTCCATCTAGTCACATCTTCAGATGCTAAACTCAACTACTGAAATGCCAGAACCGTTGCCCCTATCCATGCCACAGAACGTCCATGGCACTTGCACCAGAATCTGTCAGTGCTGTCCAGTAGCAAAATGGACATGCAAGCTCACTGCACCAATGTAGTGGATTAAAACTCATAGGATGTAGATTCTGGTCAGTGTGTGTAGGTTTGTGACACAAAGAGCATATGCTATCTCCAAATCTTGACGACTTGGTAAAAGAAATTGAACACCTGAAATCTGTGGTCAAGTAAAATGGTCACTCTAATAAGCAGATTTGATGTGCCTTGGGGGTTGGATTATCACCAGAACTTGGCTGTAACACAGTTGCTTACATTCCTTGTACTGGAGGCACATCCATAAAAGTTGAGAGGATTTTTAAAAAGTTAAACATCATGGCATTTTTCCATATGCCAGCTAAGCTTAGAGGTTTACCTGGCTTGCTCAAGGATTATTTATAACTAAGGAAGCCAGTGTGTATAAATTCCTTGTTCCTATGGCAAAACTTTCATGGAACAGACATGTCGTTCAGTACGGATGTGTAGAACATAGCTGCTGGTAAACCTTTTGGGATATAAGGTCTTGGTTCACAAAACTTGGTCCAGAACTGTGCTCTACATCTTCAGAGGTGTTGCTCCTCCATTGAGTCATGCTGACTCAACAAAAGAACAATGCCTCTGAAGATGTCCAACACAGTCCTGTACGAAACATTAGGAACAGAAGAGTTTTATGGACCATGGCCTTATACCCCAAAAATTTTACCAGCAGCAATGTCATCCGGTCATGAAAGCCTACATTCTGTATAGAGCATAGTCAACACACAAGACTTCAATAACTGGATAAATCTGCCGCAAATGAGAAGCATCTAAATGAAGGGCAATGGCTCACAGATAGTTGCTGACACATCTCTGTTTTGGAACAGTGTCCTTAGGAAGGTGAGAGAGACCGATTATCAGATAATCTCATAGACCGAGACAATGGGTTCAAGCAAGGTGTTGAACCCAGTCTGGCCTTGAATCCCTTCACAAAGCTTATGATGCAGTGGGCGGCAGATTTTTGTGACAACTGTCTTGTTGCGAAGTTACTTCTTCCAGCATTCACCAACAATGGCACTGCATGTGCTCTTTATAGAAGAGCAGAACTGACGGCAGCTGGCATACACATGTTGTGGGCATTGTCTCAGTGTTTCAGCTTAATATTTGAAGATGGCTGTCAGGTGGAATGCTGAAACATGTCAGTTTGATGTTAGGATCTGCACACCTATCAGTACACATTCTGTTTTATAAAGGGGTTCTTCCACTAGGAAATTTTCTTCGGAAATAAGCATCTTTTTATTGTTGACCACAACATTATGCAAGCACAAAATAATAACTAGTATTAGTACATGACAGTGGAACTACAAAGTAATTTCCACATTTCTACAGAGTTATTCTCTTGTAAGTACAAAATAGAAATTAATTAAAATTAGAGGTGACACACCTTGAGCTAAGCCTGCAGTCTAAGATTATAAGTTGGTCTGTTTGACCATCACTTTAATCAGATGTAGAGCTAACTTCAGGCATGCCTTAAGGAACTGTGTTGGACCCTTGCATTCAGGTTGTATATTAATAATATGCAAAACAAAATATCCTTTTTTTTTCTTCCAATTTGAGGTTCCATAGCATTTCAAATGTTCTACCACTTTCTTGCTTATATGATCCTTTCAAAAATGGCACTAGTACTTCATGCTGCCTGTGCTGCAATCTTTCTTAACCTAAAAAAAGGCTGCTCTTCATATAGATAACTACCTGTTCTGTCATGTTTCTGAACATGCTGGCAATAGCTTCATCTATTCGACACAAGATGAGCCCCTTGCATTCTCTGTGGTCAGTCTAGCCTCTTTTGACCTTTGTGATATGATGAAATCAGTGATTAAAATTATTCAGCAAACCTCAGTGACGAACATTGGTGTGGTCTACCTAAGATAATAAACAAAGGAGTGGCAAATTATTGCTATGTGGCAATATAAAAATACTTTCTAAAGTATTAGTTTCTTGTTGTTGTTGTTGTGGTCTTCAGTCCTGAGACTGGTTTGATGCAGCTCTCCATGCTATTCTATCCTGTGCAAGATTCTTCATCTCCCAGTACCTACTGCAACCTACATCCTTCTGAATCTGCTTAGTGTATTCATCTCTTGGTCTCCCCCTACGATTTTTACCCTCCATGCTGCCCTCCAATACTAAATTGGTGATCCCTTGATGCCTCAGAACATGTCCTACCAACCGATCCCTTCTTCTGGTCAAGTTGTGCCACAAACTTCTCTTCTCCCCAATCCTATTCAATACTTCCTCATTAGTTATGTGGTCTACCCATCTAATCTTCAGCATTCTTCTGTAGCACCACATTTCGAAAGCTTCTATTCTCTTCTTGTCCAAACTATTTACCGTCCATGTTTCACTTCCATACATGGCTACACTCCATACAAATACTTTCAGAAACGACTTCCTGACACTTAAATCTATACTCGATGTTAGCAAATTTCTCTTCTTCAGAAACGCTTTCCTTGCCATTGCCAGTCTACATTTTATATCCTCTCTACTTTGACCATCATCAGTTATTTTGCTCCCCAAATAGCAAAACTCCTTTACTACTTTAAGTGTCTCGTTTCCTAATCTAATACCCTCAACATCACCCGACTTAATTCGACTACATTCCATTATCCTCGTTTTGCTTTTGTTGATGTTCATCTTATATCCTCCCTTCAAGACACCATCCATTCCGTTCAACTGCTCTTCCAAGTCCTTTGCTGTCTCTGATAGAATTACAATGTCATTGGCGAACCTCAAAGTTTTTATTTCTTCTCCATGGATTTTATATCTACTCCAAATTTTTCTTTTGTTTCCTTTACCGCTTGCTCAATATACAGATTGAATAACATCGGGGATAGGTTACAACCCTGCCTTACTCCCTTCCCAACCACTGCTTCCCTTTCATGTCCCTCGACTCTTATAACTGCCATCTGGTTTCTGTACAAATTGTAAATAGCCTTTCGCTCCCTGTATTTTACCCCTGCCACCTTTAGAATTTGAAAGAGAGTATTCCAGTCAACATTGTCAAAAGCTTTCTCTAAGTCTACAAATGCTAGAAACGTAGGTTTGCCTTTCCTTAATCTTTCTTCTAAGATAAGTCATAAGGTCAGTATTGCCTCACGTGTTCCAACATTTCTACGGAATCCAAACTGATCTTCCCCGAGGTCGGCTTCTACTAGTTTTTCCATTCGTCTGTAAGGAATTCGTGTTAGTATTTTGCAGCTGTGGCTTATTAAACTGATTGTTCGGCAATTTTCACATCTGTCAACACCTGCTTTCTTTGGGATTGCAATTATTATATTCTTCTTGAAGTCTGAGGGTATTTCGCCTGTTTCATACATCTTGCTCACCAGATGGTAGAGTTTTGTCAGGACTGGCTCTCCCAAGGCCGTCAGTATTTCCAATGGAATGTTGTCTACTCCGGGGGCCTTGTTTCGACTCAGGTCTTTCAGTGCTCTGTCAAACTCTTCACGCAGTATCATATCTTCCATTTCATCTTCATCTACATCCTCTTCCATTTCCATAATATTGTCCTCAAGTACATCACCTTTGTATAGACCCTCTATATACTCCTTCCACCTTTCTGCTTTCCCTTCTTTGCTTAGAACTGGGTTTCCATCTGAGCTCTTGATGTTCATACAAGTGGTTCTCTTATCTCCAAAGGTCTCTTTAATTTTCCTGTAGGCAGTATCTATCTTACCCCTAGTGAGATAAGCCTCCACATCCTTACATTTGTCCTCTAGCCATCCCTGCTTAGCCATTTTGCACTTCCTGTCGATCTCATTTTTGAGACGTTTGTATTCCTTTTTGCCTGCTTCATTTACTGCATTTTTATATTTTCTCCTTTCATCAATTAAATTCAATATTTCTTCTGTTACCCAAGGATTTCTACTAGCCCTCGACTTTTTACCTACTTGATCCTCTGCTGCCTTCACTACTTCATCCCTCAAACCTACCCATTCTTCTTCTACTGTATTTCTTTCCCCCGTTCCTGTCAATTGTTCCCTTATGCTCTCACTGAAACTCTGTACAACCTCTGGTTCTTTCAGTTTATCCAGGTCCCATCTCCTTAAATTCCCACCTTTTTGCAGTTTCCTCAGTTTTAATCTACAGGTCATAACCAATAGATTGTGGTCAGAGTCCACATCTGCCCCTGGAAATGTCTTACAATTTAAAACCTGGTTCCTAAATCTCTGTCTTACCATTATATAATCTATCTGATACCTTTTAGTATCTCCAGGGTTCTTCCATGTATACAACCTTCTATCATGATTCTTAAACCAAGTGTTAGCTATGATTAAGTTGTGCTCTGTGCAAAATTCTACCAGGTGGCTTCCTCTTTCATTTCTTAGCCCCAATCCATATTCACCTTCTATGTTTCCTTCTCTCCCTTTTCCTACACTCGAATTCCAGTCACCCATCACTATTAAATTTTCATCTCCCTTCACTATCTGAATAATTTCTTTTATTTCATCATACATTTCTTCAGTTTCTTCGTCATCTGCAGAGCTAGTTGGCATATAAACTTGTACTACCGTAGTAGGTGTGGGCTTCGTATCTATCTTGGCCACAATAATGCGTTCACTATGCTGTTTGTAGTAGCTTACCCGCATTCCTATTTTCCTATTCATTATTAAACCTACTCCTGCATTACCCCTATTTGACTGTGTTTATAACCCTGTAGTCACCTGACCAGAAGTCTTGTTCCTCCTGCCACCGAACTTCACTAATTCCCACTATATCTAACTTTAACCTATCCATTTCCCTTTTTAAATTTTCTAACCTACCTGCCCGATTAAGGGATCTGACAATCCACGCTCCGATCCGTAGAACGCCAGTTTTCTTTCTCCTGATAACGACGTCCTCTTGAGTAGTCCCCGCCCGGAGATCCGAATGGGGGACTATTTTACCTCCGGAATATTTTACCCAAGAGGACGCCATCATCATTTAATCATACAGTAAAGCTGCATGCCCTCGGGAAAAATTACGGCCAAAGTTTCCCCTTGCTTTCAGCCGTTCGCAGTACCAGCACAGCAAGGCCGTTTTGGTTATTGTTACAAGGCCAGATCAGTCAATCATCCAGACTGTTGCCCCTGCAACTACTGAAAAGGCTGCTGCCCCTCTTCAGGAACCACACGTTTGTCTGGCCTCTCAACAGATACCCCTCCGTTGTGGTTGTACCTACGGTACGGCTATCTGTATCGCTGAGGCACGCAAGTTTCTTATCTTGTCTTTTCATTGTAGTTTTCTTGAAGTTCTTTTTTATTGTCACACTGTGTGTGACGATAATTCTTGTTTCTGCTTGTTTATGTATTAACTTTCTAACGGAGTCTTATGATTTTGTTTGCTCGGTATGGTGTTACTCTTCACTGAACAATTCGAGAGTAGTTTGAAAATCACACATTTATTGCACTTTGAACTTACACTTTACAACAAGTGACCCAGAATTCTGTGTTTAGCACAATAAGACAAAGAACTGAAAACTAAAGATATCACACACTGAATCAGATTTCACTGTTCACAACCAATTTTTTGATTGTTGAGATGTCTACACCAGAACCGCATCACATTTTGGAGGGAGTTCTCCAGGAACTTTCTCTTCATTTTATGTGGTGATCTGCATTATGTCATTTGTGTAGTTAATATTTGCTTGACTGCTGAACTTTTACACAAATTGTTTGGCACAAACAATGAGCTTTGTCATCAACCTACTTTCAACCAACCTGTTGCTCATATTTAAAGTTTTTGGAATTTATTGTGGCTTTTGTTTATGTATCTTTTTCAAATTTTCTATAATACTGCTTACTTTCTTATAAGCTTTATAGTTTTCAACATTTCCTTGCTTTGGAATAACTATTCTTTGGGATAATAATATTAGTTATTAATTTCTAATTTAGTTCTATGTATTAACTTTTGGACACCAGTGACAGTGTTATGTGCCCCAATCCAAAGAGTAGCAGTAGCATTAGCCATGTCCCCCCTAATTTGTCTGATCTTCTGTGAAGACAGGTAATCAGAATATTAAAAATATTCCTTCTCCTCATGTATGATGCCATCCTCAAGGTATCCTCTATAAAGCTTTTCTAGAGGTCAAAGAAACTGTTCAAATTGGATGGTTTTCCTATGAACATTTTTCAGTATCTGAGTCATTCCAACTTCAGGTGGATTAATAAGCATCTGCAAAAATTTATCTGGGGGAGGGAGGGGGTAAAATTTTTCCCACGTGGAATGTTTCCCTCTATTATATTCATAAAATTGTCATATTTTATATAAAGCAGTTGGTCATTGCAAGATGTCATATAATAGCACAGGCCACAAAATGCCTTCAGTTGGCTGAATGAGAGGTGTGGTGGATTCACAGGAAATCACTTCCACAAGTATATTAGAATGGTATAATGAATAAAAACACCTCCCCTCTCTTAAACTTCATGTAATCATCTCTGTTGTTCATTACTTCTCACACTGACTGTTCCTACATATTTTGATTTTCCTGTATCCATTAAGTTCTTTTGTATTCCATATAGACTGTAGTTTCAATTGTTAAGGCTTTCTTTTAACTGGTACTTGTATTACTGTCCATGTTTAACACCTCTTGTAGTTGTCTCATCAAATATTGTTTGTATTTAACTTGGTTCTTTTATTTAATGCAAAATGTTATATAGCCACAGTTTAGAATATAATGTTAATGTTAAAGTTCAGTACCACCACACTCTCAAAGATTGCATTTACTGTCTGTTCCCTCAAATGCCTGCATTTATCTATTTCTGCTTATCTTACTGATATTGCTTAAGTTCCTTATGTATTATGTAGTTACATTGATAATGGTTTCTTCTTTTAATTGGTTTGTGTATCACTCTCAGCGTTTTATACCTCCTTCTGCAGCCTTGTAAATCATTGGTTTTATTTTATGTTATTAGTCTTGTTTACTAATAGAAATTGTTATGTAGGCATGCTGTTCCTATTTTGAAGTTTTTCCTGTCTACTCCATTTTTACACTACTGGCCATAAAAATTGCTACACCACAAAGATGACGTGCTACAGACGCGAAGTTTAACCAACAGGAAGAAGATGCTGTGATATGCAAATGATTAGCTTTTCAGAGCATTCACACTAGGTTGGTGCCAGTGGTGACACCTACAATGTGCTGACATGAGGAAAGTTTCCAATCGATTTCTCATACACAAACAGCAGTTGACCGGCGTTGTTGTGATGCCTCGTGTAAGGATGAGAATGCGTACCATCACATTTCTGACTTTGACAAAGGTCGGATTGTAGCCTATCGCGATTCCAGTTTATCGTATCGCGACATTGCTGCTCGCGTTGGTTGAAATCCAATGACTGTTAGCAGAATATGGAATCGGTGGGTTGTGGACGGTAATACGGAACGCCGTACTGGACCCCCAAAAGCCTTGTATCACTAGCAGTCGAGATGACGGGTATCTTATCTGCATGGCTGTAACAGATCGTGCAGCCACGTCTCGATCCCTGAGTCAACAGATGGGGACGTTTGCAAGACAACAACCATCTGCACGAACAGTTCGACGACGTTTGCAGCAGCATGGATATCAGCTCGGAGACCATGGCTGTGGTTACCCTTGACACTGCATCACAGACAGGAGTGCGTGCAATGGTGTACTCAACGACGAACCTGGGTGCACGAATGGCAAAATATCATTTTTTTGGAGGAATCCAGGTTCCGTTTACAGCATCATGATGGTCGCATCCGTGTTAGGCGACATCGCGGTGAACGCACATTGGAAGCGTGGAAGCGTGTGTTCGTCATTGCCATACTGGCGTATCACCCAGTGTGATGGTATGGGGTGCCATTGGTTACATGTCTCGGTCACCTCTTGTTCGACCTGACGGCACTTTGAACAGTGGACTTTACATTTCAGATGTGTTATGACCCGTGGCTCTACCCTTCATTCGATCCCTGCGAAACCCTACATTTCAGCAGGATAATGCACGACCGCATGTTGCAGGTCCTGTACGGGCCTTTCTGGATACAGAAAATGTTCAACTGCTGCCCTGGCCAGCACATTCTCCAGAATTCTCACCAATTGAAAACGTCTGGTCAATGGTGGCCGAGCAACTGGCTCATCACAATACACCAGGCACTACTCTTGATGAACTGTGGTACTGTGTTGAAGCTGCATGGGCAGCTGTACCTGTACACGCCATCCAAGCTCTGTTTGACTCAATGCCCAGGCGTATAAAGGCCATTATTATGGCCAGAGGTGGTTGTTCTGGGTACTGGTTTCTCAGGATCTATTCACCCAAACTACATGAAAATGTAATCACATATCAGTTCTAGTATAATATATTTGTCCAATGAATACCTGTTTTATCATCTGCATTTCTTCTTGGTAGCAATCTTAATGGCCAGTAGTGTATTTATTTACTTCAATTTTTTTCTTCTTCATTGCATTACCACCACACTGTCAAAGATACTACTTACTATATGTTTCTGCTTCCGTCTAAACGCATTACTTCTCTTCCAATGTTGTTTGCAAATATTTTAACTTCTTTGGTAACAATGCTCAGTAAATGTCTGAAGATGGTCTTGTAAGCCGAAAACCAGTTACACAATAAAAGTAATATTGTAGAACAAAAGCAAACTGGTGCTTTTCATTTATTATAATGTTGTTCTACCAAGAACCAACGGAATATTCTGTTAACATAATAAAAACTTTGTACACCAGATTTCACTGGGGTGGGTGGTTGCAAGTGCCCCTCTTGCCCCCCATCCCCCCTTTGCAGACAACTATAGATGGATTTAAAATGAATAAGCTAAGTTTTTGTAGATTGTCACTTTCACTGATAAACACACATCAGAATTTTCTCTCTGAGCCCACTTTTGACACTTACACTCCCCATTACAAAATCTGTATAGTTGTACTATCATATACAGATTTAGCTTAAATGATTCATTTGGTACAAAGCACTGTGTATTGACAGTGTACAACATACAAAGACAGGTGATACACGTAGAGATAGAGACATTCACTAAGTTTAAAAAGCTTGACTCATGGCTCAGTACACTAGATGCCAAGCCTGTGACAGCCTTGTACAGGATGGCGGCAATGCAGGAGGGTTTTGCCAGTTTTGTGATACTGGCTGTCCACGTAAAGGTAAAAGCACAGGGCACCCATGTGTGTCTGAGAAAACTGTGGAGTGTGTGAGAAAGAGCTTTGTGTGCAGTTCACAAAAATGGACTGTTTGTGCAAGCTGTGAGTTGAGCATTCCACAGAAAACAGCAGGAATGTTGCCATACCACATGCGATGTGATTTCTTCACATGTGTTTACTTTAAGGACAAAATTTATGTAATACCCCGCTACCAATGCTCACTGTGAGAACTGCAGGAATGCATCACTGCTACTGTGACAGACATTGATGGATAATAGCCGTCTCCCAACAGGTGTTCACACAAACTTACTCACATGCACCCACCTGTCTCCCTGCACATTGATGAAAACATTCTAGTGAATGTATTGGTAGAGCTGGATAACCATCTGGATGTGCACCAAACGAACAAGGGCACACACACAGTGAACATTAGTAGTATGCATCAGAAACTTGGCAACTGTATATATCTTTTCATGTATCACCCATCTTTGCTCATTGTATACTTGTAGACAAACAGAACTTTGAAACCAAATGAATCATTTAAGCTAATCCTGTACTTCTACGAATTACCAACTAAAGACACTGGATAAATGTCACTGACTTGGAAAACAACGATAGCTAAGGATAGATTGCTCCTCACCACATAGAGAAGGTGTTGAGTTGCAGACAGGTACAATGAAATAGAATACTAGGAATATTTCTACTTTCAAAACTATCCTTCAGAAGTAGAAAACTCATATACATTCACACAACAACTCACACACACATGGCCAGTATCTCTGGGTACTATGGATCAGACCTTTGTATATCATTGTTATTCAATCCTGGATTTTTTGTTATTTTGGCTTGGATTATTCATCATTCTGTATTAACAGTTTTGATAATTTTTTGTGTGATGATCTCGGTCAATAGAAAATGTACATTTACTTAAGTCTTCCTAGCATTTGCAAAAATGTCCTTAAGGTGTTATGCAGTATTCCAGAACAAGAAAATGAAATGTTAATCTTTGAAAAAACATGCTTAATTTATGGAAGAAGAATGAATGAATTCAGATTTTTGTTTAGCTTTTATCTATGTATTTTGTATTGTATAATTATCTCATTACTCAAACAAGTGGGTAATAAATCATGGAAGGAGTGAAGGTAATGGCTCACCGCATGGTTCAGTGCCTCAATTTTTCCAAATTCAGACAGATCTAAATAGGCTCAAGTTTGTTTTACCATGCCACTTTCACTGATGAACTACAGCAATCCAGAATTTTCTTGCTGATCTACATTTGACACATTCTCCATTATGGACTGAAATTACTGCTAAGCTTTCAGACAATGTCCCCCCTTGGAACCAACAAAGTAAGCTGCATTCGAATATAAGCTGCACTTGAAGGAAGTAAAATGAGAAACGCAATGGAGGAAAATTTTCCAAATTACCCATTTATTAACTGTTCACAATATGAATACTCAGAATCAAATTTTTTAATGTTATTATGTAGATAAATCACACTTCTAATCAGTCTTTGTTGATGTCACTATTAATGTTATTTGTATTTATTTCATCACTGCCAGTATTTTTATCATTCTTTTCCCAAAGTATGTCAGCCTCATTACCAACCAAGCAGTTGGACATGCATCACTTGTTGAACTCTTTGATGACTGAATCTGTTGATGTGCACCACAGAGAGAGAATTCACTCACATACAAGGCTGACTCCTGGCTTTTTGTGTCAGATGGAGTGGCAGCATGATCTCCTAAAAGCCAGTTGGAATAACATTTCTGGAGAAGTTTTAAACGGTTTGCTTACGACGACTTTAAATACCTGCAGTTTTGAAGTCATATCTACAATTATAAAGCCTACGTCTGTCTTTAATACAGTAACTGTATTCTTTACTTCAGTTTGTGGTGAATTTTAAATGCATACAACACTTGCATAACTCTCTTAGTGAGCAGTTCACTAGGTCTGTGATTCCAAACAGTAACTAGCTAGCCCATCATTAACTCTTATCATCCAGCCAGTTTCCTGGCAGTGAATCACTAACTCTGGGCAACTTTTGTATATCTATCTTTAATTTCAGATGGAGAGTGGGACAACAGCTGATCATAGTATGAGGATTAATGGTAATGTCTTTTCAGTGTTTCCTGACTGGTAAAGATGATAAGAATGCTTCCACATTTAGATTATGTGCCCCTGGAAGTTGATCAGTTTTTTGGTAAAGCCTTTTGACAGTCTCTATGTTAGTGAAGTATTTAATTGGATCGAGAGTTTACTTCTATGTGTTAATCTGCAACACCAGTTTATCAACTTGTAAATGAGCCACCTTTACATATGATTGTATAATATGAATGTAAAACAACTTGTTGCACATCTTTATGATTAGTCAAATTATCCATGGAACATAAAACTAACAATACTCCCATGGAATCCTTTTTCTGGGATGTTTAAGGTTTCCACAATTTTCAAGGACTTTAACTGGATTATTTATCAAGAGATAGCTATTTCATCTTTCTTTTATCATGTATGAAGGATAGAACCTTATCTTCAAATTCAGGTCATTTCCCAGCTTTTGTCCTTCTGTAGGATTTACTTGATCGACAGCAGTTTGCAGCTTGTTCTCTAATGCTGTCCATCATTACACATCAAATTAATCCAAACCATACTTTTTGACAGCTTCTCTGTTAGATATATTCTTCAGACAATGAATAACCACAAGTTTGAAATCTGCACCAAAAATGCACCAAATTTCAAGGTTTATTGATGATTTTCTGCTTACTTTTCCTTTCATTGGTGAAGACTAAATTTTCCTTTTTAGTTAGAGAAATACTGTGCCTGTCCTGTCATATAAAACTGTTAAACTATGAGCACAATAATATTCATTAACAAAATAAATTTTGACAGTCAAAAGTGGTTACATTGTTACCTTATATACAACAGTTAATTTCCAGACCATGTATAATATATCATGTAAGGAGAATAGATGCTGAATGATTGAATGCATGCAGCTTGCCGTTAACTTTGTGTAGTGTCTTGTCTGTATAGATGTGTATCTGTTGCCTTTAAGATCCCTTCACTTTCACACATAAATCTATACAGTAAAGTAAGGGCCTCCCGTTTTGTCTTTAGGCTGATCCGTGATAAGACAGGCGAAAAATTAGACTAATGGAGGATTATTAGTATTTTCTCTAATTTCATTCGCTCTCTCTCTCTCTCTCCTTTATCTATGTACAGTTTTAAATATAATATTTTATTACGTGAAATCAGCCCAATAGAATCTCTGGTGGAGCCCTTCTTCTTAGTATTCAGTGGCTGGCTTGCTGTAAGAGATCTTTACATTTAATTATTACTGTTAAACGCTGCATTCAGTTGGGAAAATCAATCGTTTGAACAATTCGTTCCTTTTATGAAAGATTTCGAATTCCAGATGTGTACGAAGCCTTTTTGGACAATTTAACAAAGACTCGGTGATTGCAGGCTCTCTTCGACACAGCTGAAACTTCCCCACTAATTACAGGGCCAATGCGATTATCAATGATTCAGACAAAGAACTCATTCGTTCATTCACTCCAGAATAAAAGGGGTCACAAACCTTATTTATGAAGGAAATTGTATATTCAATCCATCTCCATTACATGTCCAGATCTCTGTTGGTTCCAAGTCTTAATTATTTTCCGTTACAGTTTCTTTCTCTTCAAACAACCCGCTAGTGGCACAAATGTTAATAGCTTGCTTTAGCGAGAAGAAAAGCAAATATGTCTCTTTTAGCAACCCGTCAATCCTTCAACAGATACTTCCGAAGCTGTCCTAGTTACCAGTCTAACAACCATGGAGAATACATACATGTATCTCTGTTATTCCAAAGAATAAACGTACTAGAAAATACTTTGGCGTCGACGAGCTGTCGGCGCATATATTACTAGAAAATCAGATCAGATACTTTTCCAAAGTGAATGAATGTGGATGGTTTGATTGGCAATGATTAACTGGTGCGTGGTAGAGGGTATTTTCTGTGGGGACATTACAATGCCCCTCGCAGCGAGCGAAGTTTGTGAGCTTAATTTTGATTTACCGAACACACTTCGCGAGCTATCTATTAGTGTGGATAACCTGGAAGTGATGATTGTCAGTCCTCCGACTGAAAAAAAAACTTTGTTTAAGACAGACGAAGAAAAGAAATATTGAAAACAGAAGACATGAAGAGACAGGTACCGCGGCTGTATTGCTTTTACGTGCATCAAGGTGTTATGTCTGCTGTGCACAACCAAGGAAGATGATCTTTCATGAAACTGTTATCAGGGTCTACCCATTCGGGAACTTTCTTAAGCAGGGAAACCTTGGAAAACCTCTTAAGCCTAGACCCCCAGCCTACGGTACATAGAAGATAGGAAAGCCTACAGAAGGAAAAAAAATAATTTTGAAATTGATCTCTAAAGGAAAGATAGGGATCGATTTATATAACGATTTGAAGAAGAGTGATTTGTGCCTCTAGCAAAAAAAACATTTTACAATAAATAACGTGAGTTTTCGTTTTACAATCTTGTTCCTAGGACAATATCTTGCGGCGCTGAAACTCCCCCGGATCTTGCATGTCCCAGTTGCGGTGGTGAAACTCCCCCGGATCTTGCATGTTCCCGACTTCCACATTTGTAGTCGGTCTTCTACGCGGCCCACAATGGGAAGAGTAGAAGGGACAGGGATACCCGAATTCACATGCAACATTCATTCCAAAAGAATTAGCAATGACCGAAAGGGAAACTCTTCCTGTAAAAGAACTGGTTAGGTTGCACCGTCCAAGATTCTCCTTTTTGAAAACAAAATCCTTATGGCTTCATGCATCCTTTTTCTTACGATGTACTGCAAGGGATTTAGCCATTGACGTAAGTTTTCCATTTAGCCATTGACTAATGCTGTTGCCAAAAACATCATCATATTTACTCTAGTTTGAATATTCTTTTGGACTTTGCATCCCCACTTGTGCTTATAAGTCCAAAAATTCTGACACATTTCTGTCAATGATTTATTCTTCGTAATTTAAAGGATTCATGCAACTTACAGTAGATTTTGGATTCAAATCATCGAATAATGGAAAGTGTGGTTCATTTTATACAAAGACATAATCCATCATTTCCTTGAAAAGTCATATAATTTATCTATACTCAAAAAATTTTTATCCTAAATACATATATTTCTCCGCTTGATTGCTGTAATGTAAAAGTTATTAGCATTGAGGAATGCGGATTCACTTCTTTCATTTATTCTCTGATTCATCCGGCGTTCATACATGCACATATATGGAAATGGATTTTTCAAACAAAATTCCAAAACGAACAAGACCCATTAAATAACTACTAATTCTATGAATATTACTTTCTTTTAACATTCAACAATAAATTAAGAACTCTTAAAAGTTCAACATCAATCAGTTTACCCTCGCATTTGATGCGAGTCCCTTACAACGCATATCTGTGTCGTCTATATCGATTCTAACTCAACTGTTTTGCGCGGGAAATTATCTTTGCGGCGTTAACCGTCAGTCATGATTCACTGCCTAAACGCATCCCTTCACACGTTTACACATCTAAGCGTGCACTTGAAATTATCTATGAACATTCACTAGGAACCTCTTTTGATTATGCAGCGTCATTTACGGGAAACATTTCATTCTTCTTGAAGGTCAGTCAGATCCTTTATAAATCTTGATGACATTAGCAATGCTAAAGTTCCATGTTTACCCAAACACACACACAGTTTATTGTTATGTTTTTACGAGCGTTCATCTCTGTCACTCGCAACACCATTCCTCCCTATCTTCTAATCTTCACTAAATTTTTTCAAGTCGTTATGGGAAAATAACCCTTTAATTTTGTTCGATCCCAGGTATGCTAACAGATAAGCCCCAGGATTCGGAATTTGTAGAATAATGTATGGGCCAGTATATAATAACTCCCATTACTTTATACTCTTCTTTATTAAGGATGATTTGGTATGTCTTTTGACTAGTACCCTCTCTCCGACATGGTATGTCTGTACCTTCTTGATTAATTTGTCATATTGTTGTTTTCTCTGATCAGCCTTTTTCGTCATATTTATGATGGCTTGTCTTATTTTTTCTTCCCAAGGCATCTCAGTTTCCTGAGTTTTGGGCATATGTTCAGTCCTTTTGCTTCGAACATCAATTCATGAGGTGTATATCCAGTGGAGGAGTGGGGCATGTTGTTGTATATCTGCTCAAACTCTTCCACATAATTTGCCCACGCAGTCTGCTTATTATGGCAATACGTCCTCATAAATTGATTGAACTCTCTAAAAATTCTTTCAACCAAATTGCCTTGTGGGTGGTAAAATGATGTTAGTATGTGTTTCACACCAACTTGAGACAAAGCCTGTTTCCATCGGAGTCCCGTGAATATCTTAGCATTGTCTGTTATGATCGCTTTAGGTGTACCAACATGTGGAAGATAATCACTTGTCAATCTTAATACAATTACTTTGGCTGTAGCCGCCTTTATCGGGTATAGCTTTATGTATTTCGTACACACATCAAGAAATGCCAACACATATCTAACACCACCTCTTGAAGTAGGTAACGGTCCACACAGATCGCACGAAATTAATTCTTTTGGTTCTTGGACTAATATAGAGCATAATGGGTGCTTACTCCCTTTTGAATCCGGCTTTGTTTTTTGACAGATTATGCATTTCTTCAAGACCTCATGCACTCTGCGCTTTATGTTGGGAAAATAACAGTACCCACTTATCTTGTCTGCACATTTTGTCGCACCGAAATGTCCCCAGGTTAAATGGGTGAACCATACGAGTTTCTCTATTTGTGCCCCAGGTATACAAACACACCAACGGACTTTGTTTGGACTTCCACAGCGGAAAAATAATACGCCATTTACCAGCTTGTAATAATTTGCCATCTGATCCGAAGGTTGCTGTTGTAACCTTTGAATGACACTTCCCCATTGAGCATCTCTTTTCTGTAACTGTGCCATATGCGCACACAAATTGACATAGTACGTCTTAAATGGATTTTCCTGCAGCAGCAATACAGGGAATTCTGAGTTATTATTTACTTCAATCTCTTTGGTCAAACCCTGCGGTGACCTTGATAGAGCGTCAGCAATAATGTTTTGCTGTCCTGAGACATGTACAATCTTAAATTGGTATTGTTGCAGAGCGAGAGTCCATCTAGCCAGTCTGGGGTGTAACAGTTTACACGTTTGTAAAAACGTTAATGATTGATGATCGCAATATACGATAGTCTTTGACCCATATAGATAATAATGAAATTTTTTAAATCCCCAGACGACCGCAAGAGCCTCTAATTCTGTCGTCGTGTAAGTTCGTTCACAGTTGGACAAAACACGACTAGCAAACGCAATAGGACAGAAGGTAAGTTGTCCATTTATCTTGCGTACTTGGAAAAGGCACGCTCCAATACCCACATTCGACGAATCTGTTGACAAGTAAAATTCTTCTTGCATGTCCGGATGGTACAAAAGCGGTGCATTTACTAATTGCTTCTTTATCTCTTCGAATGCTTCTTGACACTCTAATGTCCAGAGCCAGGGCACATCCTTCTTCAGCAGACTACTTAGAGCTGCTGCGTTCATGGCCTGATTTGTTATGAATCTTCTAAAAAATGAGGCAAGACCCATAAACCCTTTTAATTGCCTCCTATTTCTGGGTGTTGGAAACTTACTAATCGCAATTAGCTTCTCCTTGGTTGGTAAAATTCCCTTTGCGTCAATTATATGCCCCAGGAACTTGATTCTGTTTACTGCAAAATGGGATTTCTGTAGGTTAGCAGTTATTCCCATGGTTTTGAACACGTCCAACACCTGGCTCAGTAAGGTAATATGCTCCTCCCAAGTCTTCGATGCAATAAGCAAATCATCAACAAACACTGTTATCCTGCTTCTGAGTTCTGGGCCTAGTGCATAATCTAGAGCTGCTATAAAGATTCCAGCACTAATGTTGAGTCCGAAAGGAACTACAGTAAATTGGTAACTTCTTCCAGAATAAATGAAAGCCGTATATTTCCTTGATGATTCATCCAGCTTGACTTGCCAATAAGAGCTCCGCAAATCAATGCTCGTCAAATATTGGACATCCTGGAACCATTGTATAAGTTCGTCTATGTTTTCCGGATGTGTTCTCACTGGAATTATGATTTTATTTATTTCTCTGGCGTCGAGTACCAGTCTAACAGTCCCATTTGCTTTTGGCACGACCAACAATGGGGAGCAGTATGGACTTGTAGAGGGTTCGATCAAACCCCATTTCAACATGCGATCTATTTCTTTTTGAACTTGAGCCTTTAACCTCCATGGAACAGGATAGAAAGTTCTACAATATGTTTCGTGCGGCTTAACGTAGAGATGGCATATGTATCCCTTAATAACTCCTGGCCTTTCATCGAACACGTTTTCATACGTTAATAATAATTCATTGAGCTGCTTCCTCTGATCTTCTATAATGCAGTCGGATTCACTTAACTTTTCACACACTAATTGACCGAAATCTTCTTTGACTTGGAACTCATTAATTACATGCTCTTTTGAATTTTGTGCCGTCCTGATTACTTGCACACTGATCCCACTATTATATTTTGTCGTAAGGCTTTCTTTTTTCAACAACTCCAACTCAATTTCTTGTTTATTAACATTCAACCAAATTTTTCCTGTTTTAAAATCTATTCTGCATCCGTATTGACGTAGGCTGTCGACTCCGATAATGCAATCTACCACCAAATTTTTCACAACAAGGAATGTGCTTATTATTGCTACATTTCCAACTTCTACATTAAGTAGTGACTGCACCTTTACATTAGCCGATCGAGCCCCAACGGTGCCTATTATTCTGCAATTTTGAACTGGAAAAATTGGTACTCGTCTTATATTTCTGATCTTGTTGAATAGAGCCTCCGAAATAACATTTGTGGTTGCAGCTGTATCTAAAACCACCACTATAGGTATGGTCTCCAAAATGACTTGCACTTCGGCTACTGCCACCTGTTCCTTATCCTCATCTTGTGGTTCTAAGTCCTCGGTCAGTTCATCTGCCAGTAATTGTCCATCATTATACGTTAGCATGGGTACACATATCCTGTTGCCCCTCAACCAATTGTTGACCGCTCCTCCGGGGCACGAGTGGGTCCTTACAAGTTTGTTGGATTTTGATTTGTTTGCTGGTTGACATCATCCGTCACTTCGGTAATTACCGGTTGATTCGTAGATGTCCGTCCCCACTGATGTTGGTTATTTGAATTCATTCCCCCCGGTTGATTCCACTTTCTATTATTGTTATTATTCCAGGCTTTGGGTCTGAAATTCCTTTCGTTCCCCCACACGGGATTGTATCTTTTCCCATTCCTGTTGTTCCTTGGATAGCCCCTCGCAAGACTATTGCCGGGATTACTATTGAGATTTTGAGGGGTTTCTCCATTATTTAACGATCTCTGTTCATTCCCTTGCCTACTGTTTGGCAGAGGTTCTATCTCCCTATATTGGAATCTGTTATTACGGGCTTTCTGGTTGTTCTCTTCGATAATATCTATATGGTCTAATGTCGTGAGGAACGACTCCAAGTCTTTATCGTTGCCGTAAATCAATTGATTCCGGATGCTAGTTGGTAGTCTTGCCTTAAGTATGTTTATTATGTCTGGCAAGGGCATAGGTCTGTCCCAGTATCTTGTTTTATTTATATATTTTTCGAAATACTTCCTAAGGCTTCCTTTTGAAAAGGAGAAAGGCTCTGGGTAGAGCACCTCCTGCCTTAGGTGTTCCTGTACCCCTTCTGACCAGAACTTTGCTAAAAACGCCTTCTCAAAATCGTCATATGTCGAGCAAACAGAAGTCATGTCCGAGGCCCAGATTGCCCCCGAACCTTGTATATATCCTGTCACAAAACTGATCTTCTGCCACTCCGACCAATTTCTGGGTAGCACTCCTCTGAAACTTCGAATAAAAACAATTGGATGGACCCCCTTTTGTCAGGGTTAAAAATCTGGAATTGCCGATGCTTTATCATTCTTTCTTCAGCATGGCAAAGGCTTTCGTAATCTCCGTTAGATAATAATTCACGCGAACAACTAGCTCGTGGCAATTTAATGTTTGAATTACTTACACATGTCGGTATCGTGTGCGAATGTGCAGTAACTGGCTCTATAGTCGCTGCCAACTTCTGCTGCTGGCCTGTATTCATTTGTTTTGAGCTTTGTTGTGAAGCGCGCATTGACTCTTCTATCGTTTGTTTCCACTGCTCGAAATCAGCACCTAACTGCTGTCGCACCTCCTCAAGTCCTTTCGCAAACAAATTCTCTTCCTGTTTGCCAGATAAACTCTGGAATGCTGCCTTAACATTTTGCTCAACGTTTTCACACATTAGCCTTTTGTTTTCTAATGTGATTTCGGATAATTTACCCGTTAATACGTTAATTTGGTGGTCTATAACGTCTTGACGCTCTGTCAGATGTTCAATACTTTCCTTTAGGTTAGTCTGCGTACGTGCCAATTCAGGAAGTTGCGCAATTGCACATGACATGGCGTCTTGCTTTTGTACTAATTGCGGAACCATTTCCACCTGTTCCCGTACAGTATCTATCTTAATAGCCACATACTCCTTCATTTCTACATGTACGCGGTGAGTAGATTCCTCACATTGAGCTTTCACCAATTCTATTTGTGTAGTTAATTTTCGTTCCGTCTCTTCAGCCTGATCTTTGAGTTCCTTGGTCTTCGCCTCTATCCGCTGCTCTAATTCGGAAAAACTGTCTTGTAACTGCTGCTTAATCTCAGTCTTCAGATTTTCCTGCCCTTCCGTAACTGAGGCTAATTTCGCGTTCAAATCATTTTGCCCTGAGGCTAACTTCGCGTTAATGTCGGTTTTCAAATTTTCCTGCCCTTCAGTAACTGAGGCTAATTTCGCGTTAATGTCGGTTTTCAGATTTTCCTGCCCTTCAGTAACTGAGGCTAATTTCGCATTCATGTCGGTTTTCAGATTTTCCTGCCCTTCCGTAACTGAGGCTAATTTCGCATTATCTCGGTTTTCAGAGTATTCATGCTCTCGGTTATCATCTGCATCTGTCACATGATAATTACCAATGGATCTAATCCATGTTGCGTACTTGCTGTTACATCTCCAGCCGTGTCTACAGGGCGTTCTATTGCGCTATCTGTAGCGATCGGTTCTCCAACACTTCTTACTGCATCATTATTATCAGTGCTAACAGCTGAAGGCTGTTGCATGCTGCTATGCTCTGCTTGACTCATCCTAAACATTGGCCTAGTTAAAACCATATAAATGTTCTACTGTCAATATATATATATCTCCCTTCTGCTGTCACTATATGTAGCTCCGTTCACACAATAGTACTTCTGTGGCTACTTTCTTACTGCACTTATACCGATAAATGCAACTGGGGCAGGTCAATCACACTACATCTAGCATGAACACAATTAATCAATGTTCAAATATCCAATAATACTAAATAGAAAAGCGTATACTTCATCTATACTAGCAAGCTTTAATAATAAAATTATAGATCTGGCCTTTTCTCTGCGCCCAGCGTGTTGTCTTGTGTTCTTATTTGTAGATCCACTTAATTTGACTGCGAGTATTTCCTCTCTTTTCCAAGCGTCAGTTAAGTTAGCTCGTCGTAGTTCACATGAAACAGAGAACAAAATTATTTTAGCAACGTCCAAAAACGTGTCCTGTCACGGATTGGCCATTATAATCTATCATGTAAGGAGAATAGATGCTGAATGATTGAATGCATGCAGCTTGCCGCTAACTTTGTGTAGTGTCTTGTCTGTATAGACGTGTATCTGTTGCCTTTAAGATCCCTTCATTTTCACACATAAATCTATACAGTAAAGTAAGGGCCTCCCGTTTTGTCTTTAGGCTGATCCGTGATAAGACAGGCGAAAAATTAGACTAATGGAGGATTATTAGTATTTTCTCTAATTTCATTCGCTCTCTCTCTCTCTCTCCTTTATCTATGTACAGTTTTAAATATAATATTTTATTACGTGAAATCAGCCCAATAGAATCTCTGGTGGAGCCCTTCTTCTTAGTATTCAGCGGCTGGCTTGCTGTAAGAGATCTTTACATTTAATTATTACTGTTAAGCGCTGCATTCAGTTGGGAAAATCAATCGTTTGAACAATTCGTTCCTTTTATGAAAGATTTCGAATTCCAAATGTGTATGAAGCCTTTTTGGACGATTTAACAAAGACTCGGTGATTGCAGGCTCTCTTCGACACAGCTGAAACTTCCCCACTAATTACAGGGCCAACGCGATTATCAATGATTCAGACAAAGAACTCATTCGTTCATTCACTCCAGAATAAAAGGGGTCACAAACCTTATTTATGAAGGAAATTGTATATTCAATCCATCTCCATTACATGTCCAGATCTCTGTTGGTTCCAAGTCTTAATTATTTTCCGTTACAGTTTCTTTCTCTTCAAACAACCCGCTAGTGGCACAAATGTTAATAGCTCGCTTTAGCGAGAAGAAAAGCAAATATGTCTCTTTTAGAAACCCGTCAATCTTTCAACAGATACTTCCGAAGCTGTCCTAGTTACCAGTCTAACAACCATGGAGAATACATACATGTATCTCTGTTATTCCAAAGAATAAACGTACTAGAAAATACTTTGGCGTCGACGAGCTGTCGGCGCATATATTACTAGAAAATCAGATCAGATACTTTTCCAAAGTGAATGAATGTGGATGGTTTGATTGGCAATGATTAACTGGTGCGTGGTAGAGGGTATTTTCTGTGGGGACATTACACATGGCAGTATTGTTATTACATTTCAAACTAAGGAACTACAGGCAGAAAATCCTAAGAAATTTTGGTCTTATGTCAAAGCAGTTGGTGGATCAAAACAAAATGTCCAGACACTCTGTGACCAAAATGGTACTGAAACAGAGGATGACAGACTAAAGGCCAAAATACTAAACATCTTTTTCCAAAGCTGTTTCACAGAGGAAGACTGCTGCACTGTAGTTCCTTCTCTAGATATTCGCACAGATGACAAAATGGTAGATATCGAAATAGACAACAGAGGGATAGAGAAACAATTAAAATCACTCAAAAGAGGAAAGGCCGCTGGACCTGATGGGATACCAGTTCTATTTTACACAGAGTACACGAAGGAACTTGCCCCCCTTCTTGCAGCGGTGTACTGTAGATCTCTATAAGAGCGTAGCACTCCAAAGGATTGGAAAAGGGCACAGGTCATCCCCATTTTCAAGAAGGGCCATCGAACAGATGTGCAGAACTATAGACCTATATCTCTAACGTCGATCTGTTGTAGAATTTTGGAACACTTATTATGTTCGAGTATAATGACTTTTCTGGAGACTAGAAATCTACTCTGTAGGAATCAGCATGGGTTTCGAAAAAGACGGTCGTGTGAAACCCAGCTTGCGCTATTCGTCCACGAGACTCAGAGGGCCATAGACACAGGTTCCCAGGTAGATGCCGTGTTTCTTGACTTCCGCAAGGCGTTCGATACAGTTCCCCACAGTCATTTAATAAACAAAGCAAGAACATATGGACTATCAGACCAATTGTGTGATTGGATTGAAGAGTTCCTAGATAACAGAATGCAGCATGTGATTCTCAATGGAGAAGAGTCTTCCGAAGTAAGAGTGATTTCAAGTGTGCTGCAGGGGAGTGTCGTAGGACTGTTGCTATTCACAATATACAAAAATAACCTTGTGGATATCATCGGAAGTTCGCTGAGGCTTTTTGCGGATTGATGCTGTGGTATATCGAGATGTTGTAACAATGGAAAATTTTACTGAAATGCAGCAGTATCTGCAGCGAATTGACGCATCGTGCAGGGAATGGCATTTTAATCTCAATGTAGACAAGTGCAATGTGCTGCGAATACATAGAAAGAAAGATCCCTTATCATTTAGCTACAATATAGCAGGTCAGCAACTGGAAGCAGTTAATTCCATAAATTATCCGGGAGTAGGCATTAGGAGTGATTTAAAATGGAATGATCATATAAAGTTGATCATTGGTAAAGCAGATACCAGACTGAGATTTATTGGAAGAATCCTAAGGAAATGCAATCCGAAAACAAAGGAAGTAGGTTACAGTACACTTGTTCACCCACTGCTTGAATATTGCTCACCAGTGTGGTATCCGTACCAGATAGGGTTGATAGAAGAGATAGAGGAGATCCAACAGAGAGCAGCGCACTTCGTTACAGGGTCATTTAGTAATCATAAAAGCGTTACGGAGATGACAGATAAACTCCAGTGGAAGCCTCTGCAGGAGATAAGCTCAGTAGCTTGGTACGTGCTTTTGTTGAAGTTTCGAGAACATACCTTCACCGAGGAGTCAAGCAGTATATCTTGCGAAGAGACCCATGAGGATGAAGTCAGAGAGATTGGAGCCCACACAGAGCCATACCAACAATCTTTCTTTCCATGAACAATACGAGACTGGAATAGAAGGGAGAGTCGATAGAGGTACTCAAGGTACCCTCCACCACACACCGTCAGGTGGCTTGTAGAGTATGGATGTAGATGTAGATGTAGATAGGTGTTGGATTAGAAAGGAAGGGGGTAATAACAGAACAGGGAGTGGGTGTACATATGTGGAGTACAGTGGGAGACAAAACTGATTTCTCATAATAATAGGAAACATGATATTTACATTTGAAACTTAAAATATTAATGACTTTAACAATACTCACATATTACTTCTTAATTGATGAAATAATTACTGGAATTTTAGCTTTACTAACATTTATGTTACAGCATTATTTACTTTTGAGTGGTAAGTATGGCTCCATCACAAGTTAGGCATGATTTAGCAAATACAGTAGCGTTTACATAGCTGTGAACTAGTTCTTGCATACCTAACAAGATATATTTGCAATTAAAGATGATATTTCAACAAGTAGTTAACATAAATGAATTAACGAATAACATGAATTGTATATATCTAAACAAAAGAGAATGGATCAGGTGATTTACTATATGTGGTATCAGTCACTTCAATATAGTGTCTCTTGGTCTGCCACATTGCATGGCGTCAACAAGTAAGGAATCATGTGTATATGGGGTGTGGATGGTAGAGGGGTGATGAAGAAAGTGGCTCACATCCAAGATATAGGAAGTTAAGTTGCAGGAAATGGTTTTGTGGAGGTATTGGTTAATGAGGGCAGCGGTTCTTTCTAAGGCACACATTAACAAAGTACAACGGGGCAGCTTTGCTGGTTAAAAGAAGGTTATGTATTATGGTGGTGGCTGAAGTGAGGAGGGAGATGAATTAGGTGGGGTAGATTCTGGTACGAGCCTAGAGATTAGCGTAGAAAGTGGAAGTTGTGGAGTATTTATTTGCAGGAAGGATGTTTTAATAAACGACTGTTTCAGGAATGTGGATGGTAATGGTTTTCTCTGCTGACAGATATGGGGTATTACGAAGAGGGCTAGGAAGGGTAGGGATGGCCAGGTTGGCGGTAAGGTGGTGGTTGGGTGGAACGCGGTCATTGGTCGATGGAGGTATGACCTGGAAGAGGCAATGTTCCATGCTAGATCTTCATCTGCCTTGGCCAGAGAGGTTGGACTGTGTGAAGCAGAGTAAACTGTGGACACATCCAACACATTTCAAATTTTGTTTGGAGCTGAACGTGAGGCCTTTGGAAAGGACGAACTTTTCTGCGATTAAGTCTCTTGGTGAATCAGTTAACAAAGTGTTTTGGTTTCTTTGGATTCTGGGGATGTTGATAGTAAATTCAGAGGGATGTAATGGTATTTTGAGTACTCTTCCAGTTGTTGAGAACAAATTCATAGTACTTAGGACAAGCAATGCATAGTAACTCATTCGTATCATTTGTTTCAGGTGGATGAGCAAATGTTGAACATTCAGAACAAGAATAGCAGCTATTTTGCTGAGTGGATCCCAAACAATGTTAAAACTGCAGTTTGTGATATACCACCTCGCGGACTGAAAATGTCTGCCACATTTATTGGAAATTCTACTGCCATTCAGGAACTTTTCAAACGTGTGGGAGAGCAATTTTCAACTATGTTCAAACGGAAGGCTTTCCTCCACTGGTACACAGGTGAAGGTATGGATGAGATGGAGTTTTCAGAGGCTGAATCAAATATGAATGACCTCATCAGTGAGTATCAGCAGTACCAAGAGGCAACAGTAGAGGAGGATGCAGAATTTGATGAAGATGATGAGGCAGAAGCAGATGCAGGATTGGTTGAAGATGAGTGATTTCCATTGTCGCATGGCCTACGTAATTTTGCTACAAACATAAAAATTCATATATTCATATAAATCTCCTTTTGATATGTATATATGAGTTTTGATTAAATAAATATACCAAAAAATTGATAAATTCATTCATTATTATTTTATTTTTATTTTTTGCCTGATGATCCATTTTAACCTGTAATATGAAGGGATGACAAATTACTCCTACATGACAAAAATTTTTATTTTGTAAGTCTGAAAATTGCAAGTGGAGAATCTGATGTTGAAAATTGCAAGTGGAGAATCTGATGTATCAAGTTTGGGTTTGGTTGGAGCTGTCAACAGTGGCAAAAATAGAACAAGAAGTTGCATTCTTCTAGTAGTGATTCTTCTAGTAGTGATGGGACAACTGACTGATTTTAATAGCTGACTGGCAGTCAGTTGTTTTCTCATTCATCAGTGTTTCAGTCAAATGAAACTGATCTCTGTGGCCATATTGGCTATAGTTAGTTTCATGTTCTGTGGGTCATTTGGTCATTTACACAATTAATTGTAATGATGAGGAATGAGTCATTTTAGATTCACATTACACATGTAAATATGACTACATGCTGATAATCTACAGCTGGCTTTTTTTTATTTATTATCTTTTGCAAGGAATATTTGTCATCGGGCATTAATTTCCTTTGAATTTCTTCATTGTAGTTTCAGAATATGAAGTATCTTTTTAGATATATGATATATTACATTGAATTTATCTTGGGATTCACTTTTCATCCAGTCATACGATTTCTTCTGTTACTGTGCCATTGAGTGTTTTGACACTTTGTTCCAAAAACAAACTTAAAACACCTGTTCATTAAAATGAATGGAAAGCTAAACTAAAAGTTATTTATTGCCCCTCAATAAAATGCAAATATTGAAATGACAGTAGCAGTGCTGGCAGACAATAATAAAATGTAGCTAAAAATAATAATGCCAAAACGATCAAATGCTTCCACTAAGAACAGAATGTGCTGAAGATCTGGGGGTGCGAACTTGGTTGCAGACTTGTTTACATTGATGGCTCGACATAGATTTAACTGTGAAACTGAAGTACCAAAGCATAAATGTGTATAATACTGTAGGTGCTACTTTTCAGAGGCTGTCAGATGTAAATAAGTTTGTGTGCATGGGCATGATTTGTTCATACATAGCCAGTAATGTAATTTTCTGCACAATATATTTATCTTTCACTTAAATGGTTGAATACCAGTAAATGTTTAAGTGCTGGATTCAAATGGTTTTTTACCCCTTGTTCAATAAAACAATGTAATCAGTCACTAGTATTTGCCAATGTGCCTTTCTTCTTCATAACACCTGAGAGAACTTTCATGACCAACTTTGTACCCCCTATGATACATCACCTTAATTATGCAATTTTCCTACATTAAAAATATGGTTTTCATTGTTGTTATTTTGAATGATTACAACATTCAAATACAATTTCAGTCATTCTCATAAAATGCGTAATTTTTAAATTATTAAAACTTAAAAACCATTAAATTTCAAGACTTGGTCACATCATCAAAAATGCTCTGTTATTTGCTGAAGCTCTGGTGATGTCACACACTAGGAGTAAGACAAAGCTATACATGTGTTACAAGAACTTTAGCTGAAGTTACAAGTGTTTTTTCTGTATGTTTTCTGCAAAGTTTAATTAGTTAGTGATGCAGGGAATTTGGAACTTTATTATTTGCTCACTGTGTTGAAAAGATTTTCCAGGACATTTTTTGAAAGCCTGCACAGTAAAACACAGTGGAAACTTTGAACAATATGTATAACATAATATTGTTACAGTAGAAACTTTTTCATTCTGAAGATAACTGATTTAATTGCTGTGGTTGCTGTCACATGGCTCTTTTCTTAATTTTCAAATTTAAGACAGCATAACACCACTCATGGGGGACCTCATAGCATCATTGTGTTTTCCTTTAACAACTTTCTTTACACATTGCAGGTTTTCTGCTCCTCTAGGTCATTAATTTAAAACACCAGAAAATTATGTCTATAAAACATGCAGTTGGCGCAGCACAGCCTGTATGTATCTTGTTCACTGTTTGCTTAACTGCTACCGGCACACTGATTTAAAAAGAGCTAAGCAGGTGATGTTCTGGTCTTATTAAATTTCCTTGTAAGTTCCAAGCAATGTTCAATTTAAATCTGTCAAAATATTACAGTTTTTCAGTACAGTGGAGACAGATGGAAGTGGCAAATCATTGTCTTCAATGGCTTGTTTGGGTAAAATTAATGTGGTTGGAAAATGTAAAATGATTTCTCAGATTCTTCAGCATAAAAGCTACATCAGGCTTGAAATAAAGTTTAACGCCATCCTTGTGATTCGTCTCAAATCAAGGACATATTAAAGGGATGAGGGGTAGACCCCCCCCCCTCCTCCTCCAGGAGTTGAAACTAAATAAAAATCAAATGGTAATTTTTGTAATCTGCGCCAAAATTAAGCATGCAAATTTTAGTCTTGGTCAGTGGATTTAGTCATTTAATTCAGTATTCCCCAAGCCACCTTACTTTGTGCGGCCGAGAGACTGTATTACCTGTTCGAAATGTGGGTGCCAAATATTTGCAAGGCTTCCCGATCTGACACAGCAGCACGCTTCACGTTTCCCTATAGGCACTATCTGCTTTGTCCCTATTGTTGTGATTGCACTGTTGTTAGACTTCTTGCCCAGAATTCATGAGCATGTCCAAACAAGTTGGGCGCCTTTACGTGACACCACCAAGAAGTGCTTCTCTGCAGCGCACAAGAGCTCAAACAGCACGGCGTGGTACGCCGCCATTGAGAACAGTCGCCGCTGTTGCTACAATCAGCTTTTGATGCTACAGCGAACAGCTTTGTCGGCGCCGAAAGTCGCGTGCCGATTTTTCACAGGAGGCGATCCCAGGCTTGGCCAGTCAAATGCGCCACTGTTTGGCGTCAAGTGAAGGCCACTAGTGGAAACAGGTTTCACCAGGCATAGCTCAGTGAGAAGGAGACATTTGTCTTGACAGCGTGGAGTTTTTCCAGTTTTGTGCAACAAAATGAGTTTCAAAAATAACATCTTTCTTCTCTAAAAAACAGAAGCGACATGTAAGTGACTCCTTGCACATTATGTTGACCTGTGCTTTTTGTTCCTAAATTATGAGGGTAAGTGAATTATTATCTGAAATTTAGTTATATTTTTGTTTATTTTGGTAGCATTGTCGTTTTACATTGTTGTTATATCTTTACAATTTTCAAGCTGCTAGGTTAGTTTCGTTATCGCTTCCACTGCTGTTAATCACGGCTGCTCAACTGCCCATTTGCATCAAAGAAGAGCAATGTTCAGTGATCCGTTTTTTGTGGTCAGAAGGCGCATCAGTGGCCGAAATTCATCGAAGACTTTCAGTACAGTAGGGAACAGTGTTTTGCCATAATAGAGTGTCTACGAATGGATTGAAAAATTCCAAAATGGTCGGACAAGTGTTACGCACGATGAAGGAGCCGGACTACCACAAATGAAGAAATCATTCAGCATTCACATTAAATGGTTCTCTTAGACAGATGGTTAACTATTGACGAAGTGGCACATTGTCTGCAAATTGGTCATGGTTGTGCCTACGAAATCATTCACAACAGACTTGGGTTTCATAAGGTTTGTGCAAGATGGGTCCCAAAACAACTCACAGTTGCCTAAACAAACGCGCTTGGACATGTGCAAAAATCATTTGGATCGCTGTGGTAACAAAGGGGACAAATTCTTATACAGGATCATTACTGGTGATGAAACATGGATCCATCATTACGAGCTGGAGAGTAAACGGTAGAGTATGGAATGGAAACATCCAAATTCGCCGTGCAAGAAAAAGCTCAAGACCTAACCGTCCACAGGAAAACTGATGCTTACGGTTTTTTGGGACGCACAAGGTCCAGTACTGGAACATTATGGGGAAAGGGGCACAACAAGAAACAGTGTACGTTACAGTGAGATGCTTACTGCCAGGCTAAAGCCTGCAATTCGAAGCAAACACCGAGGATTGCTGTCAAAAGGTGGTGTGTTGTTGCACGACAATGCCTGTCCTCATACTGCTGCCCACAAATTTTTACACGTTCTCCTTTATGGTGGATTGTTTATGACGCTGCAACTGTAAAGCTAAATTTGAAATTACAGAGAAGTTGTATATCGGTCGTTTTACTTGGTAAATACAAAGTGTTTTGATGTTCACGCACCATCTTGAGGTGCTAAACAAACTAATTGATGAAACTAAATTAGGCTTTACTGTAATTATTTAGGCAGCGAAAAGTGAGCTTTCGTGGATAGACATAATTGTTAATGTAATGAGTCCTCTTGAGTGAATAATAGTCTACCGTATCTTCCTTCATCGTTGTTGTCGTTGTTGCCGTGAGGCACCGTTATACCAAGTGGAAAGGCGCGTCGATCTTAGAGCATCAGATATGGTAACCTTAAATTGACAACACACAACGGTCACGGTAGCACCTGATTCCAGAATAGCTGCAGTAGTTAGGATCTACGAGCTACCCCCTCATGACCAGGTCCCCAAAACTTAACTCTTATCCCTTCGAAGCAAATTGTCATAACAATCGTCTATAAAGGCTTCGTACAATGATAAGAAATGTTACAGTTTATGGAATAATAACAGATACGACCAAACTGTCTTGTTTCTTCTGTTTTATTTAACGTAACTTTGTTCACAGTTTTATTTCGCATTCACCACTCATTCACACTTTGATGTGGAGTATACGCGAGTGCCTGAGCCGTAACTCCCAAGTTCCATCGAAACACTGTGACGAACAGTTTTGGTTGCACGACACCAACAGTCAATGATAATGATACAGTATTTTGTAATTGACTCTTCTAGTTTAACCACCGCCTCCACGAATGTTTGTTAGGCGTAAGACAATTACACACTTTTCTCTCCGATCCGCAATTATTAAGAGTTTCTGTAAAAGTTAACGTTTTTCTCCTTTTTATAAATTGGAGCCCGCTCTCTGCGATATAATAATAATAATAATAATAATAATAATAAACGGTCTCAATACTGCGTCCCTCGTGAGATGCGTATAGATTTGTCCCGGAATTGACCGCCCTGTAGGTGTACTCAATTTAATGACCACGCTATCCGCGATTTCGTGTAACTAAATGTCCTTTTGTTACTCTGATTGTCTACCGTAGTTATTTAAAACTCGCCCTATATTTTTTTCACTACGCACAATTAGCACTTCTTGTTTATTTCAAAGAGTAAACGAAAAAAATGACGCCGCATCATCGGCTTCGTCGATATAAAGCAAAAGACCTCCTCAATATGCCCAATTTTACCTCTTCTTATAGGATCGGCTACCTTACTCATTAATTTACTACATATTATTTCCAATAGCACCAAACAGGTATCGCCGTTATATTTTAATTGTATTCAAAAGCATGTTATTATTATTATGACCGACCAAATCGTAACAAATCGCACGGCGTGCGTCGATAACTTTACACTCGCCCAGCGTTTATTCATGCAGTATTATATATAAATATACAGACAGGACCGAAAGATCGATCTCTCTACCGTAATCAATAGAGGCAAATACGCTATTCAAGTTCCGTTACATCTATCTTGACTCGTATTGTTACAATAGTATACCTTTATATTTCCTTGAATTTTTCTGAACATCTATTCCTGCATCAGAATTGACTGACAGCAAAGCACAGTTGATCATGGTTGTTGTTGCTGTGGTCTTCAGTCCTGAGACTGGTTTAATGCAGCTCTCCATGCTACCCTATCCTGTGCAAGTTTCATCATCTCCCAGTACCTACTGCAACCTACATCCTTCTGAATCTGCTTAGTGTATTCATATCTTAGTCTCCCTCTACGATTTTTACCCTCCACGCTGCCCTCCAATGCTAAATTGGTGATCCCTTGATGCCTCAGAACATGTCGTACCAACCGATCTCTTCTTCTCGTCAAGTTGTGCCACAAATTTCTGTTCTCCCCAATTCTATTAAATACCTCCTCATTAGTTATGTGATATACCCACATAATCTTCAGCATTCTTCTGTAGCACCACATTTCAAAAGCTTCTATTCTATTTATCGTCCATGTTTCACTTCCATACATGGCTACACTCCATACAAATACTTTCAGAAACGACTTCCTGACACTTAAATCTATACTCGATGTTAACAAATTTCTCTTCTTCAGAAACGCTTTCCTTGCTATTGCCAGTCTACATTTTATATCTTCTCTACTTGGACCATCATCAGTTATTTTGCTCCCCAAATAGCTAAACTGCTTTACTACTTTAAGTGTCTCATTTCCTAATCTAATTCCCTCAGCATCACCCGACTTAATTCGACTACATTCCATTATCTTCGTTTTGCTTTTGTTGTTGTTCATCTTACATCCTCCCTTCATGACACTGTCCATTCCGTTCAACTGCTCTTCCAAGTCCTTTGCTGTCTCTGATAGAATTACAGTGTCATCGGCGAACCTCAAAGTTTTTATTTCTTCTCCATGGATTTTAATACCTACTCCGAATTTTTCTTTTGTTTCCTTTACTGCTTGCTCAATATACAGATTGAATAACATTGGGGAGAGGCTACAACCCTGTCTCATGGTATGGAGTGATAAAAAATGAAATGATCGTATGGCATTGCTGGCCGGGAGGCCCTGTCCAGGGAAGTTCGGCTGCCAAATGCAAGTCTTATTGCAGGTGACACCACACTGGCTGACTTGCGCGTCGGTGATGATGAGATGTCATCAGTTCTTTGTTGCACACATCCACTGCAGGCTTTGGACATTCTGCAGTACAAAATAAACTCGACACACAGAGAAACAAAACACTCAATGAAACAGACCACAACTGTTTACATACGATATCAGCTGCGAGCATCGTCTGTAACTGGCTACAGTAGCTGCTACCTGTAAACAGCTAGATGTCAATTACTTTGTTATTCTGATACCAGTATATATAATACCGTGCATCCTTTATTGTGACCTGTATATGTGATTTTTTTTTACATAAGCGTCATAAATACAGGTGCATGTACTTGGTAAAAACAGAGGACCTTCCATGAATTTTTCTATTCTTTTGGTAATTTCCTTTTCTTTCCTATCTGCATGAAAATTTTCTGGTCCACCTGCGTCTGGTTACCCTATCTACAAGTGACATCTAGGAATGTTACGCCCATGTCACTGTGCAACGGAGCAATTACCCTTTCACATTCACATCAGCATGAAACCAGTAAACCCATGACACATTAATGAATCTGAGTTCCATGTATAAAACAACTGATTACGAATAAATTAATGCATTCATTTATGTCAATAGCTGCTTAGACGTGCTAACTGCGATATATATAGGGTGTTACAAAAAGGTACGGTCAAACATTTAGGAAACATTCCTCACACACAAATAAAGAAAAGATGTTATGTGGACATGTGTCCGGAAACGATTAATTTCCATGTTAGAGCTCATTTTGGTTTCGTCAGTATGTACTGTACTTCCTCGATTCACCGGCATGTGGCCCAAATGAAGGAAGGTAATGTTGACTTCGGTGCTTGTGTTGACATGCGACTCATTGCTCTACACTACTAGCATCAAACACATCAGTACATAGCATCAACAGGTTAGTGTTCATCACGAACGTGGTTTTGCAGTTAGTGCAATGTTTATAAATGCAGATTTGGCAGATGCCCATTTGATGTATGGATTAGCACGGGGCAATAGCCGTGGCGCGGCACGTTTGTGCCGAGACAGATTTCCAGAACGAAGGTGTCCCGACAGGAAGACGTTTGAAGCAGTTGATCGGCGTCTTAGGGAGCACGGAACATTCCAGCCTATGACTCGCGACTGGGGAAGACCTAGAACAACGAGGACATTTGCAATGGACGAGGCAATTCTTCGTGCAGTTGACGATAACCCTAATGTCAGTGTCAGAGAAGTTGCTGCTGTACGAGGTGCATTCAAGTTCTAACCTCGGGCTCGCACAAGCCGGTCTGACGACATGATCGAGAAAGTGGAGAGATTTGTTTTGGGGGATCGCTGAATGACTGTTGAACAGATCACCTACAGAGTTGGCATTTCTGTGGGTTCTGTGCACACAATCCTGCATGACGACCTGAAAATGCGAAAAGTGTCATCCAGGTGGGTGCCACGTATGCTGATGGACGACCACATGGCTGAACGTGTGGCATGTTGCCAAGCAATGTTGACGCGCAACGACAGCATGAATGGGACTTTCTTTTCATCGGTTGTGACAATGGATGAGACGTGGATGCCATTTTTCAATCCAGAAACAAAGCGCCAGTCAGCTCAATGGAAGCACACAGATTCACCGCCACCAAAAAAATTTCGGGTAACCGCCAGTGCTGAAAAAATGATGGTGTCCATGTTCTGGGACAGCGAGGGCGTAATCCTTATCCATTGCGTTCCAAAGGGCACTATGGTAACAGGTGCATCCTACGAAAATATTTTGAAGAATAAATTCCTTCCTGCACTGCAACAAAAACATCCGGGAAGGGCTACGCGTGTGCTGTTTCACCAAGACAACGCACCCGCACATTGAGCTAACGTTACGCAACAGTTTCTTCGTGATAACAATTTTGAAGTGATTCCTCATGCTCCCTACTCACCTGACCTGGCTCCTAGTGACTTTTGGCTTTTTCCAACAATGAAAGACACTCTCCGTGGCCGCACATTCACCAGCCATGCTGCTATTGCCTCAGCGATTTTCCAGTGGTCAAAATAGACTCCTAAAGAAGCCTTCGCCGCTGCCATGGAATCATGGCGTCAGTGTTGTGAAAAATGTGTACGTCTGCAGGGCGATTACGTCGAGAAGTAACGCCAGTTTCATCGATTTCAGGTGAGTAGTTAATTAGAAAAAAAATTGGAGGCCTTAGAACTTGAATGCACCTCGTACAAGGTAACGTTGACCATGTCACTGTATGGAGAGTGCTACGGGAGAACCAGTTGTTTCCATACCATGTACAGCGTGCGCAGGCACTATCAGCAGCTGATTGGCCTCCACGGGTACACTTCTACGAATGGTTCATCCAACAATGTGTTAATCCTCATTTCAGTGCAAATGTTCTCTTTACGGATGAGGCTTCATTCCAACATGATCAAATTGTAAATTTTCACAATCAACATATGTGGGCTGACGAGAATCCGCACGCAATTGTGCAATAACGACATCAACACAGATTTTTTACGAACTTTTTGGCAGGCATTGTTGGTGATGTCTTGATTGGGCCCCATGTTCTTCCACCTACGCTCAATGGAGCACGTTATGATTTCATACGGGATACTCTATCTGTGCTGCTAGAACATGTGCCTTTACAAGTACGACACAACATGTGGTTCATGCACGATGGAGCTCCTGCACATTTCAGTCGAAGTGTTCGTACGCTTCTCAACAACAGATTCGGTGACCGATGGATTGGTATAGGCGGACCAATTCCATGGCCTCCACGCTCTCCTGACCTCAACCCTCTTGACTTTCATTTATGGCGGCATTTCAAAGCTCTTGTCTACGCAACCCCGGTACCAAATGTAGAGACTCTTCGTGCTCATATTATGGACGGCTGCGATACAATACGCCATTCTCCAGGGCTGCATCAGCGCATCAGGGATTCCATGCGACGGAAGGTGGATGCATGTATCCTCGCTAACGGAGGACATTTTGAACTTTTTTTGTAACAGTGTTTGAAGTCACGCTGGTACGTTCTGTTGCTGTGTGTTTCCATTCCATGATTAATGTGATTTGAAGAGAAGTAATAAAATGATCTCTAACATGGAAAGTAAGCATTTCCGGACACGTCCACATAACATATTTTCTTTTTTTGTGTGCGAGGAATGTTTCCTGAAAGTTTGGCCGTACCTTTTTGTAACACCCTGTACATGCCTGTATGGCGAAAGAGTTAAAAGCATTACTTACGATTTTAGTGCTACATAAGCTGTACTTCTCAGGTTCCAGACCAGATGAGCATTTGAGGATTCATGGTCAGATCCAAGATGGTCAGATCAGCTGCTCTTCAGCTTCATTACTGACAGATTATACTTCAGCATCAAGCATTAACTATGACTTGCCGGCGGATCTGCCATCTCTTTTAGGAAATACTCAAATGAATGTGGTTGGAAGTTTTAAAGGTCTGTCACTTGTCCACTGTTTTTACCAAGATTTTAGGGAGAGGGTCTTAATTTGTTCACCGGATGACTGGCACACCCTTATTTTACGTAAGTGGTCAGCCAGTGACAATTTCCCATGGCATCCTTGACGCCCCGTCCTCGTTTTCCTTGTGTTTTATTTTCTTATACAGCATTTTTCATCTTTTCCCGCTTCCTTTGCATGTATGCTTCCAATTTACTAAGTTTGTCCACATTCATTTCTTTTAATGTGTGTCAGGGCACTGATGACCTCGACGTTGAGTGCCCAAAATCCCCAACACACACACACACACAATTATGAAAATGACATTGGTCTATACAGAAGGGTTCAAAAAATTGTATCCACTGTTTAAAAGTCCATAACTGGCAAACTAATTCACGGAGTTGTCTCATCTTTTGTAGTGTAATAGTTTGTAGTTCCGGCAATCGCCACACAAGCGTTATATTGTGTTGTTTTGTTTTGTCAGGTGACAGCGCCATATAGTCAGTGTTTTGTTCTTAGTTGCACCTAGTTACTCGAGTAAACATGGCTGGCTCAAGACTTACATTCGTGAAAGGAAGTCAGTCATTTGAGACAAATTTGAAGCCGATGGCTGTGTTAAACATGTACACAAACAACGATCTGGACGACCTGTAACAGTAACAAGTCCAGCTAACTCCCGTCGTGTGTTACAACAATTCACTCGCTCAGGTGTTCGGCGAATTTTGCAGACAGCAAAGTGGAAGTGCTACATCCCACGATTGCTACACGCAATGAACGAGGACGACCCATGTCGTTGAGTGGAGTACTGCAAGTGGTTTACGAACATGGTGCGCCATGATGAAGAGTTTGCAGAGATGATTGTGTGGCCTGATGAGGCACAGTTCACACTCAATGGTACAGTAAATCGACACAATTGCATCTACTGGGCCACCGAAAATCCGAACGTCCATGTAGACAAAGCCATGAATTGGCCAGGAGTAAATGTGTGGTGTGGATTGTCTTGCCAGGGCTTGATTGGGCCATTCTTCTTTGACGGCACAGTTACCAGTGAGATGTACCTTCAGAAGCTTCAGACATCCATTTTACCTGCCACTTGAGACTTGTATGGAGACAGAAGATGGTGCCCCAGCCCACTACCAAAATCGTGTTAGGGTGTATCTCGACGAGAATCTACCAGGAAGATGGATAGGCTGTAGAGGTGCTGTGGAGTATCCACCACGTTCCCCAGACCTAACTCCTCTGGACTTTTACCTGTGGGGAACACTAAAGGATGTCGTTTATCGACAAAAGCCACGCACATTTGATGAACTTCGAGAATCCATCGTACATTCACGTGCAAATATCCAACTGAAGACGTTGCAGTCGGTAGTTCGTGCTGCAGCTCGGCGGCATTGTTTGTGTGTGGATGTTAATGGTGACCATTTCGAACATCTACAGTGATATCTTTAAGTTGGACTTTAAGCAACACTTTCACCAAAAATGAGACAACTCCGTCAATTAGTTTGCAAGTTATGGACTTTAAAACAGTGGATACATTTTTGGACCCCTCTGTATATTGGAGCTAAGTCTTCTTCAGCCAGAGTACTTGCCACGACACTAAAATCACTGGAAACCTCCTCATGAATATAAATTTCCATATTCTTATCACAATAAGGGAGGGAAGGTTGAAGAAAAATATTTGAAAAAAGACCATATTGATAAATACAAATCATGGTCAGACCTATTTTGCAAAGTATGTCCTTTTTTTGCACCTGCTCTTAAGGGTGGTCACCACAGAGGAATGAAGCTAAACACACTAGTGATCGTACCCCCAACAAATTCTGTAAGTTACTAGGAAAAGACGGTGGCTTGGAATATCACAGCAACACACAGTATATCAGCAAGCTTTAGAACGTGCTAACAACTTTCTTACAAAAACCCCAAGAAATCCATTGAAAATCAAATAGACACATACAGATTGGAAAGAGCAAAACGAAACAGAAAAAAAAGTTGTCATTTTCTTAGCAAATCATCATATTTTTTTGGAGGCAGAACATATCCTTTAGAGGGCATTGAGATGATGGCGTTGTTTTCTCAAAAGCTCCCAGAATATCATCAGCTTTTTTATTTATTTACTCGTGTCCAGAACATAACATACATGTGTAGCCGACAGGCAGCAATTTACAAACAATGTAAGAACTTCTATATTGGTGGAAATTACTGTAAGGACTGGGTTTGATGTAGTATTCTGGTGGTGGAAAGATTTGCCACTGGAATATCTTCCAACATTGCCCAGGGTTTGGTTAATATCAGCTTTAAAGGTAACTTTAAAGAACTGATGAAATTTCATGAAGAAGAATGTGGAGGTACTGAATTACAGTGCATACGACGTGTATACGCGCACAAAGAAAAAAAATTCCCGGATTTCCCTGTTAAAAATACACTTTCTTCAGAGTGAAAACACATTTTTTCCGTCTTAAGTGACAAAATATTTTCCCTCGGAACTGCAACACTTATCAATCTTTTGAATGGTTTTGGTTTTAGGCACGGGCATAGAATTTCCCGGCACTTTAGAAAACGAAACTCAGGGAAAAAGACATGTTTTGGAAATATCTTTGATGTGCAGCAACATGTACGCTGAGTATTTTCGTATTGCGAAAGTGTACATTGGAATTCCATCAAACACCGCATGTTACTTTCCGAATAATTGAAATCGAAATAACGATGCGCTTTTGTAAGCCAGTGATAGCTCATGTCATGTGATCTTGTCAGCCGATGACAGCGAATATTCAGAGCATAGTACGCGTGATGTAGTCAGCCAACAGCAACATCATTGTTAAGTAGCGATAACACACAACTTAATGATTTAAATTAATATACACAGTATTGCTACAAGAAAAGCAAAACTTTCACATATAATATTGGTCTCTAAGGTTAATAAGCTGCAAGAGAAGCTAATCTTTCGCATATAATGTTGATATTTTTTGCACGAGTTACACTTTAAGATATATATCACGAATGTGCCAGTAAAATTTTTAATAATGACATAAATGTCTGATCTTCAGGGTTCGAAATTCTTCTAAATGGCTCGTCATGAAAGAGTTGATTTTTAAATGAGAGTCAAACGCTCTGTGATTTAAGAAATTCATGGTACATTCTCGCGCATAGTTCAACTTACGTAAAAGGATATTTACTTTGAAAGTAACACTTTTCAAACTAGCATTCGCAATATTTTTCCGCGACCTGTTAGAAATAGGTTCGTTTCAGCAGTTGCCAGAGAGCGCCAGGTAACAGGCGACACCCCGCTTGTGCAGCTACCATGACATAGGAAGCCCGTATGTACATACACGTAAAACATTAAAAGATCTTACATTATGTCGTAAAAGCAGTAAGACATCACAGGATACTCCAAGAACATCAGAATTTCGTGAACCATACTAAAATGTCCACATTTCAACTGCAACTTACAGTGCACATTCGTGTGTCCAAATTCCCAATGATGTAGACCTCGACCTGATATTAAGCTTTTCAGTGTGGTTTTCGGGGTGTAAATTTTCTTGGAGCACCTGTACTGTATTATATCATGTTTGGTTCTTTATTATGGTATAATGCCATACATGCTAGAAGATGAAAACGTGCACGTGAAATGCAGCGAACACTTGAAACTAGCCACTACTGTGGAATTAAACATTTCGTTTCAAATGCATTGACTGCCTCTGCGGAATAGGTTAGTAAAAGCCATATTTCTTTAGCAAACAGACAAAAATTACTTCATTGTTCTGCAACGCGATTAATGCTTGACTGTCAGCCTTCCGTAATTATGTGAAAGTATTGTAAAATCCACGAGATAAATTTTTGGCTACAGTGCGACGAGAGGAAATTATGCCTCTAACAGTTATAAACATTATGTATTCTACATATGAAAAAAACAGTGAAAACTTATAAACATTAATTATTTATATAATATTCTATGATGTAATTAGACATATCGATGAGTATCATACAAAGACAATGATAATTGTAAATTGCTTTTATGATCTGCGATTGTCTTCCTTTGTTTTTACCTTTTGTTGGTTGGCCTATGTAGATTGCGGACGCATATCGAACAGAGGTCTGTTAAGAAATTGTAATTATTTGTTAATTATTACTTGAAAATAGAGTTCATTATTATTATAAATATGAGTGAATAATTATTTGTAACTTTAATTCCTCTCTCAGTAAGCATTATCTGTGTTAATTATTTCTTTCCGCTGCGCAGCCATTGATGATAGCGATTTGTATCGCGTTTTTGTCTGTGTTTTCCTTAGAAACAAATCAAATGTTTGCTTGATGAGGTCTACATACTGCACAATATGAAAGTATAGTTTATAGCGTTTAATAAACATTTTAAATATTTACTTATTTGCTCTAACAATAGACAGTCTCTATCAATTGTCTGCCGCCATCTTAACAATTATCACAGCGGCAAATTCAAATTACGCAACTCTGCAGACATAAATGCTGAACGTAATACAAATGTGTGGTCCCGAACTCATTTTAATGAAAATAATTCGAATCAGATTGGTTCTTTAAAAACAGTGCTCATAGCACGATCGTTATAACAAACTTTTCTAGCTGATGTATGGAGCTGACATTAATTACGCACGAGTTGCGAAGAATATTGTTTCAGGTAACATAAGTTAGTGTTGTGCGCGGCTGATATTCTGTGGTTTCATTTTGCTGAAGATAACTGTTTCCATCTTAATCCATAGTTGTATAGAACTGTTGTATGAACTGTGATTTAGTGACACTTACACAACTTACAGACAACACTTTAACACGACGTGAACTTGGAGTTCTTTAGTAACTTGATCAAATCTTTAGCCGGGAGAAAAATTATTTAGTAATTACTCAATGTAATAAAATAAGATTATCATTTCTATTTACAAATTAGTTAAATACCAAACCACTGAATAACACAGCGAACACCACAGTATTTTAATTCACTTCATAGCTTTCGGCCACAGATATCCGTTTTGTTTTCATTTGACGAGAGAGTAAACGAAGGGGAAACAGCAAAAATCACTAAATGTAAACACGGATCACTTGGAGACTACCCACTATAACTCAGGCTGCTCTGCGCATCAGCCCCAGATCTACGATATTTGCGAACCGGGTCAATACTAAAAAAAAACCAATTTTCAAAAATATGTGCATCATCTTGTAGCGCACATCTGTCTGAAAAGTCTTAAAAATAAAACATATGTTTTCGAGAAAATGCAAGACATGTTATTTGGTCTTAAGTGTGCCAAAGTGCAGTTCCACGCCTCTTCATACAGCATTCTTCTATCGCACGTCACAGTATTTCGCTATGTGGAATTGAAACGTGCACATTTTGTAATCGATGCCATCAAACTATATTCAGGACATTGGGGAACAGTGGAAATTTAAATGTCCTGTGGTGCCTCTCCTGCCCCCAGTCGGCCGGTTTGACAGCCTGCCCCTCTTTTTTTCTTTTTATATCTCTTCAGTAACAGCGGATGCTAGTATTCGTAATCGGGAGAACAAGAACTCTTCAGAAAATTTGCACTCTTTATTACCTATTAGCTAATAACTTGCTGTTTTGTATGACATAAAATTAAATATAGGATACATAAAACCAATATAGACGAGAGACAAGCAAGAAAGCACACATTTCTTCAATCCTGAGCTCCTAGAATTTTTTCTCTCTGATCTTGCTACAGCTTTACATGGCGTGCTTTCCTTTCTGGGAAAGAATCTACTACCTCACCAAAGTTCGGCAAACATTTTGCTACATGAAAAATCGAAATTTCGTTATCTAATACTGAAAAAGCTGTTTATACGAATAACACCCAAGACTGGTGTGGTTTCTCGATCTGATCACGTCTATTTTGTCACTGTCTGCTAGATAAAACAAAACAGGCCTTTCTAATATTGCAGAAATTTTGTATCATACACCAAATAAGCGAGACACGACAGAACATAATTCACGAAGTACCAATATCAAATCGCTATTAGGCCTACTAAAACTTTATGTTAGGAAACAGTTTCACATTTCACTCATACGCACCAGTTCTCAAGCATGAGATCGAAAAGCAGCATTACGAAATTCTTATTTGGAATCGTCTTATTCTTCCATAATTCATTCAGAAAGCAACTTAAAATGTGTTCAAAAATGTTAAAAAACCAACAGGGATGCGTTTCAAAATCATATGAATGATCGAAAGTCCAACATGCGCTGGATGTTAGGCGCTTTATGAAACAAGCTTTTTTCCCCTCAAGAATATGAATCTGGCGTCCCCTTTTCCCGGCAGCATCTAGCCGCTTGTTGCGACTGCTTGCACAGGCTGCAGCCACATTCCTGTAGCCAGAAGCGGGAAAATCTACTACTCAAACGCGACTCAACTGCGCATGCGCATGAGCCTGCTCATAACTGCTAACACGAATCCAATGTAAACAGTTCTGACTTCACGCTCATCAGAGGCAATTTGTTTTGAAGCATTGAATAGTCTTCCTAAAGACTTTGATACATTTTGCTGTTGGCAGACGCTTGCATGAGGACTGAGTGTCGTTGTTGTATATAACGCATTTCCTGGACAATTTAAGTTATTTTCCTTTCTTTTCTCTCGTTTATGTTTTATTGTTGAAGTATTATTCTGCAGTAGCGGGATACAGTAATATTCCTGGAATTCTAAAAAATTCCCGGGTTTTCCCCGGTTTTCTCCTGGATGAAAAAATGCCCGGCTTTTTCCTGTATCTCCCGGTTTTCCCGGGCCATATACACCCTGTTCATTCCTTTCTTTTTCCTGAACTACTAGATCAGTTTTTTTAAATGGTTTTCGGGCGAAAAACTGCTACGGTCATTAGCGGCCGGTCTGTGACTAAGGAAAAGGTTAAAAAAAGCAAACTGGAAACCAGCGGCAATGGGAGCGAGCGAAACTAAAAAAAGTGGGGAAACTAAAAATAGAAAGAAAGCTTAAAAAACCACTATAAAAGGGGGGTTGTTTGTCATCAAAAAGAGCTTCAAATGACTGACGTCATCTCACTGACACTAATAAACTCGAGAACACGATCGGCTGAGCGCGTGTCATCTGCTAAAATGGAAGATACATCAGGCGACAGCTGCAGACGGGTGCATAACGGAGTAAAATGGGGCACTCAAGTAAAAGGTCTCTCACCGTCCACAGTTAAGAGCAGTGGGGACAAAGCGGGGGAGGATCGCCACTTAAAAGATGTCGATGGCTACAAAGACAGTGCCCTATCCGGAGTCTAATTAAAATTACCTCCTCCCGACGACGAGTTCGGGAGGAAGAGGTCCAAGCACAGTCAAGAGATTTCACGTCCCGCAATTTATTATTGGGAAGTGTCGACCAATGTGCGTGCCATAAAAGAGCAACACGACGACATACATAAAACACTCTGCAGATCAGTGAAGGGAACCATGCGAACAGCAGGCTGAAGAAGAGAGACTGCAGCCTTGGCGGCTATATCGGCCGCCTCATTTCCACAGATACCAACATGTCCTGGGATCCAGAGGAACGCCACAGAGACGACCCCCCCCCCTCAAGTGGAGCAAGTGGAGGCAGTCATGAATCCGGTGGGCCAGAGGGTGGACAGGGTAGAGAGCTTGGAGACAGGAGAGAGCTGAGCGAATCGGAGCATATAACACACATCCACTGATGGCGATGGATGTATTGGACAGCCAGGAGAACAGCGTAAAGCTCCGCAGTAAAAACCAAACACTGGTCGGGAAGCCAAAATCGATTAGGGGTGTCGCCAACAATATAGGCACTCCCAACACCAAGATGATGTTTTTGAGCCATAAGTGTAAATAAATGTGGCATCCTTCATTTGTGCACATAGAGCAGCAAATGCCCGACAGCAAACAAGAGAAGGGGTACCATCCTTAGGAAACTGACAAAGGTCACGGAGCAGGCAGGTCCAGGGCCAGAGACGAGGTGGTGCTGTACCCCAAGTTGTCAAGAAAGTTTTAGGAAAGTGAACGTAGCAGTTGATGGAAGCCGTCTCCCTGTGGTAGTAGAGAGGAAAGGCGACCTGCATACCCTAAATCCAAGGAGGCGTCGAAAAAAATGCCATGGGACTGATTTGCAGGCATGGAAGCCAGATGGCTAGCATAATGACTCAGAAGGACAGCTCGCCAATTGGAAAGCGGAGGTTCAGCAGCCTCAGCATAAAGGCTTTCCACAAGGCTGGTGTAAAAAGCTCCAAACGCTAAACGTAATCCACGGTGGTGTACAGAGTCGAGACGCCGAAGAATAGACGGCCGAGCAGAGGTGTAAACTATGCTTCCATAGTCCAATTTCGAGTGCACTAAGGTGCGATAGTGGCGGAGAAGGACCACTTGGTCCGCTCCCCAGGAAATAACATTCAGGACACGGAGGGTGTTGAGGGATCGCAGACACTAAGCCGAAAGATAGAAAATGTGGGAGGACCAACACAGTTTTCTGTCGAACATAAGACCCAAGAATTTAGCGACGTCCGCGAACGGAAGGTTGACAGGGCCTAGATGTAAGGAAGGTGGAGGAAAATCCGTACGACGCCAAAAATTGACACAAATGGTCTGACTGGGAGAAAAATGGAAGCCGCTTTCGATGCTTCAAGAGTGGAGGCGATCGAGACATCCTTGAAGGAGTCATTCAAGAAGGCTAGTCCGTTGAGAGCTGTAGTAGATCGCAAAATCGTGCACAAACAGGGAGTCCGAGACATCGGGAAGGAGACAGTCCATAATTCGATTTATGGCAATGGCAAACAGTACAACACTTAGCATGGAGCCCTGGGGTACTCCGTACGGGAGAAAGTAGTGTTCACCTGCACTTTAAATGTGCGCTCTACCATAAATTCACGAAGAAAAAGGGGCAGCTGACCTCGAAAACCCCAAGAGAACAGTGTGCAGAGGTTGCCTGTCTTCCAACAGGTATCATATGCTGTATCCAGATCAAAAAATATTGCTACTGTTTGCCGCTTCCTGTGAAAATTGTTCATGATATAAGTGGAGAGAGCAACAAGATGGTCAACTGGAGAACGATGCTTTCGGAAACTGCATTGGGCAGGTGTTAAAAGACTTCGGGACTCCAGCCACCAGGCTAAACGGCAATTCACCATACGCTCCAAAACCTTACATTCACTACTCGTGAGAGAAATGGGGTGATAGCTAGAGGGGAGATGTTTGTCCCTTCCAGGTTTTGGAACAGGAATGACGATAGCTTCCCGCCATCTTCTGGGGAAAGTACTGTCGGTCGAAATTCTATTGTAAAGGCGAAGGAGGTAGCGCAGACTATGGTATGATAAATGCAGCAACATTTGGATGTGGACACCATCCGGTCCTGGAGCGGAAGAGCAAGAAGAAGAGAGTGCATGTTGAAGTTCCCGCATGGAGAAAACAGTATTACAGCTTTCGCGATTTTGAGAGGAGAAGCAAGAGGTCGCACTTCCGCTGCACGTTTCTTCGGGAGAAGAGCAGGCGGGTAATTTGAAGAGTTAAATATCTCAGCAAAGTGTTGACCCAATGAGTTAGAAATTGCACGACAATGAGCCCAGAGATTGGCGAGAAACTAGGGGCGCCAGATAACCATCAAATTCGACGCCAAACTTACGAGGAGGGAGTGAAGGTGTTAAAAGCACCAGTGAAGAAGTCCCAGCTTGCCTTTTTGCTATCGCAGATGACACGACGGCATCGCGCACGGAACTGCTTATAGCAGATACAGTTGGCCAAAGTAGGATGGTAACAGAAAACACGAAGAGCACGTCGCCGCTCACGTATTGCGTCACGGCATGCCTCATTCCACCAACGAACTGGGGGTGCCGGGGCAAATCAGAGGTGCGAGGTATTGAACGTTCCGCAGTTGTAAGGATAACTTCAGTAATATGAGTGACCTCATCGTTGACACTAGGAGATGAAAAAAGTGTCCAATCGGCTTGGGGACAAATCCAGCGTCTCGGGCGCATATATGGCAGTTGTGGCTGCAATCTAAGGACACATGAAAAGTGGTCACTCGAGTGTGTATCAGCAAGAGCGAACCATTCGAATCGCCGAGCTAGCGGAACCGTACCGACTGAAAGGTCCAAATGTTAGAAATTTGTCGTGGAGGCAGACAAAAATGTACGGACCCCGGCGTTGAGGCAAACAAGATCCCCTTGGTGGAATACTTCTATCAATAGTGAGCCACACAGACAAGGACGCAGAGATCCCCAAATCGGGTGGTGGGCATTGAAATCTCCAACCAGCAAACAGGGGGGCGGAAGCTGACCAAGAAGATGAAGAAGATCAGCCTTTGCCATCGGTGTGGATGATGGAATGTATACAGTACAAAGAGAGAAGGTGTATCCAGAAAGGGAAAGACGGACAGCAACAGCTTGGAAGGAACTGTTTAAGGGGATTGGGTGATAATGGACAGTATCATGGACAAGAATAATGAGTCCTCCATGTGCTGGAGTGCCATCAACCAAGGGGAGATCAAATTGGACTGACTGAAAACGGGGGAAAACAAAGCGATCGTGGGGATGCAACTTTGTTTCCTGAAGACAGAAGATGACCGGCGAGTAAGATCGTAAGAGGATCGAAAATTCATCCCGATTGGCTCGAATGCCGTGGATATTCCAATGGATAATGGACATAGGGTGGACAGAAAAGGGAAGAATGCGACCAAGGTTGCTCAACTCAACGACTGCTCAGAGCCAGCAGCCGACAGCATGGAACGGCATTCAGCCGAAGGCAGAAGATCCTGATCTATAAGTTGTTCGGGAGCAGCTCCTGCCACCAGTGATAGGCCGAGTGATTGGCCGCCAACAGTGCGCCTTGGCGACACAGAAGACGGCCGAGGGTGGTTACCGCCAGGTGGTGCTGTAGATGAGACACGCCGTGGCGGAGAAGGAGAGGAACTGGGTTTCTTATTAGCCTTCTTGGAAACAAGATGTTAAGATTGGGGAGGAATCGATGGTTGTGAAGTCGGGGTACATAAAAAATCTTCATGAGTAGGCTCTTTTTTGAAAGTCCAGGTGTCTGATTTTGGGGCTCATGATTTAGCAGAACCCGATGAAGGGTGAGCCATAGAGTGAGCAGGTGATAGTGGGGAGGTTGAACGGGCGATCTTTGCGCTGGCCGATCTGACAACCGTGGCACTAAAGGTGAGATCACAAGTCTGCATAGCTGCCTCCTTCGTAGGCCAAGGAGAGGCAAGGACAGTGCTGTATTTATCTGTGTGAGGCACAGTGGCCTTTCCACTGGAGAATAACTTTCGAGCAGCAAAGGTCGACTCCTTTTCCTTCACTCTGGTTTCCTGAATGAGCCGTTCATCTTTGAAAATGGGGCAATCTCTAGAGGAAGCAGCGTGGTCACCCATACAGTTGATGCAACGATGGGATGGAGGTGGACAAGCACCCTCATGGGCACCCTTGCCACACATAACGCATTTGGTTGGATTGGAACATGACTGGCTGGTATGATTGAACCGCTGACACCGATATAGCAACGCATAGGGTTTGGGATGTAAGGGTGAACGGAAATTGTCTCATAGCCTGCTTTTATGCTCGATGGAAGTTGAGGTCTGTCAAATGTCATGAAGACAGTACGGGTTGGAACCAAGTCCTTGTCAACCCTTTTCATGACTCAATGAACAGTCATTATGCCCTGGTCAGACAGGTAGTTTTGAATTTCCTCATTGGACAATCCGTCGAGGGAGCGTGTATAAACCATCCCACGTGATGAATTTAAAGTGCAGTGGGTTTCCACCCAGACAGGGAAGGAGTGTAGTAATGAAGTATGCAGCAATTTTTGTGCCTGAAGAGCACTGACTGTTTCTAACAACAAGGTGCCATTTAGTAATCGGGAACAAGACTTTACAGACTCTGCAATTGCGTCGACACCTTTCTGAATAATGAAAGGGTTGACTGTGGAGAAGTCTTGACCTTCGTCGGACTGAGAAACAACTAGGAACTGCCCGCATCTCGTGGTCGTGCGGTAGCGTTTTCGCTTCCCACGCCCAGGTTCGATTCCCAGCGGGGTCAGGGATTTTCTCTGCCTTGTGATGGCTGGGTGTTGTGTGCTGTCCTTAGGTTAGTTAGGTTTAAGTAGTTCTAAGTTCTAGGGGACTGATGACCATAGAAGTTAAGTCCCATAGTGCTCAGAGCCATTTGAACTAGGAACTGTGGCACTGATGGAAGATATGTCCATGGCCGGACTCATTTAACTTTCGCTTGTGAGCAGACATAATAGATGATAAGGAAACAATTGTGGAAGTATCTCCCATGATTACTGGCGTCTCTGATGGCACGCTCCTTCCTTGTGGGGGCCCTCTCTGAGGGCACTCCTGCCTTAGGTGATTGTTCACACCTCAGGTCACACCTCCCGAGAAATGGACGGAGGGACCAATCGGCACTTTCAGTAGGTACCAGCTCGGGTAATCACCCCTCCCTGGGCCTGGCCGTTACCACGGGTGGGGAATTACGTGTTACACTATCACTGGCTATGCGTGGGTCGGCCTTCAGACATGCACATTATAATGGCTCCTATTATTACTAGGCTAATTACTATTTAGCTCTACAGGGCCTTTATACTGAAATGGTTCTCCACACCACCTAGTATTGTCTTCTATGTGTGTGAGTAACTGTTTGTTCACTGTTGTGGGTAAATACATACAGTGTACACAGGGCGGTGTGTGAAACTGATAGCGATTACACTCTTCCGCTGTTGTAGAAATCTGCTCCAGATGCTGCAGATACCGTGTTGAGCTGAAAGTGGTAACCAAAGTACGGAGAAATATTCTTCAGGGCTCTGTTGCATAGCAATCAGATTGCTTTCAGTTCTGAGAAATGTCCAGTTACTATTGTGGATTTGAATGATCCATGAAGTGACTTCTTTTCCGAAGAAAACATCAAACTATTTCACTAGAACTGAACGCTCCCGTCGGAACTGTTCTCAGCTGGTGTCTATTAGTAGATCACAATAGCAGTATATCACTGGGTGTATAATAAGACGTACCTTCTTGAAATGAACAATATTTTATTGTTCTATTAACTGATTTCCTTCCATATGCACTTATATTTTACAATGTGAATCAAAAACTCGCAATGGCGTCGATTTTTTACATCACAAGAATGGCTCTCTTCTCCTAAAATTACTCTTAACAAGAACAAACCAAAAACTATATCCTAAGAATAATTATGTGAGCGCTGACCACCACAGAGTAATAAACAATATCTTTGTCTCTCTCTCGCACTGTCACAGCAAGTTACGCTGCATGATACATCATATATGCCCCTCTTGTGGACGAACGTTTTTGGGCAAAAACAAACACGAGCGTTCACACAACACTATATCGGTGATTGTTTATGACGCTGTATTAAAGTCCACTAGATTATTAATGTCCACTGTATTTCTTATGATATTTTGGTATTAGTGAATGACTATCTAAATGTAATTTATAGATTTGGGTGCATATACTGCTGACAAAGGCTGTGCTGAATTCCTGATGCAGCATATATGCATAGCTTACATGCTTGCTTTTATTCATTTGTCGAGGATGGAATGAGATGTGATCGAAACCTTTTTTATCATCACTCAAAGCTTCTGTCACTCGCCTTGGGATGTCTCAAACGGATAATCTAGCCATTCGGCCAAGTCCCACAAAGGAAAACCAAGGAAAACCTTGGGGTAGATTTAGCATCCTCGTATTTCTCATTTGCAAAGATAATTAATTGAATTACAATGGAAAATAAAAAAAAATATTTACAATATGGATTTTTTTTTGTTGAATGAATTTAAACACTGTTCACAAAAGAAACACAACACTGTTAATCTTCTGTGTCTTAAGGTGAACCGTCGACGCATTGGTTTGCGTCCATCTATGATTCCCTTCTATCAGTCATCTCCGGGTAACTGATTGAATTCTATTCCCAATTCACCGTCTCCTCGTGGGTATTATGGTTTTCCGCATATGGTTAATATGAAAATAAGAGTCAGTGTAAGTTCCGTGGAAAAGGTGTTTGATCTATGCTGAGCTGAAATAGAATCTAATCTAAAGTTCTTTCTAATTCTCTGTCCTAAATTCGAAATATTCGGAAGTCGTAAGGTGTTCTTCATTTCTATCAACAACCCTAGAATGCACTATACACAAATCCAACTGGAGCTGCCATGTCAACTTATGCTCGTCATCTTTCAGATGGACTTTAACACTTGTTGATGTGCTTGTAACTGAAAGGCATTCGCTCAGTTGGTAACTTCGCGAGCAACAATTGATATAACATAATTTACATACACAGGTATGTTACAACAATAGTACAATTCTAAAGACAATGTTCATCACAAAAGATTGAAACAAAGTGATATGCGTCCTTTTAAAACTGAGAATGGGTTACCCCTTCCGAACAGCATGACTTCAGCTCAGCGAGTAAAAAAGCAAATACAAACATACACTGAGATTGTTAAATTGACATAAGAAAAAATATCTTGCCATAGACTAGATTCATTTGAGTCACTAACCCATGGTCATTATGCATTGTGAAACCTGATTGAAGTTACTATCAACTAAATAAAAAAATTTAAAAAAAAATCATTCATACTATAGCTAAATTCTCTGCATACTGAAAAGAAAACTTATCTTTACAGTGGAAAACAAATACATAATGTCTGCATATCTATTATTTGATAAGAATAGTATTTTCAATCTTCAGAAACTTCAGTCATCATGAAATTGCTTTAACAAGTGATGAGGATACATTCCTTTCACCCTTCCATTCTTCACATCCTTCAAAACATAAGTTCCTGGATGGGGTATTTTGGTAATCACAAATGGTCCTTGATACAATAATTGCCATTTTGTGTTCTTCCTCTGTATAAGTGAAGCCTTAGGATGAGTTTTTACTAAAACTTGGTCTTTCACTTTATATTTTTTTATTTTTCCAAGTCGATTGTCAAAATATATTTTCCTTTTTCTTGCCTTGTCCATTATATTAAGTAAGGATTGTCGTACTTTATTTTGTAGGTCTATTTTGTTAATAGCTACTTTAGGAATTGGTCAAATCCAGTCATTCTGTTCCTGTTTTCCAAACATCAGTTCGTATGGGGTGTATTCTGTCGTAGTATGTGGCATATTGTTTACAATTTCCTGAAAATCGTGAAGATAATCGATCCATTTGGGTTTCTGGTTGTGGCAATATGTTCTCATGAACCGGTTTAATTCACGAAAAATTCGTTCCACGGGATTTACCAAAGGATGGTACACTGATGTTAGAATTTGTTTTATACCACAACTGGCTAATGTTTGCCTCCAACGAAATCCAGTGAACATTGACCCATTGTCAGAAAGAATAGCCTCTGGTTTGCCAACCTTGACTATATAATCCTTGACCAGCTTCTTGGCTATGGATGCAGCAGTAGCTGATTTTAATGGATAAAGTTTGACATACTTAGTAAATATATCAAGAAAAGCTACAATATATTTGCATCCTCCCTTTGATGATGGTAGAGGACCACAGACATCGACCGAAATGATTGACAGCGGTTTAGTTGGTATAATAGGATGTAGGAAATCTTTCACACGAAAATTTCCTGGTTTGGCTAGCTGGCAAATTTTACATTTCCTTAACTGTCTGTGCACTTTCCTGCGAATGTTTGGGAAGTAGCAATCTGCTTGAAACTTCCGAGCACACTTTAATACTCCAAAAGTCCCAAAGTGATGTGCGTGTGCAAAATTAAGTCATTCTCATTCTTCTCGGGAATACACACCTTCCAATTATCTGAATCAAGATGCCCTTTGAAAAATAAGACATCGTCCTCAACTTTGTACAGTCTCTTCAGATCATCGTTTCCAGGCTTTGCTAAAGTTTCCTTTATTGAATGCCAACAAGGATCTTCATTCTGAAGTTTTTTCATGTTCTTACACATGTCAAGAAAATGTTTCCTATATATTCTATCAGTCATTATAAGAACATTAAATTCGGACGGATTGTCCGTGATGTTGATAGTTGACAAATCTCCATCTGGCATTCTAGACAGTGCATCAGCGATAAAATTATCCTGTCCTCTTAGGTATTTAATTTCAAATTGAAACTCTTGGAGTGAGAGCATCCATCTTGCTAATCTTGGATGTAATAATTTACATGTTTGCAAAAAACTTAACACTTTGTGGTCACAGTATACTGTTGTCTTCGCTCCATATAAGTAATAGTAAAATTTCTTAAATGACCAGACTATGGCCAATGCTTCCCTTTCGGTAGTCATATATGTTCTTTCACAAGCAGTTAAGAGTCGGCTAGCAAAGGCTATTGGACAGAAAGTTGATTTTCTGTCTATCATCTTTACTTGGAAGAGGCATGAACCTATTCCAATTTCCGAAGCATCTGCCATTAAACTGAATTCTTGGCTCATATCTGGATGATATAATATTTGTGAATTGACTAAGGCATGTTTTATTGCTTCAAATGCATTCTGACATTGTTGCGTCCACACCCATGGAGTATTTTTGCGCAACAAGCTGTACAACGGTTCTGCATTAATAGAGTGGTCGTGAATGAAACGCCTGAAGAAAGAGACAACTCCAAGGAAGCCCTTTAACTGCCTTTTTGTTGTTGGAAGTGGAAAGTTTTTGATTGCCTTTAGTTTCTTGGAGTCCGGTAAGATGCCTTTTCCATTTATAAGATGACCCAAAAATTTGATTTTATCTTGAGCAAAGTGGGACTTTTGCAGATTTGCGGTTATGCCTGCTTCCTTGAAACGTTCTAACACTCTTCTCAATAAATCAACGTGCTCCTCCCATGTGGTCATAGCTATGAGCATGTCATCCACAAACAAAGTTAAATTGCTTCGAAGTGCAGGTCCCAATGCATAATCTAGAGCATTTATAAAAACTCCTGAGCTCACGTTTAGCCCGAAAGGTAAAACCTTAAATTGATAGCTTCTACCTGCATGTACAAATGCGGTGTACTTTTTTGATGGTTCGTCTAGAGCCACCTGCCAAAATGAACTTCTCAAATCAATATTTGTTAAGTATTTCATCCCCTCGAACTTTTGAATTAGCTCATCGATATTTTCCGGATGAGTTCGCACGGGCACGATAATCCTATTTATCTGCCATGCGTCTAGCACGAGACGAACTTTTCCTCCCTTTTTCGAGACAACATGAAGCAGACTACAATATGGACTCGTCAAAGGTTCAATCAGATCCCATTCAAGCATCTGGTGGATTTCCGCATCAACTGCCTTTCGTTGGTGCCACGGTACTGGATAAAAAATACGGCAGAAAACTTGGTGTGGTATCACATCTAAATGGCATGTGTATCCCTTGATTACACCAGGTCTTTCTTGAAAGACTTCATGATATTCCTGTAGAAGATCATATAATTGCTTTCTTTGGTGTTGTTGCAAATATTCAGGTTCTTGTACCTTTTCATATACCATATCTTCAGGGTTTAAAACTGGTTGCAAGTAATTAATTTGGTAATACCGTACAGGTTTGCTATGTATCCACTTTATTTGCAGCTTTCGTCCCTGACAATACTTTCCATGGGTACTATATTCCCTGAGAAGATTCACTTGATGTTTCTGATCCGTTATTGAAAAACTGGCACGGCCTAGAGAAAAATCGATATGCCAATTTCTCTCTCTAAATTCATCTATACCCAGGATACAGTCCTCAACCAATTTTTCTATTACAAGGAATGTGCAATTTATAGCTACATTTCCTATATCTAACTGGAGTTGAGTCTGCACTTTAACCTGAGAAGACTTATGACCAGTAGGACCTACAATTCTACAACATTGAACAGGAAAAATCGGTGGATTTGCTTTCTGAAGTATTCTTTGAAATAACTTCTCAGAAACGACATTTACTGCTGCTCCTGTATCTAAAGTAACTTGATCAGTAATGCCTTAAATTGCCGCCTGAATTTTCGCAACAGGTTCAGTGATATGTTCCTCTTGACAAGACATCATATCCTGATGAAGTTCTTATATTAATAATTTGCCATCATTGTACCGAAAGAAATTGACGCTTGAATTTTCGCCCCTGAAAACTTCCTCGACTGCACCATCAGGGCTTCTGACAGTCGAGTTTAGTTTGACGATTGTCCATTATTAGTAGATGTCTGCTCCGTTACGTCGGTTATTATTGGTGGTTGATTTCCCCATTCATTTGCATTATCATTTGGTATCCAACCTGAAGTTTGTGGTTGGTTGTGATATTCTTGGGTTGGTTGCTGATATCAGCATTTTTGCTGATAATTCCCTTCTTGATAGTATCCTTTCCTCTTCTTATTATTCTTCCTCCATTTCCGTTTATATGTTTGTTCACATTGTTGGTCATGATTACACTGGTCGGGATTTTCGTTACCAAATTTCACGTTTTTCTGGAAATAATTCACCTGTGGGTTTGGTGAATTGTGTGCAAAAGGTTTGTTTCCATACTGTTTGTTGTTACTATTGTATTTCTTAGGTTGGTAACTTGGCTGGTTATAGCGCACACGTGATTCTTCGAACAGAATGTCTATTGAATCCAATGTGGCTAGAAAATCTTCCACATGTTGTTCAGGCACATGTAGAAGTTTTTCCTTAACTTCAAGTGGAAGTTTGCCCTTTAATATTCGAATGATATCCTGCGTCGGAATTGGTTCATTCCAGTATTTACTTTTATTTATATACTTCTCGAAATACTTTCTTAAAGATCCATTTTTGAAAGAAAAAGGTTGTGGGTCAAAAACTTCCTTATGTAGTCTTTCTTGTACTCCCTTATTCCAGTATTTGTGCAAGAAAGCGCGTTCAAATTGGTCATAATCTTGACACCAATCGGATGCTTCTGACGCCCACATCGATCCATCTCCATGTATGAATCCTGCAACGTACATAATTTTTTGTTGCTCAGTCCACATTCGCGGCAATATCCCTTTAAATTGCTTGATAAATACCACGGGATTGATCGACTTCCTTTCGGGAATAAATATCTGGAATTGACGATATTTAAGCATTTTTTCTTCATTCATGGTCACAGGTGTATTCTGGTGGCTACTTCGCGGCGAATGATAATCTCGATAATTTGTTTCTGGTTGATTACGTAAATATGCACCAATACATGGATATTGTTGCATGGATTCGGTTTCACTGGTTTCATCAGGAATAATGTCTGCCTTTGATAAACTGCAAGTAGTATGTGCCCCTCTAGTATTAACTAGACCTTGCTGGCATGCTTTTAATGTGTTTTCTATCTTTGCTTTCCAAGCAGGAAATTCATCTCCTATATTCTCCTTAATCTCTTTAACTTCTGCCTTAAGTTGTTCTTGTGCAGCTTCGTTGTTAACTTGCACGTTAGAAACCGTTTCTTTCAAGGTTTTGTCAACATAATTTTGCACTGTCTCGGTTTGCTCTTTCGCCCAATCTTCAATGTCCTTAGAGAATGCGATCTTATGTTCATTGAAAAGTTTCTCTATGTGTTTCTCGCCTTCGAGACTGAGAGTGTCTATCCTCCGAGTAAGCTCAATGACAGCTTGCTCGTTATCGTGCTTAATTGTATTCATGTCTTGCACAATAGTGTTCTGTACATGAATAACTTCCTGCACTTGATGATTTAGTGTATCTTGACGACATAAGATGTCTTTGTATTTGTTTGTTAATTCCTGATACTGTTGTTCTTGTGTAACTATGAGTTGTGCCTGACTGGTAATCACGTGACTCTGCTTTGTTTCCAAACTCTGGAATTTTTCAGTAATCTTATCATTTATTTCTTTTAGTTTATTAGATTGCTCCTGAGCCAAATTAAATTGCGCACTCTCCAATACTTGGAATCTACGATTCACGTCATTTGCAAACGTGGATTGTGCCGTTGCAAGATTAGATTGCGATGTTTCCAATGCCTTAATCCCTTGTGTTATGACAGTCAAACTTGACATCAGCTGGGATAACAAATCGGTATTCTCAGCAATTGGCGATTGCACTGGACTTAATGAGGATTGTACCGACACAATTTTCGGTACAGTCATTTCGTTTCCGCACGCGTCTGTGTCAGAGATGAAATTCATGTTGTTTGTTGGTTGCTGCATATTTCTCTGGACTTCTTTCGACATACGAGTGTCGGAACTAGCAACCGTCGACGGCGTGAGCGCATTAATTATTGCTGGTTGCTCAGCCGTAATCGACATATCGCTAACTATGGCGGTATTAAATTCTGTGGCACTAGTTGACGATGCATTCACACTATTTAATTCATTTTGTGGCATTGTGATGCGTGCTTGCTTATTGGCTTTGAACATAGATCTAGTTATCACCATGTAAATGAGCAATTGACAGTTTCTCCTCTAAATAAGTCCTACAAAAGTGACTATTGAACTTTTACACACGCAAAAAACGTTAATATCCTAATGCTGTCAATGTACACTTTACAATGTGACACAAACACAGTACATAGATAACACATAAAATATTGTCTTACTATATCTACTGAAATACAGGAATTCTAGTAAAAGTAATATAGCAACACTATTTATACTTAGAAAATTAATAGATGAAAGGTCACTAAATGCATAAATGCTCAAGAAAGCTAGTAATTCAAATGTTCTGGCCTTTTTGAAGTTTCTGCTCGGCTGCTGGGACGGTGTACTCGTTCTCTTCACAAGATACCCCCACACGTTCAGTTAGCATGAAACATACACAGGACCATAATGTAGTTACTCTATAAAACTAGACATATATACACACAATGAAACATTAATTACTAAATTACTAACATGGTTATATTTCATGTTCACTATGAGTGTTGTATCAGGATCGTGTCCTGTCTAACGGTAGACATTTATAATGCCTCCTATTTTTACTAGGCTAATTACTATTTAGCTCTACAGGGCCTTTATACTGAAATGGTTCTCCACACCACCTAGTATTGTCTTCTATGTGTGTGAGTAACTGTTTGTTCACTGTTGTGGGTAAATACATACAGTGTACACAGGGCGGTGTGTGAAACTGATAGCGATTACACTCTTCCGCTGTTGTAGAAATCTGCTCCAGATGCTGCAGATACCGTGTTGAGCTGAAAGTGGTAACCAAAGTACGGAGAAATATTCTTCGGGGCTCTGTTGCATAGCAATCAGATTGCTTTCAGTTCTGAGAAATGTCCAGTTACTATTGTGGATTTGAATGATCCATGAAGTGACTTCTTTTCCGAAGAAAACATCAAACTATTTCACTAGAACTGAACGCTCCCGTCAGAATTGTTCTCAGCTGGTGTTTATTAGTAGATCACAATAGCAGTATATCGCTGGGTGTATAATAAGACGTATCTTCTTGAAATGAACAATATTTTATTGTTCTATTAACTGATTTCCTTCCATATGCACTTATATTTTACAATGTGAATCAAAAACTCGCAATGGCGTCGATTTTTTACATCACAAAAATGGCTCTCTTCTCCTAAAATTACTCTTAACAAGAACAAACCAAAAACTATATCCTAAGAATAATTATGTGAGCGCTGACCGCCACAGAGTAATAAACAATATCTTTGTCTCTCTCTCGCACTGTCACAGCAAGTTACACTGCATGATACATCATAACATGGAGGAAAAAAGAGAGAGGGAGGAACAAATAAAAGAAAAGGAAACAAAAGAGGTCTCAAACACTGCAGCGGAGAATAGGGTAAACAGGATAGGTAAGGAAAAGAGAAGGACAAAGGAAGGACAGAGACTTGCCAGCAGAGAAAGTGAAGCAGAGAGACTGTTTTACAGTTTCAAGCGTACGTCTCCAGACGTAGGCACTAAACATACTCCCAGAGGGGGAGAAAGGGAAGGGAAGAGGCAGAGGTGAGGGGGAGGGAAGATGGGGGATGGGGAAGGATGTGGAAAAGGAAGGCATGCAGCCCGGAAAGGAAAGAGGGCCACACTAGCTCGGGGTCCTGTGCTCGCTACGCATGTATCCACAAAAAAGTTGTGGACCCCCTGGGGGGGATCAGTTGGGGTGTACAGCATAGAATACAGAGAAAGAGTACTCACTATTTGATCAAATATGTTCAAGAATTCTACCCATTTGGTTTGTTTATAGCTGCAAATGGTTTCATAGACCTGTTGAATTATCAAAAAATCCTGCTATGGGATTAGCTTGGGGATTGAATTTTGAGATTAGTATTTCTTGGATTTGTTGATCTTACAAAACATTTTCCATTTTTTACAAGTAAAATTTGATGTGCTGAATTTGATGTCTGACAATATTATGGTAGGCTTAACCACAGTCATTCACAATGCATTTAATTGTTGGAGCAGCAGCAGTTAACTTCACTGCATAAAATGTAACATACTTAGAACAGATATCATGCATGAGTATGATTGAATCTCTCCTCCCAAACAGGCCATGAAGGCCCAAGGGTACCGATCGGCCTCCATGTCACCCTCAGCCCATAGGCGTCACTGGATGTGGATATGGAGGGACATGTGGTCAGCACACCACTCTCCCAGCCGTACGTCTGTTTCTGAGACTGGAGCCGCTACTTCTCAATCAAGTAGCTCTTCATTTTGCCTCCCAAGGGCTGAGTGCACCCCGCTTGCCAACAGCACTCTGCAGACCGGATGGTCACCTATCCAAGTGTTAGCCCAGCCCGACAGTGCTTAACTTTGGTTATCTGACGGGAACCGGTCTTACCACTGCAGCAAGGCCATTGGCAGTGTGATTGAATGATGTCTTGCAAATCAGAGAAGTCTTTAGTATTTGAATAGCACGTAAAAACATGTTAGGATGTTAGCAGTACAAGTTAAGCTTCTCGCAACACTTATTTGTACCGCAGTATGCCAAATCAGAGCATCCTGGCACATAACAGGTATACAAACACACTGTATATCAGTGAGAACATTTCTTCTAAAAAACAACACACTTTTTATGAAGCTTATAGTGCTGTCGTACTTCATTAATGTTTTCTTGTATGAGGAGTAACTTTAACTTTTTCCATCTGAGATCACTGTGTTGAAATTCTTTCACATTTGTACAAATATCCGAAGAGTATTACCTGTAGTTAATGTCCTACATCAACATGATTTTAAATTTGGAGGTTTGTTCCTCAAGGTACTCAAATTCTGGCAGACATTTTGGAAGTTGTAATAAGGCATCAGCTATTACTTGTCTTTTCCTTTCACATGTATAACTTCAAAATCATAAAATTGCAAGAACAACTCCAGCATGTCAGACTACGGTACAACAATTTACAGGACAATAATAAACTTAAAGCTTGGTAATCACAGTAGACCTTCACATGCCTGCCAAAAAGATGACAATTAAACTTTTTGAAGGCCCAGATCACAATCAAGGATTTCCAATTTGGTGCCTCAATACACATGTTCAGATTCTGATAAAGTTCAACTAGTGAAACTGATTATCCTAATCTCACTTTTTCGCCTTTCTTACCATAAAGTTGGAAAACACATGCTCCTAGGTCTGAAAATGAGGCATCAGACACAATACAATAATCTTCTGTCATATTGGGATGATATAATATGTCAAAATGTGTCAAAGCATTATTTTATAGGTTCAAAATCTTCTCGACACTGTTTCATCCAACACTATAACTCATTTTTCCTTAACAGGCTCGACAATGGAGCACTGTTCAACAGTTGATACGGAATGAAATGCCTAAAGAAAGAGCATAGTTAGTTAGTTAGTTTTTAATTGTCTTTTGGTTTGAGGAACTGGAAAATTTCCTATAGCATTTACTTTATCAGTATTCAGGGTTATTCCCTCATGGGAAATCTTGTGCCACATAAATTTAATTTCATCTCTACCAAATTTAGATTTCGATAGGCTGACAATAACACTGGCAGGCAGAAATTTCTACAGTGTCCATTCTAACAATTCCAGGTATTCCTACAACATATGGGTTGCTATCAGAATATGATTAACATATAGTGTAATTTTATAAGCCAGGTCCAAGAGCAGTCACGAGAACTTCAGGACTGACATTTAGGCCAAAAGGTAACACACAGTATTGATAAGATCTCTCAGCAGATACAATCTAAGACAAAAAAACGCTGCACTAAGAAGGAATTTTCCGAATGGTATAGAAATCAATAAATGTGATGTGCATGTAACCATTTATTTATCTGTACATAAACGTCGCATGCACAGACAAATAAATAGTTACACTTTCAGAAAAATTGTATGATTTATGTAAGAGAAATAGCTTCATAAATTGAGCGAGTCAATAACCCATTGTTCCACCTCTGACCATTATGCAAGCAGTTATTTGGCTTGCCATTGTTTGATACAGTTGTTGGATGTCCTAGGAGATACTGTGCCAAATTCTTTCCAGATGGCATGTTAGACCATAAACTGAGCTGGGTGGAGGGCCCTGCCCATAATGCCATCTTCTATATAATCTCAGTTGGGGAGATATCCGGTTTCCTTACTGGCAAAGGTAGGGTTGGCAAGTACAAAGACAAGCAGTAGAAATTCTCACTGTATATGGGTGGGCATCATCTTGGTGAAATGTAAGCCTGTGACGCCTTGCCATGAAGAGCAATAACATGGGGCATAGAATGTATGACTGTGCTATAGGGTGCCATGGATGACAATGAAAGGGACTCTGCTGTGAAATGAAATGACCATCACTCCTGGTTTTTGGGCCATGTAATGGGTGACAATCAGGTTGGAATTTACTGCTGCCCGAGATGCCTCCAGACACATTTTCACTGGTCATTGGGCCTCAGTTCAAAGTTGGACTCATCGTTGAAGATAATTCTACTCCAGTCAATGAAATTCCAGGCCATGGGTATGTCTTGAAATGCACCTTACGGCAGTAGGATACAACCACTCACCCACCATGCAGCCCAACGGCCAGGAGTGAGGGTCTGGAGTGCCCTTTATTTTCATTCCAGGACCCATTTGGTTGTCATCTATGTCATCCTTACAGCACAGCAGTATGTTGACGATATTCTGTGCCTTGTTTTGTTGCTCTTTACGCCAAGCCAACCTGCACTTACATTTCAGCAAAACAATGCGCACCTGCAGCATAGCAAGAGTTCCTTCTTCTTGCTTCCCAAGCCCAACTTTGGCCAGGAGGATCACCAATCTCTCCTGAATTGAGAATGTTTGGAGCATTATTGAATTGAATCGAATTTTATTTGATCCTGTAAGATTACACTGTGTACAGTAAATGTGCGAGTAATATAGGACATGTCAAAGTAGTAACATTCATTATCACTTATTTTCTACCCCTTTAGCTTACATTTTTACATCATTGATAATGAATAACAATATATACAAATTTAATGGCATAAGTATTGTGCAACACTGTAAAACTCTTTTTCAATGAGACAGTCTTTAAGTTTCTTTTGAAAGTCATTGTCAAGTACACTGTCTTGCAGGGTTTTAGGCAGACTTCTCAGTAATCTGATACCAGCATTGCCAGTCAGTGGGGTATGCGCCGTACTTCATTCTTCCTTCTTGTATTGTGGATGTGTACACTAGCATTTGTAATCCAGTCCTCACTACCTTTAGTGATGTACATTATTGTTTTGTATATATACAACGATGAAAAAGTTAAGATACCTAACTTCTTGAAACTGTTTCTGCACATTTCAGGGGTCTTTCTTCTTAAAATGGTCTTGTTTGTTTGAGATTCCCCACACAGTCACTCCATACTGTAAGTATGGTTTGAAAAGTCCATGATACACTGTACACAGAAGGTTCTTGTCTGAATACTGTGATGGCTGCATCATTAAGAATAGGCAGAACTCAGTTTCTTACAGACATTATTAATATGTCATTTCCATTTTAGCTGGGTCCTCCAATCATCTCTGGATTTTATGATCTGACACACCAACTGTACAGAATTTGGCATGATATCCCTCCAGAGGACATCCAGAAACTCTGTAAATCAATGCCAAGCAGAAGAACTGCTTGTATAAGGGCCAGAGGTGGACCAATGGGTTACTGAACTGCTCAGTTTGTAAAGCTCTTTATCATAAGTAAATCACCCATTTTTTTCTGAAACTGTAACAATTTTATTTGTTTTCCTGTTATGTCCATCACATCTACTGATTTCCATCAATAACCGAGATCAATACTGGACAGTGACTTAACTCCATGGAATTTTTGCAGATGTCATTCCAGCTTTACTGGATGCATTCACACAGATATAAAAATTTGATTCACAGCTTGAGCACACAACACTAAGTGTACCTGCCTCCATCCCATTTCGTGCCCATCACTGGGGCTTATGAGGCCAAGTTTAGTTTGACAAACTCGGAATTACATGTCATGCCTCCTCTGTGACCTCAATAACATTGACTGCAGGACTTTGAAGATCGCTGATCTCTCCTGAATTTATTTGGAGCATTATTGGCTGGGTCCTCCCATTATGTCTGGATATTGATGATCTCTTACACCAATTGTACACAATTTGGCACGATATCCCTCAGGAGGACATCCAACAACTCTATAATCAATGCCAAGTCAAAGAACTTGTAACGGTTTTGCCTTCTTTTATTCTTTATTTGTTGTCCTTGGTGTAACGTACTGGCTGAAAAAATAGGGGATGGAAGTGCAGTACTGTCTTGTGTAAATGAAGTAGCTGACAGATACGCATTTGTGTTTTACAGTCATTTACTTTCACTTTTCACAACCCTCCAATAACACACAGTCATATATGGCCAGTGCACTTTTGTTTTAACTTTCCATAAGCCTCATTAATAGTTTGCAGCCGAACCTTCACATACTGCTACAACAGTTTACTACTGAACATCTACAAGCAGTAAAACCTAACCACAAAGTTCACTGTTCTTGAAGAATAGAAAGGTACGTATGGAGCAGACACTGTCATTGTTTTAACACACGGCCTAATTGTGTTACACTTACTTCACAGTTACATTGATGCATTGTTGTTGTTCTAACCAACACACGTTTCTTGTCTGAAACTCAGCCGTGGACTGACAGTCTAGGAACCAAAAATTGGGTCCCTCTATATCTTCAAAATAATAGGTACTGAAACTAAACATTGTTTGAAGTTTAATTTACAGAAATTACAATTACAACTTAACTCATTAAATTAACTGAATACATCGAAAAATTGGTTCTTTTTAACAGTTTCTTCTACTACAAAAGTGAAGCGGAGTTTTTGTTTAAATCATGAAATTAACAAATATCATTATGCCAACAATACTTTTGACAAAACTGTTAATTACTTTGGAATTAATTGAGGGCTGGCTTTGCTAACATGTTTTTGAAGAGAGTCAAATAGATAATTTAAGACTATTAGTGTTTCGTATTACAAACATTTATAATTATTACAGAATTTTTATTTGTTTATCAGTCAACAACAAAATTTAAGTTATGAAACAAGTACTGATTTCACCCTATAATGAAAAATACTAACTAGGAATAGTCGAAATAAATTAGAAAATGAATTACATACATAAAACTAAGCACAAAATTAGATCTGGTCTTACGTTTTTTAAAACTGAGGGCCAACCTTTCTCTTTTATGAAAATGCAGATTAGACTCACATATGTTAATTGTAATTAGACAGACATGAAAACAAGAGGGGAAGTAAAAATATCCCAGTTTGCTTCATCACAAACAGCTTGCATAAGGGTCAGAGGTGGACCATTGGGTTACTGGCCTGCTCAGTTTGTAAAGATGTTTATCATGACTGAATCATCCATTTTTTTATGAAACTGTAACTGTTTGTTTTTCTGTTATGTCCATCACATCTAATGATTTCCATCCAATTTTTGTTAAGGTGTATAAAGGCCATATATTTTCTGGATTCCTTGGAAAGTGGTAACTGCCAGTATCAATACCTGAGATCAATACTGGACAGGAACTTTACTTCATGGAATTTTTGCAGTTGTCATTCCAGGTTTTCTGGATGCATTCACACAGGTACAAAAATCTGATTGACAGCTTGAACACCCAGCACTAGGCATACCTGCTGCCACCCAATTTCATGGCCATCATTGGGGCTTATGAGGCCAAGTTTAGTTTGAGAAAGTCTCAATTACATGTCATGCCTATTCTGTTACCTCACTAACATTGACACGGGACTTCGATTTCTCTCCTGTGGCTGATTCCTAATGCTAATAGGAGACTACAATGAGGGGAGAGTGAAGGTTAACTGCCTCCTGCTTCAACCATGGAATGGAGTATGTACTCTCAAAGTAAGTTTCATGAGGTTTAACTTCCATAAAGTACTGATAAGTATTAATCATCCCTGGTTTTTGTCAAATACATACATGTATTTTGATAGTAACTCTAAGTTCTTGTTGTTGTTGTTGAGAAATTCCAGTAGATTCCAATACTTTGGTACAAATAACATTGTTATCCTCATATGTTGAAACATCATCTTCAGAGAGGTTATTAATTAGCAACTCTTTGGTTTATATAAGCTTTATCTGTATATTTCAGTGAAACTTACCATGATGTCTGCTTATCCCAACCAAATCCACAGCACAATTTTCACCTATATTTTTAGGTGGCACTTTCCTGACTGAAGGCAAGCATTTCTCTCCTAAAGAAACTCAAGACTGAAAGTACATATTTTTATTAATCCCCTGACCACAAGAAAAATACACTCCATCACCACATTCCTTACATTTTAGTCTGTGTTTATACTTGGATGTGTTTAGACTTACCACCTACAACACCAACCATGCAGTTTTGCACAGGGTAGGTATGTAATTCTTTAACATTACTGATTTCATATAACAAGTATCGAGGTATTATATTAACCATAGCTCCAGCATCAAGCAAAATAACAGTTGGAATAGTTTGTCAATTCATCTTGGATGTCAGTACAGTCATTATATCTCAAAATGTTACCATTTGAGAGTCCATCACCTGACATTTGAGGAGTCAGCGGGGGAGCAACAAAGTCGGTATGAGCATCAGCTGATAGCTGATGACTGTTGTTGTATGAGAGGCGTTTGAAAAGTCCGTGCAAAGTCTGAGAGATGGCAACACCGGCGCATATCAAGGTCATGTTTAGTTAGTAGCATCTTTGAAAAGAACGCACACCAAGATTCAGCCATATTGGTCTATTTCTTTGTGTTTGGCATTTGAGTGAATCAAGGAAATCGAGTGGCTGTCAAAAAATGGACGAAAAGGAATTTCAGGTGGTGATTAACCATTACTTTATGAAAGGCAAAACGCCTCAGGAGACTAAAGAGAAACTTGATAAACATTACGGTGACTCTGCACCTTCAATTAGAACAGTTTATAAGTGGTTTCAAAATTTTTGGAGTGGTCATATGGGCACAATTGATGCTGAACACTCTAGACGCCCTGTGGAGGTTACGACTCCAGAAATCATTGATAAAAACCATGATAAGGTGATGGATGACAGAAGAGTTCAGGTGTGCGAGATTTCTAGTGTTGTGGGCATCTCGAATGAAAGGGTACATAATATTTTGCATAAACATTTTGACATGAGAAGGCTATCCGCAAGATGGGTTCCGCGATTGCTCACACTTGACCAAAAACGGAATCATGTGAAGTGTTGCAAGGATGGTTTGCCGTGGTTCAGGAAGAATCCGCAGCAGGGTTTCAAGCATCATTTCGTCACTGTGGATGAAACATGGATACATTACTATACTCCAGAGACCAAAGAACGATCTAAACAATGGGTTACCAAAGGGAGAATCTGCACCAAAAAAGGCGAAGACCATTCCTTTAGCCGGAAAGGTTATGGCGACTGCCTTTTGGGATTCACTACGGATAAACCTCATCAAGTATCTGAAAAATGGTGAAACTATTACAGGTGCATATTATTCATCGTTACTGGACCATTTGAAAACCGAGCTGCAAGAAAAACGCCAGCGATTGGCCCTCAAAAAAGTCCTTTCCATCGTGACAATGCACCAGCACACACCTCAGCAGTAGTGGTTGCAAAATTAATGGAAATAGGATTCCGACTCGTTTCACAGCCCCCCCCCCCCCCTATTCTCCAGACTTGGCTCCCTCAGATTACTATTTGTTACCCAATTTGAAGAAATGGCTGGCGGGAAAAAGATTTTACTCAAACAAGGAGGTGATTGCAGCAACTAATAGCTATTTTGCAGACTTGGACACTCCTATTATTCGAAAGGGATCAACATATTACAACAGCATTGGACAAAGCGTATAAGTCTAAAAAGATACTATGTCGAAAAATAAAAAGGTTTACCCCAAACTCGTAAGTAGTTTTTATTTTTGCACGGACTTTTCAAATGCCCCTCGTACTGCTGTGCGGTGGCATTGCCTGGCTGACACGATTGCCATTTAGATAACCACTACTGTTATTACCATTAGCTCTTACATTCTCATTTATCAAATCAATTGAATCTACAATAGATAGAAAGTAATCCAGATTCAACTCAGGCACTTGTTCCAGTTTTTCTCTGACATTGATTGGTAACTTCCCTTTACCAAAGTGCAGTACATCTCTATGTGATATGGGTTCTGCCCAGAAACATGTTTTGTTTAAATATTTCTCAAAATATTTTCTCTGACTCCCTTGTTTGACATTGTAAGGTTCACGATGGAAAAGTTGCTTGCATAATCTTTCCTGTATACACTGTGACCAATATTTTGCTAGAAAGGCTTCCTAAAACTTTTCACACAGTTGACAACATTCATTGGTTTCAGTTACCCAGATGGTGGCCTCACATTGTATAGAAATAATAAATTGAACTTTTTGTTGGTCAGGCCATGTTTTGGGTAACACACCTTTGAAAGATCTAATAAAAATGATGGAGTCTCCACTTTTTTCCACAGTGGGACTGTCTGTGTTTTAAGACTCTCTTTGTACAAAACAGGATAAATAGTGGGCTCTGGCCCCATACCCCTAGTTGTAAGGTTTTGTGGTAATCAGTTACTACTACATACTTTGTCAGTACAATTTTCAGGAGACCCTGTGCTATGACAGATATCAATAGTCAAACTACATAGGCTCCTCCATTTCTTACTTGTTTCTTAACAACATTTCACTCGTTTTCTATATTACTTATCTGAACGTTAAGCTGAGATTTTTACATTGTCTAGCTATTGAGGCAACTCTTCTGTCAGTGTATTCTGTAATTGCCTGAATTCATTCTCGTTAATTGGATCTACTGTTTTCTAAGCATTCTGCTCATGAGCTCAAGAATCCCATTAATGATACAAACTGGGAGCTGATAAAATGTTGAAAGACAAACATGTTTACTAAACACAAAACTAAGTATATAAAAGTTTGCCCATTAGATGTGATATAGTCTGCAATAACTTTATGAGGCTGAAAATGTTGTCATTAACTGAGATAAGCACAGAAATTTTTATACTATGGGGAAACAACACTCTACAGTGAAATATACATAGACATATTAAGTAGACAGAGCAGTTTGTGTTGTGCATTTAGAACCTTAGTAACATCTGTTACTTGGAAACATTGAAGTGTGCATGCTTCACACTTGCACTCTCAGCAGTAATTCATTCCACCTTGTGACATCTCACAGGAAGATAATTATTATGGAAAAATGAATGCTTAAGGTAATGAAACAGGTGCCTCTTTCTTCCACCACTAGGCCTCTCTTTCAGGACCAGCAGCAGTACCTATGAAACTTTGTTGTATAGATGAAAATTTGTACTTACTTACCAAAAACTAGAATTCAAAAAATGTCATATTCACAAAGATAAGCTGATTGTTTTTTATTCCCCTATTCATTTCAACTGTGCAGATCATAAACAGGTATTGTAAAATGCAAACTGGCATACTTTATGTAGATAATAACATGTCACCAGTAGCAAGACGTGAGATTTTAGCAAAGTAATAATTAATAAAAGATTATAAATCATCACAGCTCTGAAATCCATATGGTGTCAGTCCAAATTATGAACAAAATATATTGAAAGTGGGTGCAAATAAGATATTATGCAAGAAGATTACAACCCATCCGTTTAATAAGGCTGAATTTCATACTCTAAGGCTGAATTTCATACTCTAAGTAAGTTACATACCAAGATTATATAGAGAAAAGTATGCTCTATAAATCTAAAATGGTCTTCAATGCATTGCTTGCATAAATAAAGAAATAATGCATTTTTTTATGGAAGCTGAAAGGTGCTGATACCTAACAATTTCTACAGTATGAAGAATATATATACCATAGTATTCAGATCTGTACAGGTTTGTCCTCCATACAAAGAATATTTCTGCTGCAGTTTCTCTGTTTTGATTCTATCAGTTGCAGTTGGATACCCAGCAAGTTATCAAAATGAGCTTGGGGATGAGCAGTAATGATTGTGTGAGTAAAGTGGTGTAACTAGAATAGTGTCTGTATGTGATTGTATAAATAATTATTAATACACACAAATTTGTTTCCCTGTGGTATTATCTACATTCTGTGTATTAGAACTGACTTGGCTATAACACTGTACAAAATGTTCAAAGAGCACATAAATGTTACTAACATTTGATCACGATTCTGAACCACTGCTCTATACAACAGAAGAATCTACCAAATAGAGTATGATTCTTTATTTGTCACCGACAACAAATAGGCCCAACACCAGAGCAGGCTTCATCTCTTCTACATAATTACAGTCATATACAGTTACTGATCACATAAGTACATCCATTTTGAATTTTAACATAATATGTTCACAACCTTCAAATCAAAAAAGTCTGTTAGTAATGAGATATATATGTAAAGGATTACATCTGTGAGTGTATTAAACTTTCTAAACAGAGGCCGACAGTGATCGCTTGGTTCAGCCATTCACATTTCTCTCATTACTTTTTCATTTCCAATACTGTATGTCATATGTGTAGAGTGCCTCCATACCAACAGTCCATAAGAACTGTGAGACTAGAAACAGTCCAAAATATATATTTGAAAGTTACAACATTTTTCAATTTCTACATTAGTTACATTACCATTGATATCATTTTGCAAATGTGATTGATGTGTTCGCCCCAGGCAATTTGAAGTCAATAAGAAATCCAAAAGTTTAACTGTTTTATTTTATATGTCATTAGGTAGCCCTAACAGAAGACCATTGGTCTTACCTGGTTTACTACATAGAAGTTTGTTGTTCACTGTCGCAGCTAGTGATTCTAGTGATATTTGTTTTAATAATCTTATCCTTATGGGTGGTAATTATTGCTGTGGCAGCTGCAGAGCACATCACAGAATGGGGAACATGATAGCATGAAAATTGACATGTCTCCTGTACAATACGATCATATGATCTATAGAATGTATTTTATGAGATGATTAAAATACAATATAAAAAATAAAAATAGAGAAACAATTGCATTTATAAAAAAAGAATGGTCCAAGGACCTATCTCTGTGTTTCCTCTGTCTCAATAATTGTCATTTGTCATTAGAGAAAGACTGCTTCTCACAAAACCACTATTATTTTTGTTACTTAAGTATTAAGCAATAATATATTTATTGATTTATTATATATGGTACCGGTACCCCACAAAATTCAAGTTTTTCAAGTAATATTACAATCTAAGGAAAAAAGGCAAAGGTTTTACTTGTCACATGAAGCAACATCAAGAACTGCTGAAGCAGTATTTTTTCCCTGTCTATCACCAGAGTGATTCTTTGATAGGAGATAACTTTCTTCAAAATGATCACTTACAGTTAGTTGATATTACTATATGAATTTCAAATATCTTGCAAATTATTGGAAATATTGGATACTTGTCAATAATTTGGGGGGAGATTTTTGCCTTCTTTTTTAAACATTGGTATTTTCAGTCTAAAATAAATAAGTTTTATTGTTCCTTTTGAGGTGGATGGTTGGGTGAGATACACCAAACAACACCTTATAATCAGGAGTTCATTTATTCACATCTTCACACAAGAAAGGATTACACAGAACTGGATGGCAGAACTACACAAAGATAATGTTTTGTTTAGTCCAAAGATGATACTAACTCGATACTGGTGTTGACCTCATCGGCGCCACATAGCCATCCCCCCCCCCCCCCCCCGCAGTGCAGAGTACTTCTGAGAGGCTAGGGGGGGGGGGGGGGGAGAGGATGACTAAGACATGGACAGGGGTGGTCCGCAGGAGCTGGACCACGGTCAGCTCGACAGCATCATCAAGGAGCTGTGTGGGTAGATGTCATAAAGGAAGGTCCGGCCACCGAACCAGGAAGTTGTTGAAGTGCACTGGGCGTGCTGGTCATGTGGCGACAGGTAGGCCGGCTGTTTGTGGGAGGAACGGAGCGACGACGACGATGTATCCGGTGAGCGTGGCGAACACACAAAGCATGTCCAGGCCGGCGTTGGGCGAGAGCAGAACACATTTCACAAGGTGGCAGGGAATGGCTGAGGTTGTGTCAAGAGCACCGGATGAAGGGAAACACACGACGAACATTGTGTCATCACGTAGTATTATGGAGATGTCGTGGATTATGTCCGGGGGGGACAGGCACAAACACCTCAAGTGAGGTCACGATAGGGGGTCATGAGAAACCTTGACAGGGCAAGGCAGGCAACGGGGGAGAGGTCGAAAGGACCAGAGAGGGGCCCGGTGGCGAGGGCGTGATCATAGGGAAGCTCGACATGGGGAGCACGTGATCACTCAACAGAGTGCGTGAGACCGGAGTAGAGGGCGAGGTCGGAGAAGAGCTCGACAATTGGAGCTGGAAGTCACTCAACTTAGTGAGTAAGTCCGATGTGGAGGGAGTGGACAAAGCATCGTGAGCCACGACAGTGAGTGGCGTGGTCGTGGCCTGAAGGGGGGTAGAAGTGGGCTCGATATGAGCAGGCTTAAGTCTGTTGAGAGAGACTGTAACAGTTGCATCTTTTATCTGGATGTCATAGGTGTTGGCTGAGCGCCGGAGAACTCGGTACGGACCGGTATATGGGGGTTGGAGGGGAGCACGGACAGTGTCATCTCGGAGCATGACGTACTCGCAATTGTTCAGAGATTTCGGGATGTGAACATTAGGGTGGGAATGGCTGGCAGTTGGAGGGATGTGGAGTTTGATGAAGTGGCGTTGACATGATCCACGAAGGAAGGTAAGTCAGACTGAGGGAGAGAAGCAGAAGGGCTCGCAAGTTCGCCAGGGAGAACAACGTTCTGGCCGTATACGACCTCGGCTATTGTGCCTTTGAGGTCTTCCTTATAGATCGCACGAATGCCGAGCAGCACAAGGGGAAGGGCCTCCGTCCAAAGACAGTCGTGGCATCGAAGAGCCGCCTTGAAAGTGCGGTGCCAGCACTCAACTAGCCCGTTACTTTGCAGGTGATATGCTGTGGTATGGATGCACCGGATGCTGCAAATGTTACAAATCTCGTTGAACAGGGCCGACTCACATTGTCTGCCCTGGTCAGTCGTGATGATAGCTGGACATCCAAAACGCGATACCCATGACTTGATGAATGCTCGAGCAACAGTTTCTGCCATGATATTGGGGAGGGGGACAGCCTCGAGCCAGCGAGTTGTTCGGTTGATAGACGAGAGAACATAACAAAAGCCGTTAGAGGGGGGGAGATGGCCGACAATGTCAATGTGAATATGCTGGAAACGCCCCAGAAGGGATCAAAAAGGCGCCGAGGGGGGGATGAAGTGTGCTTGTGTACTTTGCAGCATTGGCACGCTACACAGGAGCGTGCCCATTGTTGACAGCCCCTGTTGACGTTTCTACACACAAAGTGCTCCGCTACGAGGCGGGCGGATGCACAAACACCAGGGTGGGCTAAATTTTGCAGTGCGTTGAAGACAGCTTGACAGAGTGTGGTTGGGATGAGGGGGCCCATACTGTTGTCGCACCAGATCTCACCAGAAATGCCAGGGAAGGTGGTGCGGATGAAGTGTAGTGAAGAGGTAGAGTCTGAAATCAGGTTTTGTGTGTCCTCGTCAGTGGGTTGGAGGTTGAGCAATTCAGAGAGGTCTAACAGCAAATGAACAGCGTCGACTCGTGAAAGGATATCTGCAACTATATTGTCGGCACCCTTTATGTGTCTGACATCGGTGGTGAACTGAGATATGAAGTCCATGTATCTGAAATGGCGAGGAGGCGGGTCAGTTGGTGGGTTTGAAATGGCCGCAGCCAGGGGCTTGTGGTCTGTTAAAACATAGAAAGGGCATCCCTCAACGTCGGTCTTAAAATGCTTGATCGCTTCGTAGACTGTGAGCAACTCCCTGTCAAACACAGAATATTTCCGTTGTGCACTGGTGAGTTGCGTGAGAAGAACTGCAGAGGCGAAGTTTGGCCATCAACTGCCTGGCTAAGGACAGCGCCGATGGCAGTACCGCTCGTGTCTGTGGTGATAAAAAGCTGCACTTTGGGATGAGGATGTGCGATGGTGCAGGCCTCGGCAAGAAGATTTTTGAGGGCAATGAAAGAGTCAGTCATAGCAGGGGTACATGGAACGGGCCGAGATCCAGAAGTCTTGGTGCCTGCCAAGGCATCTGTCAGTGGAGCCTGAATCTCCCCGCAGCCCAAGGTAGATGACGGCGATAATAATTAACTGTCCCCAGCAAATGCCGCAGTTTTTTGAATGACGAAGGTCTGGGTAGGTTTAGTATTGTTTGTACTTTGCTGATGGCATTTCACCGCCCCCTGACAGAGACCCAAAAACCAAGAAAATAACAGCGGGTTGATGTAGCTGCAATTTGTCCTGGTTGGTCTAAATGCCTGCTGCCACGAGAGTGTCCAAAACAGTTTGCACATGTCGAATGTTGTCCTCAACGGACGAGCTGAACACTAGAATGTCATCCAGATATGCAAAGCAGAATTTTAGTTTGAATAGCACTTCGTTGATGAAGAGTTGCAGGTCTGGGTTGCGTTTTTCACACCGAAGGGCATGAATCGAAACTGAAATAATCTGATTGGGGTGCTGATTGCTGTCTTCTCGATGTCTTCAGGAACCATGGGGATCTGGTGGTAAGCCCGTTTGCAATCAGTGACAGAGAATGTGGTCGCACCTGCAAGGGAACTGGTAAAGTTGGTAATGTTGGGTATGGGGTAGGTGTCCATGATTGTTCGTGCATTTAGTCGACGGTAGTCTCCACACATGTGCCAGGACCTGTCTTTCTTGGGTGTCATACGAATGGGTGTAGACCAGCTGCTGGCAGAGGGTTTGATGACGCCGGAGCTTAGAAGTTCAGAAATCTGCTTTTGAAGTTCGGAGAGGTGCTTGGGACAAAGTCGACGTTGTTTACTGGAGATCGGGGGCCTGGCGTGTGGCGAAGCTTGTGGACCGTGCCATTGGTGACGACGGAAATGTTGCCTGTGGCACAGGAGGCAGTTTGTTTACAATGTGCAGCAGGCGGGGTAGGTGAGGCGAAGTGTCCCAGGAGTCAACATGACAAGATGGCCGCTGGCGTGAAGCAGTGGCACCGTGGTCGGGTGAGCTCGGTAGGGCTCGTGAAGCGTTAGTGAGTCCATTGTCCAAAGGCGCGGCCTGTGGCAGCACGGTTGTGGGCGAAGTGCTAGGTGCGAGTGCACTGTTTGTGTTGTCAGTGGCGGTTGCACGGCAGCGCACAGGAACCAAAGTTGCATAGTTTGAGGTGCTGCCCACGAGGGGAGGGGTAGGAGCTGTCAGTTCGGGAGCATGTGACGCTCGTTGCGCATGCACACTTGTGTCCGGCCGAGTGTCAAATGCTGCCGTGTTATGGGGGTGTGGTCCCATGGAACTGTTAGTACACGTTAAGGTAGACTTGATAGCACAGTTGCGAGGTGCAGCGGGAGGTAAGCACACGGAGGCTCGATTGTTGGGTCAACAAGCAGATTCGGCACACTTACTGACCTTGCTTTGTCCTTGCTGCAGTGTCTAATTCCTTTGCTGCGTCTGATAGCTGGAGCCGAGTTTCGTGGAGCTGGAGGGAGAGTTCAAAGTTTTCCTTGAATAGGCGAGTGACGTTTTCAAGCTCGACAAGGCACCTGCGTGTTGTTTCTTGTAGCGTCGTCGACAGAGCTGAGCATGTACGGATGAGATGGGCCTGGACCAAAGTGTTATGGTGGGGTTCGCTTGACAGAACACAGGGGAAGTGAGTTTTGGACGGGTGATGAAACACAGTATTTCGCACTAGGTCTGGTGAAAGTTTGTGGTGTCGCAAGAAGTCAATGCCTAGTATAGGTTCCTCAATATTGCATACTAAAAAAGTCCACTCGAGTTTGCAGTTTGTGGAGAGCAAGACAACGTAGAAGGTTGAACCCGAGCATTGTAGTTTAGTAGAATTCACAGCTTGCAGTGAAGTATGATGAGGGCAGATGTTCGACGACACTAAGGACATAGGCAGCAGCAAACCATCGGCGCCTGTGTCTACTAGGAAGAAGTGTCCTGACGAAATCTCTTTAATATAAAGTTGTCCGTAGTTATCCAATTGTTCCCAGACAAAATGGAGCACTGGGAGTTACCTGCCATGTTGTGCGTAGGAGGCGGCACCCAGACCTACCTGCGATTGGCATTTGGGAAGCAGCAGGGTGGTCTGCAGTTCCGCGCCGCATCACCAAACCGTGTGCGGAAGTAACAGTAAGGGTAGTGCGGTTGCATTTCCTGCGGAAAGTTCGTTGCCAGAGGCAGTGGTTGAGGTTCGGTGGCCGCAGCCAGTACGGTTGCAGGAGGGGGCGTGACCGAGGGCAGAGCCAGTGACGTCCCAGTTGCTTGTTTACTGCGTCCCGGAGCGAGCGGAATAGTCAGTACAGTGCGGCCCCCGGACGCGTCCGGCCATGGGACGAGGAGCCTGAACCTGACACTTGCCAGATAGGCAATGGTTGGCGAAATAGTGCAGTGAAGCATCATGTAGTTTGTCAGCAATTGTCATTCGTTGCTCGACAGGTTTGGGGGACCTCTGAGCCAGAGCAAAGCGGATGTGAGGAGGTAGTTTATCTGACCAGATGGCGAGGAGAGCTGTGTCAGAGAGTAGATCGTCACTGACCAGGGCCCGTAGCCATCTCCAGAGTTGTGAAGGTTTGTTATTGCCTAGTTGCACGATGTGGAGCACTTGCCGTATTGCTGTCTCAGTCGAGTGCGCAAGCCGACATAGAATTGTCTTTTTGGCTAAAGTGTACCGAGTAGCAGCATCCGGGGCATCGACCAGGTCAGCAATCAAGTCCTCCTGGTCATGCAGGTAGGTGATAAGGCACTGATATCTGGTTGATTTGTTGAGTTTGAAATGGTCGAACACTTTGTCCACAATTTTTAACCAAGTTGTTGCTCTGTCGGGATTGAACGGCGGCAGCCTCGGCAAGCATTGTAGAACGTTCGGAAGAACAGGTTGAGTTGAATTTGTTGGGGCACTGCCTGAAAGGAGCTGTTGTTGCTGGAGTATTCCAGGTGAGTGTGTCTCCAGGGTATGTGGCGACGACGGCCGGTCGGGTGGCAGTGTGAAGGTGACGCATTGTGGTTAAGCAAAATCCGTCACAACGTGGAAGACCGCCGCGGGTGAGACCCCGTAATGTGTCAATTGCGGTTGCGGAAGTTCAACTGGAGCCGGTGCGGGGGTGACAGGTGAGAAAAAGTTCAAAGTTTGAAAATGCATGCCAGTCTGCGGAAAACTCTATGTGCGATCAGAGTCGGACCCACCTGTGTTGCAGGGAGGATGCGGAGCTGCGGGCTGTCCAGAAGCACAGTGAGGAAAATAATGTCGAACGTCAGGCAGAATGTGTGAATGTTCACTGTTCATAGTCATTTCACTCAAAACGGTGTGTGGATAAGGTGAATATCGTGGCACAAAACACTGAAGCATAGCAGTAGGACGGAGACGGAGGTCAGGCACAGATAACAAGCCATTGTTGTTCTTGCAGACCGAGGTATTGAAGCAGGAAGGCTTGTGCTGATGCTGAACCAAGGCAGGCGCGGGTATGGTCGGATTCTGAGGAGGTGGACCTGTGGACAAAGCAGTGCCAGCCACGTGGCAGGAATCTGCGTGGTACTGTACGGATTGTGGTGTGGCAAACCATTGTCCTGGCGGTGGTAGATTATCCAACGAAGTATTTGCAGGAATCGACATTGATACCGCACTGCACAGAGATCCGTAAGAGGTAGCTGCACCGTCAATGAGGGAGGGCACATGTGACGGGAACAAAGGTGTCTGATAGCTGGAGTCATGCACACTCCTAATCTCACTTATTGTTGCAGGCACGAAAACGTCCAGTGAAATCGGCGTAATCGACGAGTGAGAGGCATCGTGTTGCAGTCCTGGTGGGTGTACATCGCCCACAACACGATGCATGTTGATCACAAAATCCAGCATTAGGTGTTGGGCCGAAGCCATTGTTCGAATGTTGTGTTGATGTAATACACGCGAAAATAACCGACACGGAGGCCACGGACACAGTAAAACAGCAAAAACGGAAGACGTTACAACTCGGGGTCACCAGTAAGGTGGATGCTAGGGTGAGATACACCAAACACCTTATAATCAGGAATTCATTTATTCTCAACTTCACACAAGAAAGGATTACACAGAACTGGTTGGCGGAACTACACAAAGATAATGTTTTGCTTAGTCCAAAGATGATACTAACTCGATACTGGTGTTGACCTCATCGGCGCCACACTTTAATTGCTTTTGCATACTTATGCTTCTGATTATGGTAATTTTTATCAGTTTTATTTGTTTCATTTGACTTTTGCTATAACTGGTTTATCGTCAGCTGTTGTTTTCAAATATGGCTTTCTTGGAATGAAAAGTATGTATAATCTAATATACCAGTTCCTTGATGTGACTGATATTTATTGATCATCCTTTTTATCATATTCAACAATACAGAACTCGCCACATGTTGATACAAACAAATTTAAATAATAGTGTCTGTATATAAATCATGCAGATAACCAAATACATAAACCAAGCAAATTCTAAGTTTACATTATATCAGTATATCCTGTGACACGTGGCTACATTTAACTTAAATAATGGATGCCCTCAAATTCATAAAATTCATGTAATTATCAACACTGTAAAAGCTTTCATTTATAAGCACTTTCTTAAGCTCATTTTTAAAAATGTACAGCTTTGGTATCTTGTTAATTCTCAAGAGGAGGGCACTAAAAAGAATTTTAGGGTGATATGTTACACTTTTTTGATATTGAGCTTTCTTACGTACTTCTCTGTAAAAGTCACTTCTGTTTTTAGTTTCATGGTCATGGTATCACTGTTCAGAACAAAAAATTGGGGATGGGATTTCAAAAATGGAAGAGTTATAACTTTTAATTCTTTGAAAATTGCGTAAAGGACTCCCTAAGTGCAACCCTTTTTACAATTCTTATTGCTCATTTTTGAATATTATACGGGTGTTTTGCTAGACTTGAAATACTCCAAAATATGGCATCATATTGCAGTAGATTTTGCCTGAATGTGTAATAGGCAGTCATCACTGTTTCTTCATATTGAGCCATTCTATATGTTTGTGCCATTCAAGATGTTCATCTAACCAAATTCCTAATATGTGTGGATGGATATGTGTGTGTGTGCGAGTGTATACCCGTCCTTTTTTCCCCCTAAGGTAAGTCTTTCCGCTCCCGGGACTGGAATGACTCCTTACCCTCTCCCTTAAAACCCACATCCTTTCGTCTTTCCCTCTCCTTCCCTCTTTCCTGATGAGGCAACAGTTTGTTGTGAAAGCTTGGATTTTGTGTGTATGTTTGTGTTCGTTTGTGTGTCTGTCGACCTGCCAGCACTTTCATTTGGTAAGTCACATCATCTTTGTTTTTAGGTATCAAATTCCTAAAAATTTAGATTTGACGTTTGTGGCTTTCTGTTCGCCTAACTTCAATATTTTACTAGGGATTACTTTATTTTATGTATGATTATTGTGCCCTATAATATTTCATATTGCTCCACTTTGTAAATCTTAATATAATGCAATGCAATAAATTCATGTCAAAAATGAAGAATAATGATTTGTGGCACTACTAATATACATTGTATTTTTCTGAATATTATAGAACAGTAATTATGTGACTATGATTTGTCTATAAGTAAATGTTACAATCTGTGTAACAAACAGTAACAATTTCTAAGCATGTTGTTAATACATATTATATCCCATCAACATTCATCTTTCACAAAGCTTAACAGTAATCATAACATTTTCTTTTGCTGACGGGATCTATCCTTGGGCCAATATTGTTATTGTATTATATAAATAACCTGCTGACTAACATAAATTCAGACACTATTCTTTATGTGGATGACTCTACAGCAAGAAAAGTGAAAATTTAAGTGGTCATTTCAGCAGTCTCTAGCTGAAATTGAGGTCTGGGTGAGAAATAATGGTCTGAAATTAAATCTAACAAAGACACAAATCATTCACTTTACCACAAAACAAGCTGTATAGGATATACTAGAAATACCATATGAGGACAATCATCTTGCCACCAGAAACTGTACCAAATTTCTAGGTGTTATGCTGAACAAGAATTTATCATGGACAGATCATTCAATTCAATTCAGTTTATTATCATCAATTTTATCATATACATGATACAGGAATTGTTATATATATATATATATATATATATATATATATATATATATATATATATATATATATAAACAAAGATGATGTGACTTACCAAACGAAAGTGCTGGCACGTCGATAGACACACAAACATACACACAAAATTCAAGCTTTCACAACCAACGGTTGCTTCATCGGGAAAGAGGGAAGGAGAGGGAAAGACGAAAGGATGTGGGTTTTACGGGAGAGGGTAAGGAGTCATTCCAATCCTGGGAGTGGAAAGACTTACCTCAGGGGGAAAAAAGGACAGGTATACACTTGCACACACACACACCCACACACGTATGTGCGGATGGACATTTTGGGACCGGTCTTTTGAATGTAGGTTTCTATGGAAATCAAGCCTGTTTCTGGTTTGATAGTCGTGTATTTCACTGTTTACAAAAGAGAATTCTTGATTTGACTACATGAAACATACTGATTCTTAGATGAATAAACTACGGAGGGTCAAAATTTTCAACTCCTTAAAGAGGCCTCTACATGGATCTCTGTAGGCAACACCCTTCAGAATACGATTAGCTCTCTTTTGGAGCTTAAAACAACTTTTTGTGAAACCTGTATTCCCCCCCCCCCCCAAAATATAATACCATATCTTAGATTACTATGTATGTAGGAGTAGTAGGCACATAGTACTGTTTCAAAGTTGCAGTTTTCTTTAAGTTTTCTTAATATATAACAGTATTTACTAAGTTTTGTATTCGATAGTTCAACATGTTTTCCCCATCTTCAGTTATTGTCCAGCCATTTTGTAAAAGAAGTTTGTCAGTTTGTTCTATCAGACATTTCCCAATCTTTACTCTTATGTTATTTTTTACTTTGTTTGTTATATGTCTAAAATTCATCCAAGTGGTTTTTTTGTCATTTATAATTAAGTAATTGTCCATGAACCATTCAGCCTCATACACTGTTGAAGTTATTTTTTCTTGTAGGTCAGCTTCACTACCTCACTCGATAAATAGCCTCATATTGTCTGCAAAAAGTACTGATTCTGCTCTTGTTAGATGCTTAGGAAAATCATTAATAAAAACTAGGAAGAGCAGAGGGCCTAGAACAGAACCCTGCTGTAAAACACAGTTGGTTTTCAGATATGTTGAGTAATATATTGTGCCATTATGTATTATTTCAACACATTGATATCCATTGCACATATACAATTGAAACAAGCTGTATGCTTTTCCACATACTCCATAGCAATACAGTTTCTCTAGCAAAATATCATGGCTGACGAGGTCAAATGCCTTGGGTAGATCTATAAATATTCCACAGTGTAAGTCCTCGTTACCTATTACAGTTAAAACCTGTTCCAAGAAGTGATATACAGCTGCTTCTGTAGACCTGTTTTTTCTGAACCCATTCCGTGGATTGGTTAGAATTTTGCATTAGTTTAGGAAATTCAACAGTCTCTCATACATAATCCTCTCAATTACTTTAGCAAAACCCGATAGTTGTGACAATGGTCTATAATTTTGTATGGTATATGGACAGTTTTTTTTATAAAATGCCTTTATTATTGATTTTTTATGTGCAAAAGGGAATTCACCATTTAAATGATATATTAATAAAATCAACTAGTTCAGTTATTATTTTGGGAATTCACAATTTAAATGATATATTAATAAAATCAACTAGTTCAGTTATTATTTTGTTTGCTCTATTTTTATGACATTATCACTTGTACAGGGCATTTTATTTTTCAGCTTATTAAGTGCATTTCTTACATCTGAACGCATAACAGGGTACAAAAACATTGGTTTTTAATTTGTGGGAATTTTGACTTACTACCTTTTGAGTTCCCCAGGTTGTCATTGAACATATTGGCAACACACAGAGGGTCTTCAATAACTTTTCCTCCCTTTTTTATTATGAGGTTATTGTTTGTCACTTTGGATTTACCACTGTTGTGGTTTATGACCTTCCAAACTGATTTGGTTTTATTGCTGCCTTTTCTGATAAAATATTGTTTTGTTTTTTTGCTGCATGAATAACTTTTTCTGTAGACTTTTCTGTAGCATCTTAGATATGGCGTTAATGCTGCATTACACTTTGAATGCCAACCCAGATTTCTAAGAGTACCTGCAGATATCTTAATTCCCACATGTAGATGCCATGTGTCTGAATAGTCTAATATCTGCAATGAATGTTATAAGCAGTATAATAGAAACATCAGTCAGAATAGTTGTATATCACGCATATTTGTATCTGTGATTAGATATGGTATAATTTTTTGGCAATCAGAGAAAACAAAGTTACATAGAGTCTTAAGGCTACAGAAAAAATCATTAGAGCCATGGCAGGTGCAGAAAAAAGGCAATCGAGCATATTATATATCAAAGGCAATTAAGTTTTCTAAACAAAACCCACGACTTTTTCAGGATGATCTGTTTAAGCATGATTATGAAACAAGAAACAAATATCAGTTTATTGGGTTCAAATGGATATATATCATACGCTAAAACTGCTGGATAAGACACCTTACTATAAGGGTATGTGTCTGGGAAATGAAGTCTGTGAAAAATTTAAAAATTATGAACCAGAAGAATTTGGACATCATTTACAAAAATACCTGGCAAGTAAATATTATTACAGTGTAGAAGAATTTATGACTGACTGTCACAAATAACTGTGTCTGATGTTACATTTTATTCTGTCATGCTAAAAAAGTAATTTATGTAAATACTTATTCACAATTTTACTTTATTCTCAATATGATTATTTTAAATCACTCTGTGGTACTTACAATTACAGAATACCTATAATCATTCTGTATACTTACAATGAGAATTAGCTTTAAACTGAAGAGTCACCTATGTCCCAAGCATCTAACTGTATATGAACAATAAAATTCCTATGTTAATCTAACTTGATCTATTGGCAAGGCTATTACTTGTGAAAACTTTTATAATTGCCGAATTCTTACCGTGGCTCGTTGGTCTAGGGGTATGATTCTCGCTTAGGGTGCGAGAGGTCCCGGGTTCAAATCCCGGACGAGCCCGACATTATTTTTTGCTTCTACATCTTATTTAATTCCCTAAAGTTTGACAATTTGATTTCTATCCATGCTGTTAATACATTTTCATACACATTATCATATAGGAACAGAATATTACAACATACTAAGCAGCATAGGTGTGTTACGACGAATTACAGAGTAAATTAAACTAGATTCTTTATTAGAACACTCATAGTTTCCTTATAAAAGACGTATTTGTGGAATAATATACGCCATTTTCCTAAAAGCATCATAAGGTTACGAAAAGAAACAGCCAGCCATTTGTAACAAATAACCAAAGATTACATAGTGACAATACTACGATATTGTTGTCCAGTAATAGCATAAGAATATAATTAATAAAGTAAGTTCATTTAGTAAAAAACCAGTAGCCCCCCTACCCTCATTCTTTAAATGTTCTAACTCCCAAGTATAAAACAGCTACAGTACTTTTTCACTGACCTTAATGTTTACGACGTCAAATCTCTCGAGTTATGAGCCGTAAAATGACATAATTTTGCAGATGCATTCAGTAGTAAGTGTGTATACTGTCAGCAAAATGTGTTGCGAATTGAGATAGTAATAAATAAATAATAAATTTAAACGTTATACCTACTGCTGAACTTTTACTGCATGAACAGTGAATACTTTCATTAGAAAAAAGTTTGAAATTAGAAATAAAGTCGCGAAGTGGTCTAGATAAATATGTTGCAGGTAAACTGCGCACTGTGAAATAGAAACACAACCTATAGAAATAGAATCTTTATTTGCCTTTCGATATGTTTTCCACACAATTGTGTAAATGCTTATACATTACTGACTTACGCACATTGGCATGTTTCATAATACAGTTACTGGCTGCTTATTGCATTCCTCCTTACACTGCCTCAAAAAATACAGTATAGGCCTACACAGTTCCTATGTTTACTATTTCTTATCGCCTTAAACCGTTAATGCAAGATTATATATGTCTTACCGAGTCGATTATGACAACATTTTAAATTAATCAATAATTATATGAAGTCTTGAAAATCAAATCTTTGTTGGCCCTGGAAGCTGCTAAATACACAACCTACAAGTAGGGCTATGTACCGTACACTATGCACTGTCTTTGGCATGCAGGAATATTCAATTCAATTCAATTCAATTTATTAGCGTCCTTGTAGTACATCATCGAAATGACATAGGACTTGTCAATAAACATTACAGTTTAAAATACATATACATGAAAATTTGTAATTGAATTTACTTGTCACTTAGACATTACAATTTTAATAGAACTTTTAGAACATTAACATAAAAATATACAAGTAGGATAACAACGTACAAAAAAAAAATTATATAGATTCGAGTATTCTACACTCTTTGTTGAAAGGATAACACTGTGTCTAAACTGTATACGAGAGGCTGACAGTGTTAAATTGTCAGGATTACAACTTGATAATAAATTCAGTTGGGAGAACATAACACAGAAATGCTTTAATACCTAAACAAATCTTTATTTGAAATCTGAATATTATTAGACATAGGTGATACAAAAATAAAAAGGTGCCATATTTCACTTAAGAGATGTCAGATGGGAGTAGTAGGGCAGTGCTGGTTCAAGTTATAACTGATTACTAATCTCAAGTCGCTGATAGGACACACTGTGCAAAGAATGTTCAAGGTTGAGAGTAAACCAAAGAAAGATGAAAGTAATAAGAAGTAGCAGGTATGACAACACTTAGAAACTTAACATCAAAGTTGGCAATAATGTAGCAGGTGAGGTTAAGGAATTCTGCTACCTAGGTAGTAAAATAACCCATGATGGATGGAGCAATGAGGATATAAAAAGCAGACTAGCACAGGAGGAAAGAGCATTCCTGACCAAGAGAAGTCTGCTAGTATCAAACATAGGCCTTAATTTAAGGAAGTACAGCATTATATGGTTGTTAAACATGGACAATGGGAAAACCAGAACAGAAGAGAACAGAAGCATTTGAGATGTGGTGTTACAGGCGAAAGTTGAAAATTAATGAATTTGTGAGAAAAGGAACATATGGGAAACACAGGCAAGAAGAAGGGACAGGAAGATAAGACATCTGTTACGACATTAGGGAATAACTTCCATGGTACTAGACAGAGCCGCAGAGGAAGACAGAGACTGGAATACACCCAGCAAAGATTGAGGGTGTAGGTTGCAAGTAATACTCTGGAGTGAAAAGACTGGCACAGAAGCAAAATTCATTGTGGGCCACATCGAACCAGTCAGAAGACTGATGACTCAAAAAAGTAAAAAATAAAATTAAATGTGACTCCCATCCCTCCTTCCATTCCCACTCATCCCTCTTTCTCTCTGGACCAATCCACTTTTTTTATTATAAAATATCGAATTTCATGAATGCCATCATTCGAGGTCTATACACCATGGTGGAAGAATCACCATGAAGTGCAACCAGGAGCAGCAGCGGCAGCAACAGGGGTCATCCACTGGCCCTGACCAGAAGATGTCTGTGACTTTTGAAAGTAAATATTGGTCTATTACTTATTATTAATTATTATTGCTGTTATTCAGTTATTAATATGCTTGTTTATACTCATGTTCCTTTATTTACTTTTTCCAGCAGTGCAACAGACCCTGACGCAGTACTATCTGAAATGCTTCACCAGGATATGAAGCTGTTCAACTTATTTTGCTTGCACCATTACAGCAGACACAGCCCACAGCCATTTGATTATTCTGAGCTGCCACCACCAAAGCCACAGCAGCAAAAGCTGCTGCTGGAATTACCTGAGGTCACCAAGGCTCAGTTAAGTGCCAGTAGAATACTGCTTTTCTCCAATATGTATAATATGACTACTAGTGGATCTAAACGTATGACGTATGAATATAGGCTAACTCCTCTGCACCTCCCCCCCCCCCCCATGACTTTGATGTAGTAATTTAAGTAGAAGACATTCAGTGTGTTATTGCTAGAGTGGAGTATTTTTGGTACAAATAAAACTACCTATGCAGTATGATGGAGTACATTGAGAAAAATGAGTGTGACCTATCCCATTAACCTACTGACATCCATATACTGTAGTTAGGAAAAAGGTATCAGTAGCCTATATGTTTGGGGAAGCAATACAGGAATTAACCTCAGAAAACACACTCATTAATATAGAACACTCTAGTGTTGTTAATTTGGGCAATCTATACTGTGTGTTAAATATTGCTAAAGACAGAATGAGCTGCTGGTATTCTTATGCTAGAAGTGCATACTGTGAGTTTGAGTACTGTTTGCTAGAGAATAATGTAAATATGAAGCATTCAGAATAGTGTACAAATGGATGTATTCATCCAATGCCAAAGTCTACAAGTGTAGATCCTACAAGCATAGAGTCATATAAGCTGAATTCATGGATGACAGATTTATTTATTTATACGTCAACTTCCGTAGGGCCAAATTGAGGAGCATGTAGTTGCTCTTACAAGACTGAATACTATACAGGCTGAAATTAAGGCCTATAGAAAACAGTTATATGGAAAATATTTCAGAACACAAGTGTACATAATTGTGACAATTTATATGTGTATATGTAAACAAAAAATAATATTGCCTACAAAATTTTCTTATTTTCCACCACATCCCTATCCTATAATTCAAATATTTTATAACCATAGCAGTGCTACTGATTTTTATCCAAAGAATAAGCATGCTCATAAACTAGCTCTACTTACCAGGTGTCAGTACTTACAAGCAAGAGTTTCCAGCTGTCACCATCCCCACTGCTACCACCTCCCCAGCCTCGTCGCCACTCTTACCGACACTGCCTTTAACACTACTGCAGTCATCGATGTGTCTAGCCGATGTAGAGAGAAAGAGACAGGGCCATGTCTATATTGGCAGCTGCAAGTCTTGATAAGCCACCTGCATAGGTAATGAGTATGTCACATATGAAAGACACACACACACACACACTCACTCACTATATTATATATAGATATATATGAAATGGTTGTGCAAGCTCATTCGAGTATGAAACAACAGGTGATCAAGACTTACAGTCACTATAGCTTAGTGAATAATTTTTTTATTTGTTCTTTTTACAGCCATCACGGTGTAGTTTAATATGAGGAAGACCATGAAGCTGACAAATTGTGCATACACATCAAAATGTCTATAGCAAGTGAAATTTTTTGAACATTGGTCCAGGAAAACAGTGATCTATTAATATTTCGAATTCTTCAGTTAACACAGTCATGGTCGCACATAACTTGGTAATTTTTGTTTTTAGATGACTGGTTTAGATCTTATAAAGGGCTCATCATTAGATCAACATTCTGCGAAGAGGAATAAAACATAATTCTTTAGTTACAATCGAAATGAACATTAACATACAGTAATTTACTAAAAAGGCGCAGGGGGAATATTGGATAAGGCAAGGAACCGCTGGAAACCATTTCGAAGAAATATAGAAATCCTGTTGCTATACCATATAAACCTGACGTTAAATGGATGTTCTAATGGAAGAGCTGCCTGGTATATTGCAACAGCTACGTGTAGAGGGCTGTTACCTTTTGGATTTGGACATAACGCAAGATTTAGAGGGATTTGTAATAAAATCGAGATATGCTACTGCCTAGTATCAAAGCACAACTTCTGCATGAGAGGAGACCGCCACAGAAGCATGTATGTGATTGTGGACAACGACAAGACAGCTGAAATAGACTGTTTAATACGGATGACCTCCAACTGTAGAGGAAAGATATGCAACAAATTTATATGTCTTATCACAAGCCCAGGTGTGAACGAAGTCAGATTCTGTAAACTGCCCAGACATGCAACTACGAGAAATTTGTAGGTCCTTCTTGGTAAACAGCATGGTATTACCAGACTGGAGGCTGCAATATACAACTACAGAATGGATCGTGTGTTTGACCCTGTGCTAAGCTGTTCGAGTGTTTTAAACTATAGCAAACAGTATTTACAATGTGCTCCATGTAACCTGTGTTAGTCACATCTGCGTGGTGTCAGCTAATTAACAAGTTACAAAACAGCTGCTGTGAGATGGTTAATAATATTGTGCAGTTTATCTACTGTGGTAACACGAATAGCCAAAAGTTGACTGGTATGTAAGTGAGCCTACCAGACTCTCAAGACCGAGAAAAGCTTATTAGTTATGTACTGTTTGCATACAGTTTTAATTATCTATCCGTAAACTATGTGAAGATTCTTAACACTGACTCCAACAGAGACAATGTAAGTACTATACTGAAACATTATAGTAAAGCAGGAGAAACATATTTCTCTCAATTCAGGACACTGTTCCATCCACAGAGTTATTCCACAAGCTCTAAGAAAAAGAGTAAACATCTCATCGGACTTACGCCATTCCCCATTAAAGAAATTACGCCTATAAGTGCAGTTAGTATGGTGTGTGTACGGGAAAGAAAACTAGAAATAGAAGAGGTCGAAGCCAAAAAACGAAAACTGGAGTATTTAGCGAAGACAATTACCACAGAAGAAGAATATAAAATGCAACTGGAAAGAGAAGGAGCTATTGCAAATGCACAGAAAAGGCTTACTTATTGTTTTAAATAAGGTGTGTGGCGAAATCTGACTACCAACTGGAGAACATAAAATATCTGCATTTAATATTAATAGCACCCAAAAGTGGCCATATGTTGGAGTCCGGGCTAAAAATAATGGATTGGAGCAGGTTTACTACACAAAAGCACACACGAAAAACCTGTTTATAAAGCTCCATTTCCACCTGGATCTGCTTAAAGGGGATGGTTACATCGTCTCTAAGTGTGCTGAACTGGATGTTGTGCATTTTGCAACAAAACAACCGTTTGCAGAGCTTAAAACCGGCGGCGCAACAACATTTAATGATGACTCGTTTGTAAAAGTTGTGAATATATGGAAATTCCACAAGAATGTGCAGCAGAAGAATCCTAAGGAAATGCAATCCGAAAACAAAGGAAGTAGGTTACAGTAAGCTTGTTCGCCCACTGCTTGAATACTGCTCAGCAGTGTGGGATCCGTACCAGATAGGGTTGATAGAAGAGAGAGAGATGATCCAATGGAGAGCAGCGCGCTTCGTTACAGGATCATTTAGTAATCGCGAAAGCGTTACGGAAATGATAGATAAACTCCAGTGGAAGACTCTGCAGGAGAGACGCTCAGTAGCTCGGTACAGGCTTTTGTTGAAGTTTCGAGAACATGCCTTCACCGAAGAGTCAAGCAGTATATTGCTCCCTCCTACGTATATCTCGCGAAGAGACCATGAGGATAAAATCAGAGAGATTAGAGCCCACACAGAAGCTTACCGACAATCCTTCTTTCCACGAACAATACGAGACTGGAATAGAAGGGAGAACCGATAGAGGTACTCAAGGTACCCTCCGCCACACACCGTCAGGTGGCTTGCGGAGTATGGATGTAGATGTAGAAGAGCTAGTAGTGTACACCCAGGAAGATGTGGATTGTTATAAAAATAACATTATGCAGGAAATAAGAGACAAGATTAAAATCACCGAATGCTCTCGTCTAGAACTGCTGGAAGAAACAGAGCTAATTGTTAAAGCCATAAAATACACTCCTGGAAATTGAAATAAGAACACCGTGAATTCATTGTCCCAGGAAGGGGAAACTTTATTGACACATTCCTGGGGTCAGATACATCACAAGATCACACTGACAGAACCACAGGCACATAGACACAGGCAACAGAGCATGCACAATGTCGGCACTAGTACAGTGTATATCCACCTTTCGCAGCAATGCAGGCTGCTATTCTCCCATGGAGACGATCGTAGAGATGCTGGATGTAGTCCTGTGGAACGGCTTGCAATGCCATTTCCACCTGGCGCCTCAGTTGGACCAGCGTTCGCGCTGGACGTGCAGACCGCGTGAGACGACGCTTCATCCAGTCCCAAACATGCTCAATGGGGGACAGATCCGGAGATCTTGCTGGCCAGGGTAGTTGACTTACACCTTCTAGAGCACGTTGGGTGGCACGGGATACATGCGGACGTGCATTGTCCTGTTGGAACAGCAAGTTCCCTTGCCGGTCTAGGAATGGTAGAACGATGGGTTCGATGACGGTTTGGATGTACCGTGCACTATTCAGTGTCCCCTCGACGATCACCAGTGGTGTACGGCCAGTGTAGGAGATCGCTCCCCACACCATGATGCCGGGTGTTGGCCCTGTGTGCCTCGGTCGTATGCAGTCCTGATTGTGGCGCTCACCTGCACGGCGCCAAACACGCATACGACCATCATTGGCACCAAGGCAGAAGCGACTCTCATCGCTGAAGACGACACCTCTCCATTCGTCCCTCCATTCACGCCTGTCGCGACACCACTGGAGGCGGGCTGCACGATGTTGGGGCGTGAGCGGAAGACGGCCTAACGGTGTGCGGGACCGTAGCCCAGCTTCATGGAGACGGTTGCGAATGGTCCTCGCCGATACCCCAGGAGCAACAGTGTCCCTAATTTTCTGGGAAGTGACGGTGCGGTCCCCTACGGCACTGCGTAGGATCCTACGGTCTTGGCGTGCATCCGTGCGTCGCTGCGGTCCGGTCCCAGGTCGACGGGCACGTGCACCTTCCGCCGACCACTGGCGACAACATCGATGTACTGTGGAGACCTCACGCCCCACGTGTTGAGCAATTCGGCGGTACGTCCACCCGGCCTCCCGCATGCCCACTATACGCCCTCGCTCAAAGTCCGTCAACTGCACACACGGTTCACGTCCACGCTGTCGCGGCATGCTACCAGTGTTAAAGTCTGCGATGGAGCTCCGTATGCCACGGCAAACTGGCTGACACTGACGGCGGCGGTGCACAAATGCTGCGCAGCTAGCGCCATTCGACGGCCAACACCGCGGTTCCTGGTGTGTCCGCTGTGCCGTGCGTGTGATCATTGCTTGTACAGCCCTCTCGCAGTGTCCGGAGCAAGTATGGTGGGTCTGACACACCGGTGTCAATGTGTTCTTTTTTCCATTTCCAGGAGTGTATATAGTTTACAGGCAAAAAGTTAGATATGTTTTCGAATTCGAGAACATACGAGGGTCGCTTTAAAAGAAATGCACAGCATTTTTTTAAATCCATCTTTTATTCTACATGTTTGAAAGTTTTACTGTGCAGATACATCCTTTAGGAACAATATTTTCATTTTTCCACATAATTTCCGTCTCTCTCAACTGCCTTACGCCATCTTGGAACCAGCGCCTGTATACCCACACGGCAAAATTCTGGACCAACCCGTTGGAGCCACTGTTTGGCAGCGTGCACAAATCTTCACACATCTGCACACATCTTCAAATCTTAAAACTTCCTGGCAGATTAAAACTGTGTGCCCGACCGAGACTCGAACTCGGGACCTTTGCCTTTCGCGGGCAAGTGCTCTACCAACTGAGCTACCGAAGCACGACTCACGTCCGGTACTCACAGCTTCACTTCTGCCAGTACCTCGTCTCCTACCTTCCAAACATTACAGAAGCTCTCCTGCGAAACTTGCAGAACTAGCACTCCTGAAAGAAAGGATATTGCGGAGACATGGCTTAGCCACAGCCTGGGGGATGTTTCTCTGGAACATATCCTTTCTTTCAGGAGTGCTAGTTCTGCAAGTTTCGCAGGAGAGCTTCTGTAAAGTTTGGAAGGTAGGAGACGAGGTACTGGCAGAAGTGAAGCTGTGAGTACCGGACGTGAGTCGTGCTTCGGTAGCTCAGTTGGTCTCATGCAGTAGACCTCTCTGCCGTAAGGCAGAACACAAAGTTTAATTGACTTCACAACTTCAAGGCCCACCAAGTTTAAACACCCTGAGCTTAAAATTTAAAAACAGTTAAAAGCATTAAACACTTTGAGCGACCATTTATGAATTCTCAAAGAGGAGCCACCGAAACATACCCGGCGCCAACAAGCCTGATACTTGCAAAAAAAAAAAAAAGATGGATAGAGCGTCTACCATGTATGCAGGAAATCACGGGTTCGAGTCCCTGTCGAGGCACACATTTTCACCTGTCCCCGTTGATATATATCAACGCCCGTCAGCTGCTGAAGGTATTAATATATAATTCTAATAAACGAGTGAGAATCCGCTTGTTGAGGAAATCGGAGGTGCTGGCAGCGTATCTTACGACACAGCAGTTACTGCAGTATTTTTGAGGACTGCTATAGTTCAGCTAGGGCCTGCTCTGCCTGTAAACGGACATCCAAGTATCTTCAGACAGGCTCAATCTCAGAATACAGTGATTTCAATTGACATTTACTTGGTGCTTCCGTGTGAATAATGTTGTCACGGGCTGAAATCTGTTCTCCTGTCATTGGTATTAGAAAATAACATCCGCCATTACTGTTCCCGTAGTTAACGTGTTATGAAAGGAGTAGGATACTGAAAACTCCGTTGCATGATTGATGGCTCACAAATATTCATCAGAGTGATGTTGCATTGAACCCGACATTGCGTGTTCGAAATTAAGGTTTACATTAAGCACAATAACGCATTTACATAGTTGGCTATGTTCCTTCTGATTAACATTTGCTGTGTTCAACCCTTTCCGACTGCACGAGTGTGAACGAAATGTATTTGTCTGATTCCAATGAGAAAATGTACGTGTTTTTGTGTTTTATCCTTATTGATGTGTTTCTTTCGCTGAAATACAGGGAGTGGACAAAAATATGAGAAAACCGCGAGAAATGCGTGCTTGAACGTAAAATAAAAAAAAAAGTTGGTAGAGCACTTGCCCGCGAAAGGCAAAGGTCCCGAGTTCGAGTCTCGGTCGGGCACACAGTTTTAATCTGCCAGGAAGTTTCATATCAGCGCACACTCCGCTGCAGAGTGAAAATCTCATTCTGGATCTTCAAATCTTGTTCCACGAAGGGAGTCTTTCAGTTTTCCAAAGAGATGATAGTCACATGGATCCAGGTCAGGATTGTAAGGCGGGTGTTTCAGTGTTGTCCATACGAGTTTTGTGATCGCTTCCATGGTTTTTTGACTGACATGAGGCGGTACATTGTCGCGGAACAGCAAAACATCCTACTTTTGCCGATGTGGTCAAACACGACTCACTCGAGCTTTGGATGATGCCCACAAGCAAGAGTCCTTCGGAATCGAAAAACACTGTAGCCATAACTTTTCTAGCAGAAGGTGTGGTTTTGAATTTTTTTTTCTTGGGTGAATTTGTATGATGCCACTCCATTGATTGCCTCTTCGTCTCTGGTGAAAAATGATGGAGCCATGTTTATCACCTGTCACAATTCTTCCAAGAAATTCATCTCCACCACTCTCGTACTGTTCCAAAAGTTTGCTGCATACTGTTTTTCATGTTTATTTGCGAGCCACTGCCAACATCCTGGGGACCCACCTGGTACAAACCTTTTTTAACGCCAACACTTTCAGTATTCTGCAAACACTTCCTTCCCCTATTCCAACGTAGCGTGACAATTTGTTCACTGTGATGTGTCTGTCAGCAATCACCAATTTGTTAACTCTGCACAATGTCTGGAGTGTGTGCGGTACGAGGCCTGCCGCTGTGAGGACAATCCTCAATATTGCCGTGCCCGCTTTCATCACATAACCTGCTTGTCATCACATAACCTGCTTGCCTACCGACTAACTGTACTGTGATCGACAGCAGCATCTCCATACACCTTTTTCAACCTCTTGTGGATGTTTCCCACTATCTGGTTTTCACGGCACAGGAATTCTATGAAAGCACGTTGCTTCTGACAAACGTCAAGTGTAGCAGCCATGTTGAAGACATGCTGAGACGGCGCCACTCACGGGAACAGATTGAACTAAGTTTGAAAACAAGCGGGAAGGATGTATTTACATACTGTAAAACTTTCAAACATGCAGAATGAAAACCGTATTTTTACAAAAATAGTTTGAATTTCTTTTGGAGTGACCCTCGTACCTTCATTTGTATTTGTCAAATTACTGGCTGGAGAAAGAATTAGATGAGTCCAATGTAGATTTAAATAATAAGGTAAAGAATAAGATTGATGTTATTAAATGCAAACTGAAGGTGGAGGAGGGAGAAAGGAAAGGGAAGGCAAGGGATTACGGGTGTCAGCTGAATCGGGACATTACACGGAATAAGTGGAGACAAGTGTAAACGTGCGCCAGACTGGGACTCAAACCCAGGTTCTCCTGCTTACTATGCAAGTACGTTAACCATTGCGCCACCCAGGCCACAGTGTTGTCGCAGGTGTGCACACTATCTTGGCATGGTTCATGTTTGACCCACGCTTCCATTGAGCGCCACCTAGGCGCAGTCCCTGTCCATTCCCTCCATGGTCGCTACTCTGAGATTCCCGCAGGAGGTCGGGCTTACTTGTGCATCCGCACTGAAGGTGGATCCATTGCCCATTTGGGTGAATCAATTACATGTTATTAAAATTATACATTATTAAAACCACACCAACTGAAAATAAAGGAAGTTTTGTATTCTGTTAAAGGCAAGGCAACCCTCGTTTCGTACCTATACGAGGAAAGTTACATGTACGTTTGCGTATGTGAAAATCATTCCATTCCTTTCCTCTCTCTTTTTTGGTGACTGTGAGTAACGGAAGTGCAATGAGGCTTTCAGAAAGTGTGGTGCAAGTGAGTACTGGATTTCAACATACACAATGTCCACTGAACCATGGGTCGTTTCAGTGATATGCCAAGGCCAGAGTGTGGATTGGAACATATCAACTGCCACAGTCTGTTCTTGATTCTTATTGGTTGGAAAACCTATGTTAAATGATTTCGTGGAAGTGACGAAATTGAGGCATGTCATGGGGGTGAGACGTCTAGGGGAGATGAGATGCTATTTTCTAGAAGTTAGCTGGACCCTTTTAAGTTACTCTTTGTACCCTCGAATACGCCAGCTCTTGTGAGGAACGAACGTAACATACATAAAAGGAGACGCGAGGGCTTTTTAATTGTAATTATGCTCTTTATTCCTCGATAAATACACTCCTGGAAATGGAAAAAAGAACACATTGACACTGGTGTGTCAGACCCACCATACTTGCTCCGGACACTGCGAGAGGGCTGTACAAGCAATGATCACACGCACGGCACAGCGGACACACCAGGAACCGCGGTGTTGGCCGTCGAATGGCGCTAGCTGCGCAGCATTTGTGCACCGCCGCCGTCAGTGTCAGTCAGTTTGCCGTGGCATACGCAGCTCCATCGCAGTCTTTAACACTGGTAGCATGCCGCGACAGCGTGGACGTGGGGACGTGAACCGTATGTGCAGTTGACGGACTTTGAGCGAGGGCGTATAGTGGGCATGCGGGAGGCCGGGTGGACGTACCGCCGAATTGCTCAACACGTGGGGCGTGAGGTCTCCACAGTACATCGATGTTGTCGCCAGTGGTCGGCGGAAGGTGCACGTGCCCGCCGACCTGGGACCGGACCGCAGCGACGCACGGATGCACGCCAAGACCGTAGGATCCTACGCAGTGCCGTAGGGGACCGCACCGCCACTTCCCAGCAAATTAGGGACACTGTTGCTCCTGGGGTATCGGCGAGGACCATTCGCAACCGTCTCCATGAAGCTGGGCTACGGTCCCGCACACCGTTAGGCCGTCTTCCGCTCACGCCCCAACATCGTGCAGCCCGCCTCCAGTGGTGTCGCGACAGGCGTGAATGGAGGGACGAATGGAGAGGTGTCGTCTTCAGCGATGAGAGTCGCTTCTGCCTTGGTGCCAATGATGGTCGTATGCGTGTTTGGCGCCGTGCAGGTGAGCGCCACAATCAGGACTGCATACGACCGAGGCACACAGGGCCAACACCCGGCATCATGGTGTGGGGAGCGATCTCCTACACTGGCCGTACACCACTGGTGATCGTCGAGGGGACACTGAATAGTGCACGGTACATCCAAACCGTCATCGAACCCATCGTTCTACCATTCCTAGACCGGCAAGGGAACTTGCTGTTCCAACAGGACAATGCACGTCCGCATGTATCCCGTGCCACCCAACGTACTCTAGAAGGTGTAAGTCAACTACCCTGGCCAGCAAGATCTCCGGATCTGTCCCCCATTGAGCATGTTTGGGACTGGATGAAGCGTCGTCTCACGCGGTCTGCACGTTCAGCGCGAACGCTGGACCAAGTGAGGCGCCAGGTGGAAATGGCATGGCAAGCCGGTCCACAGGACTACATCCAGCATCTCTACGATCGTCTCCATGGGAGAATAGCAGCCTGCATTACTGCGAAAGGTGGATATACACTGCACTAGTGCCGACATTGTGCATGCTCTGTTGCCTGTGTCTATGTGCCTGTGGTTCTGTCAGTGTGATCATGTGATGTATCTGACCCCAGGAATGTGTCAGTAAAGTTTCCCCTTCCTGGGACAATGAATTCACGGTGTTCTTATTTCAATTTCCAGGAGTGTACGTGGTGATAACAAATGTGTGGTGGGAGGGTTTTGCTATTGGGAAGCGTTGGTAGGCTGCACGGAATGGCACCCAGCTGGTGTGATTGTTGACGTACCATAATTTTTCAGATGCTATACACCTATAGATACAGGGTGTACATAAAGTCCAGAAACACTTTCAGTTATTTACTGCTCAAGAACTAAACATTGTGCAGATGTCATACATATTGCATTTTGAAGAGAAACTCTGAAAATCTCTTTTACAAACATTCGATATGCGAACCATGAGTGACCCGGCAGAGGTCAATACGGTAATCGAATTCTTGCCACACCCGCCCCAGCATGACATCGTCGACTGTGGCAGTCGCTTCCCGTATTCTCTCCCGGAGATCTGCTACATCACGTGGTAGAGGCGGTACACACACCAGATCTTTACTGTGTCCCCACAGAAGTAAGTTATACGGAGTGAGATCTGGTGATCGGGGAGGCCGTTTCATGAAACAGCTGCCCCCCTTCTGTGGCACAGCCGATCCATCGATGCGGCAACTACTGCTCTAGCTCCAATTTGAACTGTTTAATAGATAGCTTCTGTCGCAGGACTTTCCACACAGTCATTGGAGCCATTTCGAGTTCACGGGATGCACGACGCACCGATTTCGTTGGACTCCTTATGAACGTCTCTCGTACGCACTCCACATTCACTTCACTCACATTGGGACGTCCGCTTCTCTTTGCCGGGCACAAGCAACCCGTCATAACGAATTTGTTGTGGCAGTGAAAATGGCCTTCCTTGTTGGTGGCTTCTTACCGTACTTGGTGCTAAACATCCGTTGAACAGCTGTAGCACACTTGTTTTTGTCGAATTCCAACACACAGAAAGCTCGCTCCGCACCTGAACTCGCCATGTTTGCGACTAGCGCTGACTATCAGCAAAATACCAAACTATGCTTTGGCGGTATAAACGAAAAAAAAAAATACTTTCAGGGTTTCTCTTCAAAAAGACATATGTGTGACATCTGTTCAATGTTTGGTTGTTGTGTAATAAATAATTGAAAGTGTTTCTGGACTTCATGTACACCCTGTATTTTGTATTTTATCCATCCTCAGCAATTGTAGTCGTATATACCGAAATAATAAGCAATTAGTTGTATGAAAGAAATTAACCAGTTTCAGTCTTAGTGCCCTTTTTCAGAAGGTTATAAAAAAACGAACACCGCCTGAACAGGTCTTAAAGGCCCAACGGTACCTGTTCTGGCATGTCTGCACTTGTTTCGCTTCTTTATACTAATTTTATACAGACGCTATGAACCACAGGACGGTGGCATTTTGCTATATGCATCTTATTGTTGACACACTCAAATAATGTGATAGGTATAACCTTCTGAAAAGGGCTCTAAGTGCCCAAAGCCGGTAAGGGAATTAAATTTCTTTTATACAACTGGTTGCTCGTTATTTCGTTATACATCTATAAATGATAATCACTCTACTTGCCAGTTATGTTATGCTGCTGGAACATAAGGTTGTTAGTGTTCCGACATATCACTGGATGTGTGTGGGAAGTGCTCATACTATTCCTGTAAATAATTACGTTTGTCTAACTGTAAGGAGAGGACAGATTTGACGTGGGAATTGTAATTTTTAACGCAATGACTAGTGTATCCGACCGTAATCGGTGATAGATTCATTTCATAAACACCTGTACAATATACCTATGCAAGGGTACAAATGGATCTGCCACAATGAATAAACAGGGCAGGAAATATGGATGTAACATCACGGATACACACAATGTTCTCTCATTGGCTCCACTAAGCAGATACTCACATGTTCTTTGTAGCACTATCGACTGCAGTGGTCATTACAGTACACCAACGCATATGTCATGTCTTTGCAATCCTTTCGTCTATGGGAGCGTTGTTGATTATTATCACATACTGAAGGATGACTGTTCTTTACAGCACTTGTTTGAGAGAGTCTTGGCAGGGTACAGAACCTGCCAGAAGCGCTGACTGAAAATACCTGCAGTCAGTTCTCATTGACTAATATTAATTAATTTCCTAGAACTGAGGAGAATCCAGACACCTAGCTGGTGTGTGTGTGTGTGTGTGTGTGTGTGTGTGTGTGTGTGTGTGTGTGTGTGTGTGTGTGTGCAGATACCATGATTTTTTTGGACACTATACACATACAAACGATAATAGCTTTGCTTGTATGAAATGTAAATGTGTTGGGGTGTAAAGTTACTGTGGTCAGTGTTCTGACATGTGCGAAGAAAATCATGTGGGTGGAACTATGTTTGCTCCTAAGGTATTTCTGATACTTTGCTCATAGTAGAATGTCACTATATGGGTGCTGCAATCGTAATATTTAATTTTAATTAAACAAATATGTGGCTAGATTTCTAGGACACCGCCACTTGTGTCCGGGAGCACGGTGGAGGTAGCCAGTGGCCAGAATGAATCGACATTTCCATTTCCAGCTTAAGGTGCGAGCCACTGCTGAGCCTCCTAAACAGTTGAGGTGGGTTACAAGGATGCAGTTCACCTAACCATGTAACCCTCCAGGCGGGTGAATAGCAATCTAATACTCAGTATCTGTTAGGCAGCCTTTGTGATCAGGTGTGTTGCGAGTATTCTTCAATTTTTATGCAGAAATTTGAGAAGATTCAATACTGAGAGTGTTTGTGCTGGACAATTATTCCCCCTTCCCACCCTATCCCCCAAGTAAACTGGCCAGTTAACTGCTGGGTGGTCACAGCGGCAGTGTCTCTGACCTCTGAGCATGTGGAAGATGAGTGTGCAGCTGCTGATGCGGCCAAAGTCTGGTGGTGGTGCACAGCGGCCTACAGAAGTTTCTGCAGTCTTCAACATGTAGCTGGGACAGCTAATACAGAATGAACTGAGTTCAAGTGTATGTGTTTACAAGGTGCCCTATGCCTGTGCTGACTGCTGCTGTGTATGTCCATTGAGTGCTTCTCAATATATCCCAGAGGACTCTGCCTTATAGAGGAAAGGTAGAGTGGTATTTGTTCTGGTGTAGCAGAGAGAACCAACTTGTGCATTCTACAGAGCTTAGCAGATCTGTAGGTGGTCGGGAATTTAACAACCGTGGCGGTATAAACTCCCGTCGAAATTTGAAATTACAACCATCATTTTGTATAGCACAGCACCCGATCGCGACGTAAAATTCCCGATTGAGCAGTTTATTGTTTCCAATAGTAGTATTGTGAGCCCACTCCAGTCAAACTCCTGCCCCATCTCCTGCAAATTGTTTAAGGAGGACATAGGGCAACTGAAATGAAATTTAAAATTCTCACTACCATTTTCATCTACCTCCAACGTAATGGATATCCGCCAAAGACCTAACTGAGCTAGTATCCACCAATTGCAGACAAGGAAAATTCAGAAGGGGGAAGAGCAGGGTCTGGAATGCGACCAGTTGCGAAATCGAATAACAGATAGCCCCTGAATTTCCTGTCAAATATGCCAGTCCTCGTATCCACCAACAGGAAGCAAGGAAACACTGTCTCACACAGAGATTATCGATTTAATTAATTAGTCAATCAATCGGATTGAGAGAGTGTAGCGCAGATTGACTATTTCGAAGACATCCACAGCCCAGAATTTTCAGGAGGATGGGATTTACCAGGTATCCACTACAGAAGGACAAGAGAGGGGTGGTGTGGATACTGGTGGCAGGTGGCACGCAACAGACACTCGCTGGTAAGGAAGTAACCTCTCTCTCAAGAGAGAGAGAGAGAGAGAGTGAGAGAGGGGGGGGGGGAGGGAGGGAGAGAGAGAGAGAGCATGTGTTTCGACAGGAATTTCCCAGGTGTCAATATCAAAGGCACCTGATGTTCTGTCTGACAAGAAGTAACTGGAAGGGTAAGAGAGGTGTGGAAGGAGGGGATTGGAGGGAAGAGGGGTGGAGAGGTTGCTTCTCCTGGCATCCTCTGTTGCTGTTATTGTGAGCTAGCTCGGTCAGTATCTGCACACCAAGGCGAGCACATACAACAGCTGCTTCCACTCATCTGGTATGGAAAGTCTGTATTGGGAGCCGGCACATTCCATTTCAACACACCAAGACACAACTGGCAGGTTTTTTGCCAGGTATCTTTAGTGTCATATGCAACAATGTAATTACATGCAGTGACTATTCTATGTTGACATCGATTTCATAATAGTTGAAAAAAAACAGATCTAGTTACATATTTAATAAATTATTTTTGATGTATTTTACAAGACATGGATGTTCCAAAATTAAACAGCAGAGAATGATGAGCTTTTCCTGCCAAAAAAAGAGATCCAACCCCTGTGAATTTGTATCCAAATTGAATTGTATAAATAAACAATATATTATTTTACCCTCTGTAATGTATCTGAATGTTCTGTCATTAAATCCATCCAGTCCACCAGCTCAGCGTGGACTATGCTCATATCAGTGAGGGAAGGGGGGTAGGGGTTGGAAATTTCCCAGAAGGTTGAGAGAGGAAGAGGGGGAGGGGTGGGATGTCCCCTGGTGGTGACATTGTGCACTAGCTCAGTCGATCCCTACAGGTCAAGGTGAACATACACACGAAAATTTTCCAGCAAGATAATGCCTCCAATCTGCAGCAGCGTATTTACGTAATTAGGATATGTAGCTACTGGACGTGAGCTTATCCTGTCAAATAAAGAGACCCAATCCCTGAAAATTGAATTTTATAAATAAACAGTACATTCTCTACTATGTACTTTGTAATAGATATTGATTTCAATTTTGTGTCATGAGATCCTTCCTCTCCGACACAGAGTGACTCTTTCTCCCACCAGTTTCCAGTTGGGATAAGGGAGGGAGAAGGGCTGAGGAGCGATGGGGGATTTCCTGGAGAGGAGTGTAATTATTTAGTCAATTAATTTGATATGAGAAGTATGCCTGTATGGCGAAAGGGACGGACTAATCAACTAGCATAACAATAGGTTTGCCCATGAATGCATACTTGCCCCTATTGTAAGTAACCTGCACAAACAAAATGTGCCAGAACAAAAATGACCCTACTACTTCCAAGAATGCCAGTGAGTACAGATATGATTATTCTATCTTTGCACTTTGCTCCAAGGGCCCATAAAAGGGAGAGGTTTACCAAAAGATATGCACTGCCCTCCAACTCTGGTACAAGCAAAAGCGAATCAAAGTCGCAAAAAATAGACTTTATGACTACAATTACTTTGTATGGTTATACTGTCATGAGAAATAAACCTCAATATGTAATTTGCGACGAAGTATTGTTATGTGAGAGTATGAAACTCTCAAAGCATATGTGTTACTTCTCCAGTAAACATTCCCAGGACGCTGACAAACCATTGGATTTCTTTGAAAGGAAACTAAAAACCCTTTACCAGCAACAAACTACTATGAATCAGATAATAACATAGTATTGTTACTTTCTTTTTAAAAATAACATGCTATTGATTATTTATTTGTTTTTATGTTTTAACAATATTTTTATCCAATATTGGGTATCCAGAGCCCATGAGAAAGCGTTATTAGCTAGCGACAAGTCATACTGGGTCACTAAAGGACAGAAGCCTCATGCAGATGCTGAGAATCTTATTTTGCGAGCAGTACTGGATATGGTTGAAATTATGTTAGGAAGGCAGGAGGCAAACAAGCTGAAAAACATTTCACTTCCTGATAATACTACGCAGAATAAACAATATGCTTGATAACGTTCAAGAACAATTAGTCGAAAAATTGAAGACGATTCAGATTGTGTGCAAATTATGATATTTGTGCACTTTGAAGCAGATGAACGTATTATGGAAGTCATTTTATTTTGCACATACTTCGTGAAACACTGCTGGCCAGTGTTGGTACGACATGTTTTTGGAAAGCACTCGCAACTACGAGACTGATTGGACAAAATGCATCATCATATGTAGTGATGGCGCAAAAGCTATGACTGGCAATAAAAGTTGGCTCGTTGCAAAATTAATAATGGCAAATGTTTCATGGGCACATTGCTTTCCTTATCGAAAAGCTCTGGTAGTCACGGTTTTTCTTTTGGTTCAAGTGATATCCTTAAATTGGTGATTAAAGTTGTGAACTCTACTAAAGGTAAAACATCGCTAAGTCTACTGTTTAGAATAATTTGTGAAGATATTGGTTTGATCCATCAAAAGCACCTCCATCACTCAGAGGTAGATGGCCTTCCAAAGGAAACATATTGACATGAGTTCTAGAACGATAAGCTGAATTGCTAATGTTCTAAGAAGATTGTAAATCTGTATATGCGAATTATTTTTGTGGCTTTGTTTGAATACTAAAATTAGCTGTTCTCACTGATCTTTTTAACCACTGAAATATTTTAAACAAGAGCCTCCGAGAGACAAGAAAACATTATAACAGCTAAGGATAAAATCAAAGGATTTCTCGACAAACTTCGTTTGTGGTTAACATCTTTACAAAAGAATAGTGTTTCTCTTGCTTTCAGCAGAATGTCGAAGACATCGCAATAGAACAGAGTGTGGTAGTACGTTCTCACATTCCTTGCATGATACAGAGCTTGTACAATGTGGAAAAGAAATTATTACATTAATTTCTAGAACTGAATTCTGATGTTGACAGCGGACATATACTGGATATGTCAGTACAACTGACTGACCTGAGCACGAGGATGAAACAGATTTTACTGCTGACAGCATGCTTACAATGGAACTTAATTCACAAAAGATTGACGTCTTCGGGATGAAGAGAAAAGAAGAATATGCACAGCTAGCAAGTCATTCACCTGTTCCTACCCATGTGAATTCGCGTTCTCTCCAATGGTGTACATAAAAACTAAGAAGAGAAATAGGCTTAGATTAGAAAATGATTTGGTTATTTGATTCTCTAAAATGAACCACGATTTGACAAATTATTAATAAATAAACAGACACAGCCTTCTCATTGAAATTGTATTTTGATTGTAATGTAGATCCCACAATCCTTGCTAACTCATCTGGCTAAGTGGCACCAGTCACAGATATCGCTAGTGTCACTACGAATAAAATTCTGATAAATGAGTGATTTTAAATAATACAAATGAGACACATTAGTCATTAATCACCAAATTGCAATTGTGCCAATAAAACGCTCTGCATTTGCGTGTAATCACTGAATCGTAACATTATTGTTATGGACTTAGTGGGGAAGTTAGCATCGCTGGCCAGAGAAAATCACTCACAATCTTATCTCAGACGGTTGACGGTGCAGTGCAGTTCACTTTGTGACTTGAGTGCGTTATGTCATGTATTCTTGTATGTAGCGAGTTTCCATAAAATAAAGTGTGTTACGTACTCCGTACCGCTGTGTCGTCTATCATTTGTAATCACTACGAACTGGAGTTCTACATTGGTGACACCCGACTACTGCATCACGTCATCTTTTCTAGCTTTACTACTGAGACAGTTACCACGCAGCGACAGTTCAGGTATTATCACACTCCGCCACACGTATTTCATGCCAATTGATATTAATTCTCGTGCTTCCTTGTTTTACACACCACGCTACACATAGAACATTCGTGCGCAATGCATCAAACTGTGTTCGAAACTGAAATATCGACAACTGCGTAGAGCACCGACTGCCCAGTGCACCTACTGTGTCCCACCTTTCATCAGCGTGCAAGAAATGGCTCGTTTGGACATGGAATATATAATCGACATGTTTGGTGCTCCGCAACGTCGCATCAAACAGTCTCCAAAGGACGTAAATTCAGATATGAAGTGTCATTACAGTGCAGGAGAGAAACACACTATCGGTCTAGTTAGACAGCGTGCTGTTATCGACGCTAATGTTTCCGCGCCTGGACAGTAAGCATTTTCACGATTGTGACTTTAAACCAGCTGAGCAGTGCTCGGACGTTATTTTTCGCCTTACTATTTTGCACAATCGACAATGTGTAACCGACGCTGACAGTAATGACAACCGTCTTGCCCCACCACAACCTCCACTCACTTCGTGATGGCAGGAATCCAAACTCTCACGAATTCAATCGACTATCACCGAGCACGACACCCTCATTACCATGCCATCTCAGCTGACCGTGGTAGCACGACTTCATCTAACCATCGCTGAAGAAGCTGGCGTCCCCTCCCAGCATTGGTAGTAGGCCGTTACATAACGCCTCCGTCCGAATGACCCCGAGGCGACGTGATTCGCCTCTATCACTCACTGCCTCGTGAGGCGACACTTCCCTACAGCGGCTGCCAGACAACAGAACGACTTGTCGCGTGGCGGACGCCAGTCTCCCGCCATGTGCCACACATCCTTGCTCGTTAGGATCTTCCATACGCAAGTGCCGATGGCCGTGCACACTTCGCCACCGTGTTGCGCGTCCCGCATTGTACACGTCCCGCACTGTGCACGCTAAATCGCAAATGCTACCGAAGGCGACCAGCTACCAGATACGACAACACCCTCAACGACATCATACAACAGCATTTGCTGGAGAATAACGTTACTGCACTGAACAAGATGTACCACAAGCATACCACAGTTCCACCGACATCTAGTGGGCAACTTGTTACAAACAAGAAGCCATCTGCACAACATCTGTTCCTGCCTGAACGACTCCAGCAGCTGTGTGATGATGTCATGTATATAATTCGATTTTTACAAACAATCCTCTCTCACAACACATGCCAACCACAATGCAGGGCCTGCCACCTGCAGCTCGTCACGGTTACGACTTCCCAACCTGACGACTAATAACTTACAATCTCCACAAGAAATGGTCCACTCATGACTCACACTAAAAATGCTCGCGGCATGGCTGCCACGTACTTCCCTCCCTACTCCCAACCCTCCTCCTCCAGTGACTGTGTCCTCTCTTGCCGAGACACTACTCGACATCTGTTGCTTCTGCCCAGAGGATCACGGTTACAGACCAGAAGCTGGTAGTCACAGCGGCCCCAGATAACGGCATGTTCTCACCTGAGTCCCCAGTACATCATTCCTTGGAGACTCGCCTTCCCCTTCCGAACAGTGAGCTCCTCATGGGCCCACCCTATGCACACATACTGGGGGATTCATCTTCCCCACCTCCCCCTCCCATGCTCACCCACACAGGCCGGACCATCCATGCACTCACCCATTTCCATGACCATCACCCCTCTACACCGCGCTCCGCAGTACTGGTGGGGAGGTGGAGCCACTGTGGGAACGTTAGCATCACTGGCGAGCAAAAACGACTCGCAGCAGTCTTGTCTGTTGACAGTTGACAATTCAATGTAGTTTGTTCTGTGACTCGAGTTATGTCGTGTATTCTGGTATGTATCAAGTTGCCACAAAATAAAATGTGTTGTGTACTCTGTATTGTTGTGCCATCTATCATTCACTATCACTAAGTATGGAGTTATACAGACTTTACTCTTGATTGTATGGCTTATGAATGCTCCATGGGAAAGAAGTGACAACGAGATAACAGAAAATGCGCAAGACTAAACAGCGTAGTGTTTACATCAGTATTATTAACACAATGAACATACAACAGTCAAACCTGACTTAATGAACACCTTCTACAAAGAGTGATTTGCATAACGAGAAATACATAATGCACTTTGTAAAAGGTTGAGTCCCTTGAAAGCACTGTTTCACTTGACGAGTCTGCTCAGTACCTTTTTTGTCTTTGGCAACTTTTTAAAAAACAACCGTCTGACATAGATAGACCTCTGCAGCTGCTGTAAGTCACTCACTGTTCTGTGACCCTCCAGCTTTTACAGAAGAAGTTTGGTAAATTAAAATGCTGCTGACAATGCAGTATTCAGCTGTACTGTTAGTGACACTCCTTGCATTGCAATTTTAGTTGCTGATACTTTCACTCCGGCTTCCTCAATGATGTTGCAAATTCTCTGTGATGATCTTGCAAGATCTTCTAACTTCGAAGACTCACGTTAATTCGCAGCCTTGAGATACCTCTTTATGAATTCTATTTTAGATTTGTCATTGTTAACCAATCAGAATTCAATAAAGCTGTCCTTAAAACAATACTTGAAGAGATGACTTAGAGAGATGTTTGAAAAATATGTTTGTTGTAACGAGAGTTTCGCATTGCAGGTAAGACTCACAAGCGAATTATGCTCATTAAGCGAGTCTTACCATATAGTCAGTTTGTAAAGAAGTAGATCATTTTTCGAATTTTTCAAAGTTACATATTGGATCTTGTTCAGTCAGTTACTGATTGGTTCCTGAATTTTTTTATTTTCAGGTTTTGCGTTTAGTCATCATTAACACGGCTTAATTTATTATAAAACAATCTATGTTCTGTAGAACCCAGAATTAATGTTAACAGGAATTACGTAATTCTAATAACAAATAAATTCCACTTTTATAGGCCTATGTTTTTGTATTACGGAGACCTTACTATACATACAGACTGGGCTGGTTGTTTCCTTTACTTTCACCTAGTTTAAAAAAAAAGACAACATTTCTTTCTAACTAATTGCGAGAGTATTTCGTAATTTTATTAAAATTATTGTACTAGTGTTTTAGCAGATATTTTCAGTTCTTTTAAAAAGCACTGTACTATCAGAAAAACAATGACTCACTTCAAGGCAATCACAATTAACAACACAAAAGAAATGAGAAATGAACCAGGCGACAAGTAACTATGATTTTGTGAGAATTGCAACCATGCCACAGAGGTACAAAAACAGAAATAACGCCAATACACAGCGTGTCAGTTACACTCTAGGGTGAGCTCAGACATCCTATAACCGCTCAGCAGAAATTTCTGTACTTCGTGCCTTCTCTCACTACTGACAATTCTAGCGATCTATCGTTTGGTTCGAAGCACGGCTACAGAAGAGCATTCTAGCACTTGTGGTGCGAAGTCTTGCTCGTGAAATGAATGTGTGTGTGTGTGTGTGTGTGTGTGTGTGTGTGTGTGTGTGTGTGTGTTCTGTTGCAGCCATGTTGTATCACATTTCAACGTGAGCATCTTTTAAATGCGCTTTCACGAACTGTTCTAGTTCCTTGTGATATTTTTACCACAGCAGATAGTTGTCAGTACCACACAAAACATCGCTCTCGTGAATTCAGTCTGCACTGAGCTCAGTGACCCTCGCCTTCCTAATCCCATTCCACATATGTCAGAGACTATCAGAAATAGTGTCAGTTTTCACCGCTGCCAGTGTGTATCTGAAGCGTTCAACGGGTTTAAATTAAATCCAGTACTACAAATAAGTACCTCACCTGAATGTGAGTCACTTTACAGCGTGATTTCGCGGAACCTTGTCACTTCCGTTTGTCACATCTGCCATAGCAGAAGATCGTAACCGACCCCTCCCCCCTCTCCCCTCGAGCAAGGGACACCTCCGCGGATTACAACCCACAGGTTGAAAAATACTGTTCTATAGCATACGAGAACATATCATACGAGAACATATCATACATCTTATGTCTGTAAGTATAATGACTTCAGTGGCATGGAATTCCCAATAATACTCCAGAACCTACCAAGATTCGAGAGGCGGAATCCAGATTATTCAGTTCATTTTTATGGCCTCACAGCGGATGAAAACAAGCCAGAAGACTAAAAACAGCGTATTGCTCAGAACAAGAGCGAGAAAGATATAAAGCGTAAAGCAAAAAAATGGCTCTGAGCACTATGGGACTCAACTGCTGTGGTCATAAGTCCCCTAGAACTTAGAACTACTTAAACCTAACTAACCTAAGGACAGCACACAACACCCAGCCATCACGAGGCACAGAAAATCCCTGACCCCGCCGGGAATCGAACCCGGGAACCCGGGCGTGGGAAGCGAGAACGCTACCGCACGACCACGAGATGCGGGCAAGCGTAAAGCAGTCAGACCTATCTACTTATCCAAAGCAGCCAGTGAGTGCCCCACAAACGTAGAACTGTTGCTATTCTCCGAGTGTTTGCAGCAAAACTATGTCTGGATCAAAGACATGTCCCACCTACTTTCCTTCCAATTGATTCAACATCAATATAAACACCATTTTGTCATAGATGCCTTGACTCTTACTGTGAGTGAGGATCTACAAATGCACCTGATTGACTATTCAAGCCAGGAACCGATGCATGCAAAAATGCCTACTGAGGCAAATAAGTCCCTAAAGTTTAAGAATGCCCACCACCAAGAGTGCAACCGCTTCATTATATACACACATTTCGAGAGCCCCCTACCTCCTGTAGCATGTTGTGACGGTGATGTCACTTTCTCTCACACTGCCTTCACAGAAGGGCGACTACCGTATGTCGTGGTTATCAAGTTGTATTCTCATATGACTCTAACCTCAATCAATCCAAATCATACATTGCGGTAATCATACAAGAAGGTTGTTCTCCGAGTTTGTAAATCTTGTGCTGTGGGTTGATCCTATTTATAGCAAAAAGATTTCCATGACCAACTCGCAGGAAAATGGTGCTCTATATGGGCAGGCAACTTTCTGTCACATTTGTGGGCTGCTACTGGGTAGAAAAGCGGAAACTCCATGTAGAGACCATTGTCATCTAACAAGTAAGTTCCGTGGCACAGCACACAATGCAAGCAACTAGAAATACCAACTACCGTGGCACATATCCGTCTCGATGTTCACTTTCTTGTTGAGAAGATACACGATTTCGGCTTGAAAAATGACAATGTCAGTGTCATAGCTGACAATGTTGAAAAATGCATTTCATTTTTGAAGCGAATCACGTGAAGAATAACCCTCTGCTTCCTAGATTCGCTACATTTCACGCATGCATCTCTTCAGAAACTTGAGACAGTGGGTCAGGAGGACATGCATACCACGGAAATGCATATCGTGATGATGTTAAATTTCGGCTTGCATGAAGAAGGGGGTCTTTCCTTATGAATTCCTAGATTTGAAGGAAAGACTCAACGGAGCCACATTGCCTGATATAACCGCATTCATCAGTAAACTCACAGGGATTGCTACAGCGGATGCCGAGTATGGGCATTTGGTGAATATTCGGCAGGAATTCAGCATCCATAATTTAGGGGAATACGGTAGATGATACATGAATACTGATATATGCCTGCTCACAGATATTTGTCAGAAATTCTGGAGTGTATGCCTGAACGCACACACTCTGGATCCTGCCCTCTGTTACACCATGCCATGGCTTTCGCGGATGCAGCGGAAAAAAAGGGCCAACACCGAACTATTGACCAATGTTGAAATGTTGCTCGTTTTCGAACGTGGGATTTGCGTGGAATTAGTCAATGTTGAAATGTTGCTCGTTTTCGAACGCTGTGTGCTTAGGTACGTCTAGACAAATAACCAGTGAATGAGTGAGGAGGAATACTGGCCATCTGACGATTTGAGTTCCACCCTTTACTTCGATGTAAACAAACTATAAGGGTTCCGATTCCTGTCCAAAGAGGAAATCGTCAGAGTGAATAAGTTTGGATATGTGGATGTGCATTCTGGTGAAGGATAAGTCTTAGAAGCAGAGCTGGAATTTCTTACTGCTTTGGATGATGCACATTGTGACTTGCTACCGTGTCTGGAGCCCTTAACCGTGCGCAATGGTCTACAGAAACCTTCAGTAATCTCAGTTTGGGGATGAAACTTGTTACAGTCACCCACATCATCTCTTTCAGGCAACCACGCTGGTTGAAGGAGTATATTGATGTAAATACCGAAAGAGTCCTGTAGGGGCTAGGATATGACGTTAAGGTACTAGACCCAATGAAGGGAAACCCTGATCTACACCTCCATGCAGTAAAGAGTGGGCAATGTGACGGCTAAAGTAGACAAGGACCAAGGGGTGACCGGTATAAGTCATCACCCCATCATTTGCTGGAAATGAGAAATCATTTTCAAAGGCAGAAGAACCAGCTGATGGTCAACGGCATAGGATGTGGAAGGCAATGGGAAACCACCACATTAAAGAACTACGTTTATCCCAAGCACCAGAAGTAAACCATGCCAGTATCTTCCGTAAAATTTTACGGATACAAAATAATCCCCCAATCGGATATCTGGGTGGGGGCTGCAAAAGATACACACAAGGTGAAGGAAAAGAATCCCAACTTTAACACAGCAACTTGGAACTTGAGAATACTCCTTCAGTGTAGCAAACTAGAAAACCTAACAACTGAAATGAAACGACTGGAAATCCACATCCTTGGCATATGCCAACTAGGTAATTTCTGGTCTGAAGAATACAGACATTCACACCAGAACTGACAAAGATAGGCCAGGAATGAGATGAATTGGAATAATTTTGAGGAAAAACTTGAAACTAAACCAAAGGACACTGTGCTAATACAAATACACATGCCAACATCCAAAGAAGAAGATGCAGTCGTTGACGAAATATACGAAGAAATAAGTAATGCAATGAGAAATGTTAAGGGAGATGAAAACTTTATTGTCATGGGGGACTGGAATGCGATTGTTGGTGAAGAACCGAAGGTAGGAATTGTTGGAAAATATGGACGTGGAAGAAGATATGAAATAGGAGATTCACTAATCGAATTCTGTTTGAGGCACCAGTTAGTTGTTGCAAACACACTTTTCCCACATCGCAAACGAAGAAGATACACACAGAAGGCTCCTGGAGACCTGAGGAGACAGCAGATTGATTACATTCTAGTGAAAACACGTTTTAGGAACCAGGTAAAAGACTGCACACATAGGAGTGACCGTAACCTGGCCATGATGAAAAGTTCACTCAGATTCAAATGTCTGAAGAAGAAGACAGTAAAACTTAAATGGAAACTAGAAAAACTGAAAACCGAGGAACTGGCAAAGCGCTATACTCACGAAACAGACAACCTAGCTAAAAATTTTCAACATGGTGGAGTAAATGAAAACAAATTAAATCTGGTGTACGAGCAGCGGAAAAGATACGCTAATGGCCATTAAAATTGCTACACCAAGAAGAAATGCAGATGATAAACGGGTATTCATTGGACAAATATATTATACCAGAACTAACATTGATTACAATTTCAGGCAATTTGGTTGCATAGATCCTGAGAAATCAGTACCCAGAACAACCACGCCTGGGCATTGAGTCAAACAGAGCTTGGGTGGCGTGTATAGGTACAGTTGCCCCTGCAGCTTCAACAAGATACCACAGTTCATCAAGAGTAGTGACTGGCGTATTGCGACGAGCCAGTTGCTCCGCCACCATTGACCAGACGTTTCCAGTTGTTGAGATATCTGGAGAATGTGCTGGCCAGGGCAGCAGTCGAACATTTTCTGTATCCAGAAAGGCCCGTACAGGACCTGCAACATGCGGTCGTGCATTATCCTGCTGAAATGTAGGGCTTCGCAGGGATCGAATGAAGGGTAGAGACACCGGTCGTAACACATCTGACATGTAACGCCCACTGTTCAAAATGCAATCAATGAGAACAAGAGGTGACCGAGACGTGTAACCAATGGCACCCCATACCATCACGCCGGGTGATACGCCAGTATGGCGAAGACGAATACACGCTTCCAACGTGCGTTCACCGCGATGTCACCAAACACGGATGCGAACATCATGATGCTGTAAACAGAACCTGGATTAATCTGAAAAAATGACGTTTTGCCATTCGTGCACCCAGGTTCGTCGTCGAGTACACCATCGCCGGCGCTCCTGTCTGTGATGCAGCGTAAAGGGTAACCGCAGCCATGGTCTCCGACCTGACAGTCCATGCTGCTGCAAACGTCGTCGAACTATTCGTGCAGATGGTCGTTGTCTTGCAAACGTCCCTATCTGTTGACTCAGGGATCGAGACGTGGCTGCACGATCTGTTACAGCCATGCGGATAAGATGCCTGTCATCTCGACTGCTAGTGATACGAGGCCGTTGGGATCCAGCACGGTGTTCCGTATTAGCCTCCTGAACCCACCGATTCCATATTCTGCTAACATTCATTGGATCTCGACCAATGCGAGCAGCAATGTCGCGAAACGATAAACCGCAATCGCGATAGGCTACAATCCGACCTTTATCAAAGTCGGAAACGTGATGGTACGCATTTATCCTCCTTACACGAGGCACCACAACAACGTTTCACCAGGCAACGCCGGTCAACTGCTGTTTGCGTATGAGAAATCTGTTGGAAACTTTCCTCATGTCAGCACGTTGTAGGTGTCGCCACCGGCGCCAACCTTGTGTGACTGCTCTGAAAAGCTAATCATTTGCATATCACAGCATCTTCTTTCTGTAGGTTAAATTTCGCGTCTGTAGCACGTCATCTTCGTGGTGTAGCAATTTTAATGACCAGTATTGTAGTTGGGAAAACTAATCCTAAGAACAAGAGGAAATGGATTAGCGCAGATGTTATGGAGCTTATAGAAAACGGGAGATTACACAAAAACGCAGCAGGTAAACAAGGAAAAGCTGAATACAGAATGACTCAGGAATCTAGTTAATAGAGAAGCTAGGAAAGGATAAGAAAATTTTCTTAAGCAAATGTGCAGGGAAGTGGAAGAAAATATGCAAAACGGAAGAAGCGATTTAGCCTGCAGAACAGCAAATAAATTTTTTAACAAACGTAAAACAACACTCTCAGGCACAATAGAAAATAAAGAGGGAAAAATGCTGTATGGTGAAGAGCTGGAAACAACACATTGAGGAGTTGTACGCCGGAACACCTCTTTTGGAGGAAGTAATAGTAAAAGAAGAGCAAGCAGACGAAGATGACAAGGGAGATGACATTCTGCAAGAACAATTTGACAAAGTTCTTTTAGAGTAAAAGAACTACGGAACAACATAGCAATGGGTATTAATGACATACCTACAGAACTAATAACGAATGCTGGTGACGGCATGAAAATGATGCTGCTTAAACTTAGGTCTATCTATAACACAGGAGAGACACCGACAGACTTCCAGAAATGTATCATTGTTCCTACACCAAAGAAGGCAGCAGTTACAAAATGTGAACAGTACCGAACTTTAAGCGTAATATAACAAGCATCAAAAATTATCATAAAAATAATTCTGAAGAGAATTGGAGAGAAGGTGGAGGATATGCTGGGCGAAGAACAGTTTTGTTTCAGAAGGGGATTGGGAACAAGAGAGGTGATTCTGGCACTGAGACTCCTTATCGAAAAGCAATTTCAGAAAAATAAAACAACTTATATTGCCTTTGTAGACCTGGAAAAGGCATTTGCTAAAGTAATATGGCAGGAGATGTTCAGAGTGCTGAGGAAAAGTGGAATAAAGTACAAAGACATCCGTATGATAAATTCAGTTTCTAGAAGAATGAGGTGGCAGTGATTAGGAACAGTCACCAGGAACAAGAAGCAAATATTAGAAAAGAGGAGAGACAAGAATGAACCCCCTCTCCTCAACACTTACATCCAGAAAGCTACAGATCGTTTCGAGAAACTACTGGGGTGGGGATCAAAATTAATGGGCAGAAGATAGACATGCTACGTTATGCAGATGATATTGCTATAGTCCCCCCATGAACCATGGACCTTGCCGTTGGTGGGGAGGCTTGCGTGCCTCAGCGATACAGATGGCCGTACCGTAGGTGCAACCACAACGGAGGGGTATCTGTTGAGAGGCCAGACAAACATGTGGTTCCTGAAGAGGGGCAGCAGCCTTTTCAGTAGTTGCAGGGGCAACAGTCTGGATGATTGACTGATCTGGCCTTGTAACATTAACCAAAACGGTCTTGCTGTGCTGGTACTGCGAACGGCTGAAAGCAAGGGGAAACTACAGCCGTAAATTTTCCCGAGGAAATGCAGCGTTACTGTATGATTAGACTTGGAAGAGCAGTTGAACGGAATGGACAGTGTCTTGAAAGGAGGATATAAGATGAACATCAACAAAAGCAAAACGAGGATAATGGAATGTAGTCAAAGTAAATCGGGTGATGCTGAGGGGATTAGATTAGGAAATGAGACACTTAAAATAGTAAAGGAGTTTTGCTATTTAGGGAGTAAAATAACTGATGATGGTCGAAGTAGAGAGGATATAAAATGTAGACTGGCAATGGCAAGGAAATTGTTTCTGAAGAAGAGAAATTTGTTAACATCGAGTACAGATTTAAGTGTCAGGAAGTCGTTTCTGAAAGTATTTGTATGGACTGTAGCCATGTATGGAAGTGAAAAATGGACGATAACCAGTTTGGACAAGAAGAGAATAGAAGCTTTCGAAATGTGGTGCTACAGAAGAATGCTGAAGATAAGGTGGATAGATCACGTAACTAATGAGGAGGTATTGAATAGGATTGGGGAGAAGAGAAGTTTGTGGCACAACTTGACTAGAAGAAGGTATCGGTTGGTAGGACATGTTTTGAGGCATCAAGGGATCACAAATTTAGCATTGGAGGGCAGCGTGGAGGGTAAAAATCGTTGAGGGAGACCAAGAGATGAATACACTAAGCAGATTCAGAAGGATGTAGGTTGCAGTAGGTACTGGGAGATGAAGAAGCTTGCACAGGATAGAGTAGCATGGAGAGCTGCATCAAACCAGTCTCAGGACTGAAGACCACAACAACATTGCTATAGTCACAGAGAGAAAAGAAGATCCAGGGGAAGTCCTCAGAAGAATGGAAAGCATTCTGTGCAATCAGTATGGAATGAGAATTAACAAGAAAAAAAGACTAAAATGATGGTATGCAGTACACAAGCAGAATATGAACCTCTGAGAATGAATATTGGAAGAGAGGAGCTGGAAGTGATAGAGGAATTTACCTACCTGGGAAGCAAAATCACAAGGGATGGTAGAAACCGGAGAGAAGTTGTGAGCAGAATACAACAGACCAAAACTGCATTTAATCTGAGGAGGAACTTTTCCACCAGCAAGAACATCAGTCTGAAAATAAGGAAACGTATCATGAAAGTTTTAGTTTGGAATGTGGTCCTATACGGTTGTGAAACGTGGATAATGGGAAGAGAAGAGAGAAGACAGCTAGAGGCCCTGGAGTTGTGGTGCTATAGAAGCATGTTGAAGATCAGCTGGAGAGACAAAGTAACGAATGAAGAGGTGCTTAGAAGATCACAAGAAACGAGGCCTTTGTGGAGGCACATCCAAACAAGAAGAGACAAACCTGTAGGGCACATCCTAAGACACAACAATATCATTGGAACAATAGCAGAAGGAGCTATTGAGGGAAGGAATCGGCGGGGGCGACCAAGGATCATGAATGATGTTGGATGTAACACATATGTGGAAATGAAGAGGAAGGCAGACAACAGAGAGGAATGGCACTCTCTCCCATGATGTGTGATTTTGGAAAGAACTTTTTTACATTAATGAACAATTCATTTTCGGTAAAACCGTGAAAAATATAGAAACTACTGCAAAATTCGTTTGGTTTGCATGGGGAGGGGCATTATAGTGTAAGAGATTTCATTGCCAGGCTAAATTTTAAGCAGGCCACTATCTTCAGTAGAGAGGTAGTTGTTGCGGAGTCTGTTCAGTTTTTTGTGCACTTCGCAACAACTCTCTGTATCTGTATGTTTATACCAAGCCCCTTCAAACTCCATTCAGAAGTTAGCACACTGGACTCGCATTCAGGAGGGTGACGGTGCAAATCCACATCCAGCCATCCAGATTTAGGTTTCCCATGACTTCCCTAAACTGCACCAGGCAGATGCCAGGATGATTCCTTTGAAAGAGCAAGGCTGAATTCCTCCCCAATCCTAGAAACGGTCTGAGCTTAGGCTCCATCTCCAATGACCTTAATGTCAACAGAACGTTAAATCCTAATCTTCCTCTGTTTTCCAAACTCCACATGAACCAACTTCACTATGAGTCTCCGAAGGCAAACTTCGCTGATCTCCAGTTATTTAAATGGATACAAACAGTCTCATCTAGTGAGTGAAAGATTATGATCCATGTGAAATAATTAGGTACCATCCCAATGCATTCGACATGTGTGGTTATGTGACTGATAATTGTTATGGGACAACACCTCAGAACAAGGTTATCGACCTGATGTAAGATGAGGCAAATGGGTCAGAGATTGTGGAGTTCGTGGGGCTCAGATCTAAAATGTATGCATACCATGCAGATACAGATGCCACCCAAAGATGGGCCAAGGGTGTGCATCGTGCAGCCACAAAGTCTCTCATGATCGAAGCTTACAAGAGACGTCTGTTCACAGGTGCTACCAGTGCTCTGTACAAGCCTCTGCATGTGACGTGCCGTGTAGTTTGTCGATTGCAAGTCCATGAGGTACATACTGTAACAGAACTGAAAGTCAGCCATGATGCAACATGATGACAAACAGTTCATCTGTGAGGTCAGGACTGGGACTCTCACATTCTCCCACCGGTCACATGAGTGACTGGGTGCATGCTGTTGGGTATTTATTTGTAATTAGAGGATTTGTGTGAGCGAGTGTATGTCGAATAGTTGGAAGAAACATTTGACTTAGGTGTGTCTATCCATATGCATGATTGAGTTCATTGATTGCACACTGTGTGTGTGCAAATTGTGTATTATTATGTGTACTACGTGCCTGTTCAACTTGAATGCACATCATATGTGTATGTATGTACTGTGTGTGTGTGTGTGTGTGTGTGTGTGTGTGTGTGTGTGTGTTTCTTTATTTGCTGCTGTTAGTCCCATTTTCCATGCATGGTAAATATTATACACTCCTGGAAATGGAAAAAAGAACACATTGACACCGGTGTGTCAGACCAACCATACTTGCTCCGGACACTGCGAGAGGGCTGTACAAGCAATGATCACACGCACGGCACAGCGGACACACCAGGAACCGCGGTGTTGGCCGTCGAATGGCGCTAGCTGCGCAGCATTTGTGCACCGCCGCCGTCAGTGTCAGCCAGTTTGCCGTGGCATACGGAGCTCCATCGCAGTCTTTAACACTGGTAGCATGCCGCGACAGCGTGGACGTGAACCGTATGTGCAGTTGACGGACTTTGAGCGAGGGCGTATAGTGGGCATGCGGGAGGCCGGGTGGACGTACCGCCGAATTGCTCAACACGTGGGGCGTGAGGCCTCCACAGTACATCGATGTTGTCGCCAGTGGTCGGCGGAAGGTGCACGTGCCCGTCGACCTGGGACCGGACCGCAGCGACGCACGGATGCACGCCAAGACCGTAGGATCGTACGCAGTGCCGTAGGGGACCGCACCGCCACTTCCCAGCAAATTAGGGACACTGTTGCTCCTGGGGTATCGGCGAGGACCATTCGCAACCGTCTCCATGAAGCTGGGCTACGGTCCCGCACACCGTTAGGCCGTCTTCCGCTCACGCCCCAACATCGCGCAGCCCGCCTCCAGTGGTGTCGCGACAGGCGTGAATGGAGGGACGAATGGAGACGTGTCGTCTTCAGCGATGAGAGTCGCTTCTGCCTTGGTGCCAATGATGGTCGTATGCGTGTTTGGCGCCGTGCAGGTGAGCGCCACAATCAGGACTGCATACGACCGAGGCACACAAGGCCAACACCCGGCATCATGGTGTGGGGAGCGATGTCCTACACTGGCCGTACACCACTGGTGATCGTCGAGGGGACACTGAATAGTGCACGGTACATCCAAACCGTCATCGAACCCATCGTTCTACCATTCCTAGACCGGCAAGGGAACTTGCTGTTCCAACAGGACAATGCACGTCCGCATGTATCCCGTGCCACCCTACGTGCTCTAGAAGGTGTAAGTCAACCACCCTGGCCAGTAAGATCTCCGGATCTGTCCCCCATTGAGCATGTTTGGGACTGGATGAAGCGTCGTCTCACGCGGTCTGCACGTCCAGCACGAACGCTGGTCCAACTGAGGCGCCAGGTGGAAATGGCATGGCAAGCCGTTCCACAGGACTACATCCAGCATCTCTACGATCGTCTCCATGGGAGAATAGCAGCCTGCATTGCTGCGAAAGGTGGATATACACTGTACTAGTGGCGACATTGTGCATGCTCTGTTGCCTGTGTCTATGTGCCTGTGGTTCTGTCAGTGTGATCATGTGATGTATCTGACCCCAGGAATGTGTCAATAAAGTTTCCCCTTCCTGGGACAATGAATTCACGGTGTTCTTATTTCAATTTCCAGGAGTGTATAATAGAATGAGACCTGTATGTACCACGTCTCTTCCTAAACCAATGGTTCGATTTCAATGAATCTTGGTACGCATGTCACTTACTGTCTGGAGAGAACCACCTACCTATCAAAGGAGCAGCGGTTGGGGTGAAAATGTAGTGTAGCTCATGATGAATGAATTGACACTGAGAACACTTACTGACTTGAAACAAACTTTACACATAAGTCCACACATTGACGAAACTTTTTCTCGCTAAAAACCCCCACAGAATGGTGAAAGGAAAAAAGTTAGTCATTTACTACATTTTCGCAACTCATACAGTAAGACTGTCATATCAGGCATAAGGTTTTAATTTATTACTTCTTTACTACCAATTACATTCATGACACATTTTGCAGACAGTATTCACATATACCAGTGAATGTACCTGTAAAACTACATCATTGTATGACACATAGTTCAGAGGATATGATGTCATTGTCAATGCACAACGTTTTAATTTATCACATAGTTACAACTAACTCTTTTCGCAACACATTTCGCAGACAGCATAAAAATATACCACTGAATGTACATGCAGATTTACATCGTTGTATGACACATTGTTCAGGAAATACAATGTTTTAGAGCTTGTGCTGTGTGAAATCGGAAATGCAGGACGAAATTCTCTACAGATACGTGTTAAATATATGTACAAATATGTGTAAAAGATGTGAAATATAATTGTGTTGTATGTGCATACTTTGACAAGGTCACAGGAAAAAGACTACTCCTAAACCCCTGGTTCGATTTCAATGAAACATGGTACACTGCTGCAGAAAAATACTGTGGTGGTTAAAACCAGCAATCTCCTGTTGGGGTGGGGGTTATAATGTGGGGAGAAAACGGAGAGGAAGAGATGGACATATGTAGAATAGGAAGAAGGACATGGGTATGAGCCACGAAGAGTTTTATACAGTGACAGAGTGTGGTAATGGAAACAAAGGGATGGTTCAAATGGCTCTGAGCGCTATGGGACTTAACTTCTGAGGTCATCAGTCCCCTAGAACTTAGAACTACTTAAACCTAACTAACTTAAGGACATCACACACATTCATTCCCGAGGCAGGACCGTAGCGGTCGCGCGGTTCCAGACTGTAACGCCTAGAATCGGAAAGAAAGGGAAAAGGAGGAGGTAGACAGAGAGAAATGGCTTGAGATCGACACAGGAAGAAAAGAGGAGCAGATGGAAGGAGAGAGCGGGGGGGGGGGGGAGATGGGCAGAGAGATGAGTAGAAGTAAATAAACAGAGGAAAGGAAGAGGAGATGTACTGGGACAGGGATGGGGATGGACAGAGAGGGGTAGGACGAAAAAGGCAGAGAGAGGGGGATGATGAGATGGACAGAGAGAGAGGAAGGAGGAGACAAAGGGAGTGAGGGGAGATAGAGGTCCAGGAAGAGAGAGAGAGAGAGAGAGAGAGAGAGAGAGAGAGAGAGAGAGGGTGGAGGAGATGGACAGAGGGTGCAGAAGCAAATGGACAGAGGAACTGGGGATGGGGAGGAGCAACTGGACAGAGAGGTGGAGTAATATATATCACACACACTCTGAGGTGACAAAAGTCATTCACAGTGATATGCACACACACACAAATGACGCTAGTACCGTGTACACAATGTACAAAAGGGCAGTGCATTGGCAGATCTGTCAGTTGTCCTCAGGTGATTCATGTGAAAATGTTTCCGACATGATTGTGGCCACACAACAGGACTTAACAGACTATGAATGTGGAAAGGTAGTTGGAGCTACACGCATTGGAGATCATATTTCGGAAATCATCAGGGAATTCAATATTCTGATATCTACAGTGTCAGGAGTGTGCAGAGAATACCAAATTTCAGGCATTATCCTTCACCACAGACAACACATTGGCTGACGGCCTTCGCTTAACGACTGAGAGCAGCAGCGTTTTTGTAGAGTTGTCAATGTTAACAGAGAAGCAACACTGCATGAAATAATCCATGAAATCGGTGTGGGGAAAAACAACATATGTATCTGTTAGGACAGTGTGGCGAAATTTGGCGTTGATACGTATATAGCTTCTTCTCTGTGTTTACTTCGTAGATTCTTACTTAAATTCGTGAGAGTTTCGTATAGGAGGTGTAATTTCGAGTTTTAGTTGCTGTAATCGTAAATTCAGGCAGATTGTAGCGCAGTCGTTAGGCATTTGTTTTGTTTCGGTACGTCAGTGGCACTTGTCTGTCTATAAGGCTCTCAGAGACCAGTGTGGCCTGAGGTCCCAGTTGGTGCACATCGACAGCGCAGAAAAATACGTATATAGCTTCTTCTCTGTGTTTATTTCGTAGATTCTTACTTAAATTGCGTGTGAGTTTCGTATAGGAGGTGTAATTTCGAGTTTTAGTTACTGTAATCGTAAATTCAGGCAAATTGTAGCGCAGTCGTTAGGCATTTGTACAGGTTTAGTTCATATATTCTTTGCGTGTGTCCCTTGCGTTATCTAGCCACGGACTCGTGTTTCAGTAACTGTTGTTCAACATCGATTAGAATGTTCCGATGAGGGCTGAGTTGGCATCCCTTCGCTCACAGCTGCAGGCGGCGCTGACTTCGGTCGCACAGCTTGAGACTGTTGCCAATGGGCACCACTGTGGGCAGCCGGACTTGGGTATCACGGGGATGTCAACCTCGTCCCGTCTGTCACCAGATCGGTCTGCCGCTGTGGTTGCCCCGATTGCTGCCCGCAGTGGGGCTGAGCCCTCGCCTACGGTTGATTGGGAGGTCGTTCCAAGGCATGGCAGGCAGTGAAAGACGTCCCCGGAGGCTGATCAGGAAGCCTCCCCGGTGCGTCTGACAAACAGGTTTCAGGTACTGTCTCTGTCTGAGCCAGATGCAGCTGCCTGCCCTGTTTTAGAGGATGATTCTCAGCCTTCAAGGTCTGGGCAATCACAGAGGGTGGGCTTATTGGTAGTTGGGAGCTCCAATGTTAGGCGCGTAATGGAGCCCCTTAGAGATATGGCGGCTAAGGAGGGGAAGAAATCCAGTGTGCACTCCTTGTGCATTCCGGGTGGAGTCATTCCTGATGTGGAAAGGGTCCTTCCGGATGCCATGAAGAGCACAGGGTGCAGCCAGCCGCAGGTGGTGGCACATGTCGGCACTAATGATGTGTGTCGCTTTGGATCTGAGGAAATTCTCTCTGGATTCCAGCGGCTATCTGATTTGGTGAAGGCTACCGGTCTTGCTTACGTGATGAAGGCAGAGCTCACCATCTGCAGCATCGTTGACAGAATCGACTGCGGACCTTTGGTGCAGAGCCGGGTGGAGGGTCTGAATCAGAGGCTGAGACGGTTTTGCGACCGTGTAGGCTGCAGATTCCTTGACTTGCGCCATAGGGTGGTGAGGTTTTGGGTTCCGCTGAATAGGTCAGGAGTTCACTACACTCAGCTGGCGGCTACACGGGTAGCGGAGGCTGTGTGGCGTGGACTGGACGGTTGTTTAGGTTAGAAGGCCTAGGGAAAGTACGGGATGGGCTGCAATCTCAAAGGGTGCATGGCAAATACAGGACGTGCTTGGATCAAGGAACAGAACGGAATTGTAGTTGTAAATTGTTGTAGTTGTGCTGGGAAAGTCCCCGAGTTTCAAGCGCTAATATAAAGCACAGAAGCTGAAATCGTTATAGGTACAGAAAGCTGGCTAAATCCTGAAATAAGTTCTGCAGAAATTTTTACGAAGTCTCAGACGGTGTTCAGGAAAGATAGATTAGGCAGAAGTGGTGGTGGAGTGTTTGTGTCTGTCAGTAGTGGTTTATCTTGTAGTGAAGTCGAAGTAGATACTCCGTGCGAATTGGTATGGGTGGAGGTTATACTTAACAGGCGAACTAAGTTAATAACTGGCTCCTTTTACCGACCCCCAGACTCCGATGATATAGTTGCTGAACAATTCAGAGAAAATTTGAGTCTCGTAACAAATAAATACCCCACTCATACGGTTATAGTTGGTGGGGACTTCAACCCTCCCTCGATATGTTGGCAAAAATACTTGTTCAAAACCGGTGGTAGGCAGAAAACATCTTCCGAGATTGTCCTAAATGCTTTCTCCGAAAATTATTTCGAGCAGTTAGTCCACGAACCCATGGGAATTGTAAATGGTTGCGGAAACACACTTGACCTCTTAGCCACAAACAATCCAGAGCTAATAGAGATCATCATGGCTGATACAGGGATTAGTGATCACAAGGTCGTTGTAGCTAGGCTCAATACCGTTTCTTCCAAATCCACCAGAAACAAACGCAAAATAATTTTATTTAAAAAAGCGGATAAAGTGCCACTAGAAGTCTTCCTAAGAGACAATCTCCATTCCTTCCGAACTCACTATGCAAATGTAGACGAGATGGGGCTCAAATTCAAAGATATAGTAGCAACAGCCATTGAGAGATTCATACCTCATAAATTGGTAAGAGATGGAACTGATCCCCCATGGTACACAAAACAGGTCCGAACGCTGTTGCAGAGGCAACGGAAAAAGCATGCGAAGTTCAGAAGAACGTGAAATCTCTAAGATTGGCTAAAATTTACAGACGCGCGAAATTTGGCACTGACTTCAATGCGAGATGTCTTTAATAGGTTCCACAACGAAACATTGTCTCGAAATTTGGTAGAAAATCCAAAGAAATTCTGGTCGTGCGTAAAGTACACAAGCGGCAAGACGCAGTCAATACCTTCGCTGCGCAGTGTCAATGGTACTGTTACCGACGACTGTGCCGTTAAAGCGGAGTTATTGAACGCAGTTTTCCGAAATTCCTTCACCAGGGAAGACGAATGGAATATTCCAGAATTTGAAACACGAACAGCTGCTAGCATGAATTTCTTAGAAGTAGATACCTTAGGGGTTGCGAAGCAATTCAAATCGCTTGATACGGGCAAGTCTTCAGGTCCAGATTGTATACCGAGTAGGTTCCTTTCACATTACGCTGATACAATAGCTCCCTAATTAGCAATCATATACAACCGCTCGCTCAGCGATAGATCTGTACCTACAGATTGGAAAATTGCGCAGGTCGCACCAGTGTTTAAGAAGGGTAGTAGGAGTAATCCATCGAACTACAGACCTATATCATTGACGTCTGTTTGCTGTAGGGTTTTGGAGCATATACTGTATTCAAACATTATGAATCACCTCGAAGAGAACGATCTGTTGATACGTAATCAGCATGGTTTCAGAAAACATCGGTCTTGTGCAACGCAGCTAGCTCTTTATTCGCACTAAGTAATGGCCGCTATCGACAGGGGATCTCGTGTTGATCCCGTATTTCTAGATTTCCGGAAGGCTTTTGGCACAGTTCCTCACAAGCGACTTCTAATCAAGCTGCTGGCCTATTGGGTATCGTCTCAGTTGTGCGATTGGATTCGTGATTTCCTGTCAGGAAGGTCGCAGTTCGTAGTAATAGACGGCAAATCATCGAGTAAAACTGAAGTGATATGAGGTGTTACCCAGGGAAGCGTCCTGGGATCTTTGCTGTTCCTGATCTATATAAATGACCTGGGTGACAATCTGAGCAGTTCTCTTAGGTTGTTCGCAGATGATGCTGTATTTACCGTCTAGTAAGTTCATCCGAAGACCAGTATCAGATGCAAAGCGATTTAGAAAAGTCTGCTGTATGGTGTGGCAGGTGGCAGTTGACGCTAAATAACAAAAAGTGTGAGGTGATCCACATGAGTTCCAAAAGAAATCCGTTGGAATTCGATTACTCGATAAGTAGTACAGTTCTCAAGGCTGTCGATTCAACTAAGTACCTGGGTGTTAAAATTACGAACAACTTCAGTTGGAAAGACCACATAGATAATATTGTGGGGAAGGCAAGCCAAAGGTTGCGTTTCATTGACAGGACACTTAGAAGATGCAACAAGTCCACTAAAGAGACAGCTTACACTACACTCGTTCGTCCTCTGTTAGAATATTGCTGCGCGGTGTGGGATCCTTACCAGGTGGGATTGACGGAGGACATCGAAAGGGTGCAAAAAAAAAAAAGGGCAGCTCGTTTTGTATTATCACGTAATAGGGGACAAAGTGTGGCAGATATGATACGCGAGTTGGGATGGAAGTCATTAAAGCAAAGACTTTTTCGTCGCGGCGAGATCTATTTACGAAATTTCAGTCACCAACTTTCTCTTCCGAATGCGAAAATATTTTGTTGAGCCCAACCTAAATAGGTATGAATGATCATCAAAATAAAATAAGAGAAATCAGAGCTCGAACAGAAAGGTTTAGGTGTTCGTTTTTCCCGCGCGCTGTTCGGGAGTGGAATGGTAGAGAGATAGTATGATTGTGGTTCGATGAACCCTCTGCCAAGCACTTAAATGTGAATTGCAGAGTAATCATGTAGATGTAGATGTAGGCTGTGGCACCAGACGAATGATGCAAGTGCCTCTGCACAACATCGTCTGCAGCGCCTTTTCTGGGCTCATGACCATGTCGGTTGGCCTCTTGACAACTGGAAACTGTGGCCTGGTCTCTTGAGTCCTGATTTCACTTGATCAAAGCCAATGTTAGAGTTTGTTAGTGGCGCAGACCAGACTAAGCCATGGACCCAAGTTGTTAACAATGCACTGTGTAATCTGATCGTGGCTCCATAATGATATGGGGTGTGTTTACATGGAATGGGCTGGGTCCTCTGGTCCAGTTGATCAGGTCACTGACTGAAAATGGTTATGTTGGCTATTTGGAGACCATATGCAGCCATTCACGTACTTCATGTTCCGAAACAATAATGCAATTTTACAGATGACGATGTTTCATGTCATCGGGCCACAATTATTCGCGGTTGGTTTGAAGAATATTCCGGACAGTCGAGCATTGATTTGGCCATCCAGATCACCTACATGAATCCCACTGCACATTTATGGGACATATTTGAGAGGTCAGTTTGTGCCCAAACTCTTAGACTGGCAACACTTTCGCAATTATGGACGGCCTTATGGCTGAATATTTCCGCAGGGAATTTCCAAAGACTTGTCGAGTCCATGTTACATGGCGTTGCTGCACTACACTGGGCAGGAGGTGGTTCGACACACTATCAAGAGGTATCCCAGACTTTTGTCAACTGAGTATGTAGATTTAATAATTTAAAGTAGAAAAATAATTTATTGTAAAATAACCCCAATAATATTTCGAAAGTAACACAAATTAAGATAAAAACTTTAAAGAAATGATTGTTAATAAACATATAAAGTTTATTAATAAATGAAACAAATATTGTCAATAAACCATAAGTTGTTTTGTTGTATCTGTTTTATTATTACAAAACAACCTGATTCTTTTGGTACAGAGTACAAAATGAGTAAGTTCATGCAGCTGAACTATAGCGAAAAAGGTTGAAAATTATTGCCAGTAATTCAGAAATTAATTTATTACTGTTCATAACAAACTTGCAGCTCTCACTATGGTGAACAGACCTTGAATGATGAGGCTCATGCAAAAGAACTAGAGAGAAAAGGAGGTGGCGGCGGGGGGGGGGGGGGGCGGCATTCCCTACCATTTTATTGTGTTCCCATTGGCTTAGAGATAAAGGGAAGCAAGGAAGACGACCTTAATTTTTCCACCAATTTTTACTCGCACAAGTCCCCAAGATGCATGGGTGGGGTATCAGATCACACCCTCACCTTGACATAACACCCACAAGTGCCCTAAAGGCATGGGCAAACATGTGACTGGTGCTGCATTACATCCTGATCTTGAATGTACCACACAAAATTTCCTCAGGCGGATGGGCAGAGGACAGGGGGTGGTGATGTGGGGGATGATCTTGAATATACCTCACGCAATTGCCTCATGTGTAACATGATACCCTGAATATCTCACCTTATTTGTGATCTCGAGCGAAGAAACTTGTACAAAGAACAAGGATCACTCACAACCACTTCCCAACTAATTTATTCCTTAATTAAATTTGGCATAAATAATATCTCTTTTTTTTTAAACCAACAGCTCCATTCGCACAAACCAAATTAGAAATAAGCACAACGTCATAAGAATTTAAAGTCACATACTTTGATATAGAGGGGTGACCATTATCCAGGGACACACATTTTCAATAACTTGCCAGCACGCATAAGAAGTTTAGCCCGTAACAAAGTTCAGTTTAAGAGGAGCCTAAACGATGTATCAGCACCCAACTTCTCCGACAACAATGACTTTTCTTAATACAATCGACTGATCAGTTTATTATTAATAATATCGAATAACGTGAGTGTTTAAAATTCGACTTTCGCATATAGTCAGTGCTGTAGTGTGATCAATTCAAATGAGTGTGGTTAACTGATTTGCTGACTGGTGATGTGCAGTTGCAATAGCCTATGCATTATCATATGTACCTCAGTGTATTACATAGTTACATGTTTTGTAACAACTTTGTTTGGTCTCGTAAATTGACATGTGGCCGCGAGAGCGGCCCCCCATATCTGCCCCCCCATATCTGCATCCAATGAAGCCTATGGGTCGAAGGTGACACGGCAGCCGTCGGTACCGTTGGGCTTTCATAGCATGATCGGACGAAGTTCAGTTTAGTAACAACTTTGTTAATAGCTATTAAATGAAAATATATTTAAAATTATTTACTTGTTTCGCATTCATGAGGACCATTTGACTTACGATCCGTAGAACGAATATAAGTATCTCGTTTTGCAGTAAATATACTGACGGAAAAAAATTGCAACGCCAAGAAGGAGTTGTTCGACATAAACGAAAGTTCATCTGAACGTTAGTAGCGCCACTATGAGCATGCTGATGAGGTTTGCTTTAAACACACGCTGTAATGGTCATTAGCTTTAGTTATGTTTGAGACTGGACGTGGTAAGTTGATTTTAGTCAAAAATGCCTTTGAGGCGACAAGGGCTCTATTATCAGTATCCACTGAGATTGAACGAGGCCAGGCCGGCCGGAGTGGCCGAGTGGTTCTAGGCGCTACAGTCTGGAACCGCGCGACTGCTACGGTCGCAAGTTCGAATCCTGCCTCGGGCATGGATGTGTGTGATGTCCTTAGGTCAGTTAGGTTGAAGTCGTTCTAAGTTCTAGGGGACTGATGACCTCAGAAGTTAAGTCCCATAGTGCTCAGAGCCATTTGAACCTTTTTTTTACGGGGCCATGTAATAGGGCTACAAGAAGCCGTATATTCCTTCAAAGAAACTGCAGAAAGACTTGGTAGGAATGTAGCCACTGTACATGATTAATGGCAGCGGTGGTGACGAAAATGTATGGCCGCAGGAAGACGGCTCGAGACGGCCACGTGGCACTACCGAGAGGGAAGACCGCCGTGTTCGGCGCATGGCTCTGGCGGATTTTACTGTATCTGCAGCCGCAATTTGAGCAGCAGTTGGCGCCACAGTGACACAGCAAACTGTTACAAATCAGTTACTTCAAAGATAGCTCCGAGCCAGACGCCCTGTAGCGTGCTTTCCACTGACGCCAAACCGCCACCATTTGCGACTTCAGTGGTGTCAGGCGAGAGCTCATTGGAGGGCACGGTGGAGCTCTGTTGTGTTTTCTGCCTTGGTGCCAGTGATGGCTGTTGGTTAGGAGGCGGCCAGATGAGGGCCTGGAACCAACCTATCTGTGTGCTAGACTCACGACGTCAACCTCCAGTCGTGGTCTGGGATGCGATTTCGCATGACAGCAAAAGCACTCTCGTGGTTGTCGACCCACCCTGACTGCAAATTTATACGTCAACCGGTGATTCGACATGTTGCACTGCCATTCATGAACAGCAGTTTAAGGGTGTTTCCAACAGAATAACGCTCGCCCACATACCACTGTTATAACAACACATCGCCTTGGACGTCTCCATAACCAGGTCCGCCTCAAACTGAGCACACACGTGACACCACTGGACAACAACTGCATTGTCATCCATAGTCATCATTAAACGTCCCTGTACTGACTGATCAAATGGAACAGGCATGGAACTCCATCCCAAAAGCTGACATCCGACACCTGTACAACACAATACATGCGCGTTTACTTAAAATATGTTACTGAAAATGTATTTCCGAAATTTCATTACTCTACATTAATTATTTTTTGCTGTTGTTTTCTGTCAGTGTATGTTGGTTCATGAGATGTCCCACTCCTTGAGGGTCTCCATACTGTGAGATAACTGGCGAGTTGTGGCGACCTGGAAATACTATATGTTCGGAATTGGGGCGGCCACCGCTCGAGCCGCGCGGCAGGGCCGTGGTGGCAAACGTTAACCGGTCGAGAGGGATAGGCCCAGCGCATGGTCCAGCCGCGTGGCTGGGAATTCCGCTGTGACAAGGACGGTTCTTTGTGTCTATGAAGGAGATGTCTATGCCGGGAGTGCCAAAGATGGCGGACTTCGTGAAACCAGAATCGCAGACATTCACAGTTCCTATAGAAATTAATACTAGCCAGATGAATCATAATACCTCAAAGAGAAACATGTACATTACCATTATTTGCACGACGATTCTGATGGTGTAATCAGATTTTCAATATCTTTATTACTTTAAAGTTTAGTATCTGACAGTAAATTATACAAGTAACACCCAGCAACGAATTTCCAAAATATAAACGCTTCATCCGATTTTGTCGATCGCCTTGTGTTTAGAAAGCCATTAGTGTAAACCTAAATTGGTATGAATTACAGGCATGTAACTTAAATAGCACATGAGTTATTGGAGGTCAAAGTGGCCGCTTACTATCGATCGCGTCAGGCCATAAGTACCCCACAGTTACACGATAAAACGGTAGCAGCATGTTTATAAATATAATTAATAATAAATAATAAATATAATTCATCTATGACTTTGTTAATATCTGATATATGCTTTTCATGAAGAAATTGGTCAATTATTTACTGTGTATTAGAAAGCACAGAGGCATTAGGCTCCTGGCCTACCTTTTGCTTCTTTTCTTTTGATATAGGTTTATTTCATTGTTTATGTATTTAATAATGTGTGTTGGAGCGTGTTTATGGTCCAGCCGTAGGAATATTTATTTAATTTCAAGATATCTAAATGTAACTCCAGTATTTCGTATGTGTTTAAATATGTTTGTGAGTGGACGTCGGACTGACGACATGGCGCGAGCGCTCTAGCCAATCACAGCGCTCGTGAATGGGGAGACTGGATGGAAGAGAGTTCGAGAGAGGAGGACACGAGGAGTTTTGGCAGTGCTGGACATAACGGCACTGGATACGGGAGTGAGTGCTGGACGCGGACAGTACAGCGCGACGGACGCACAGTCGGCGGGAAGACTTGGACAGTGTAGCAGTTTGCGCGTGATCGCGGAGGATAGAAATATTTCGTATTGCCGACTTGTGCACTTGTGAGATTTCCATGGCTTCTGCAGTGAAGACGTAGTGTGCGTTTAGAAGTGAATATCTCGCGAGCTATGTTGTTGTTCATAACAAATTACGTGCAGTAGGAATCTATTGTTTCCCTGTTATTCAACTTATATTTTATTTAATTGCTGGACCATCGACACCAATAAGTGTTTTGCAGAAATATACCGCATTCTCAAAAGTACTTCTACGACCGTGCCCATCATTTAAAGTCGTTTAGATTGTACCTGCATATTTTATTTAATTGCAATCCTTCATTTATAAATTTATATGTTGCTTTCATAATTCGCAATTGTCGTGTTATAGAAACCTTCGACCATTCGATTCATGTGTATATTCTTATCGTATACTGTAGACTCAGCAGTATTTGGCCTGTAATGCGGCAAATACGCATACCAGTCCCTAGACAACGAAACGAGCCAAAACTTTTAATATTGCAACACTGGGTCGGAGGGTACGTGGTTGAGGGCCACTCATTTCATTCATTATTGTTTTGAAAGCCCGCAATGCTATGGCCTATGTCTAATTTAATCTAAAACCGAATACATGTAGGCGTTACCAAATGTCTGAATTTCCAAGGGATATTTGAAGCTTGCTGCCTACATACTGCAAGCAGGAGCGGCTGGTGCAATAGCGTCGTCTGGCCAAGGACAACGTCCTCGTGCGTCGCCACTGTCTGTGTAGGTGGAACGCACAGGCTGAGCCGCTAGTAACCAGCGGGGCCAGGCTCGTACGCCTCCGCACGCATACGGCAGAGCAACGCAACGCCGGGGACGACATTCCTTGTTAGTCTGATACGCAGCAGCCAGCCGTGGAGGGAATGTTTGTTCCTCATGCTAATGAGACAATACGGCACTTCCTGTGCCATTCCTCTTGCGTTAGCTGAAACCCGAACATTTATTACTTAGTACTTGTTTATTAAGCTGACCACGACGAGATGAAAGGAAAATACTAACGCATTCGTGTACAGTAACACCGGGACAGGCTTGCTTGCGTAGCTCGTTTCGAAAAGTGCATTGTTCAAGAATGAACACAACAACAGGTGTGCTTCAAGGAAATCAAGTTGCACAAAGACGTGGTACGACTGGCGTCTTTCATGGAAAAGGTCTGCTAAATATACTCTATATTTTTAATAGTTTCAAAAGTATTGTTATTTGAAACACTCGATCTCTCAGCAACAAATAATCCTGAATTAATAACGAGTATCAAAACGGGCACAGGGATTAGTGAACACAGGGTTGTCGTAGCGACTCTGAATTTTGTAACCCCAAACCTTCCCAAAAATAAAAGAAAAATATACCTATTCCAAAAAGCAGATAAAAATTCACTTAACGCCTTCTTGAGAGACATAGTATCGGCAGCAATTGAGACATTTATATCAAACAAATTAACAAACGACGGAGCTGATTCCCATGGTATACAGAACGGGCAGAACTGTTGCAGAAACAACGAAAAAAAACATGCCATATTTAAACAGACGCAAAATCTCCAAGATTAGCGATCTTTTACAGGAGCTCTAAATTTAGCGCGGACTTCAATGCGACATGCTTATAATAATTTCCACAACAAAACTTTGTCTCGAAACGTGGCAGAAAATCCGAAGAGATTCTGGTCATGTGTGAGGTATGCTAGCGGCAAGGCACAATCAATGACTTCAGCAATGGAGATACTATCGAAGACAGTGCTACCAAAGCAGAGTTACGAAACACTGCCTTCCGAAATGCCTTCACCAAAGAAGACGAAGTAAATATTCCAGAATTCGAATCAAGAACAGCTGCCTACATCACTAACATAGAAGTAGATATCCTCGGAGCAGCGAAGCAACTTAAATCACTTAACAAAAGCAAGTCTTCTGATCCGGACTGTATACCAACCAGGTTCCTTTCAGAATGTGTTGATCCAATAGCTCCATACTGAACTACCACATACAACCGTTCGCTGACGAAAGATCCGCACCCAAAGACTGGAATGTTCCACAGGTCACACCAATATTCAAGAAAGGCAGTAGGACTAATCCACTAAATTACAGGCCCATATCATTAACGTCGATATGCAGCAGGATTTTGGAACATATATTGTGTTCGAACATTATGAATTACCTCGAAGAAAACGGTCTATTGACACACAGTCAACATGGATTTAGAAAACATCGTTCTTGTGAAACACAACTAGCTCTTCACTCGCATGTGGTGCTGAGTACTATTGACGAGGGATTTAAAGTTGATTCCGTATTTCTGCATTTCCGGAAGGCTTTTGACACTGTACCACACAAGCGGCCTGCAATGAAATTGCATGCCTGCGGAATATCGTCTCAGTTATGTGACTGGATTCTTTATTTCCTTTCAGAGAGGGGCCACAGTTCGTAGTAATTGACGGAAAGTCATCGAGAAAAACACGAGTGATTTCTGGAGTTCCCCAAGGTAGTGTTATAGGCCCTTTGCTGTTCCTTATCTATCCAAACGATTTGGGAGACAGTCTCAGTAGGCGTTTTAAGTTGTTTGCACATGACGCTGTCGTTTATCGACTAATAAAGTCATCAGAAGATCAAAACAAATTGCAAAATGACTTCGAAAGATATCAGAATGGTGTGAAAATTAGCAGTTGATCCTAGATAACGAAAAGTGTGAGGTCATCCACATGAGTGCTAAAAGGAACTCGTTAAACTTCGGTTACACGATAAATGAATCAAATCTAAAGGCCGTAAATTCAACTAAATACCTAGGAATTACAATTACGAACAAAGTAAATGTGAAGGAACACATACAAAATGTTGTGGGGAAGGCTAACCGAAGACTGCGTTTTATTGACAGGACAGTTAGAAAATGTTCCAGATCTACTAAAGAGACTGCGTACAGTACTCTTGTCCGTCCTCTTTTAGAATATTGCTGCGCGGTGTGGGATCCTCAGAAGATAGGACTGACGGAGTACATCAAAAAAGTTCAAAGAAGGGCAGCACGTCTTGTATTATCGCCAAATAGGAGAGAGATTTTCACTGAAATGATACAGTATTTGAGGTGGACATCATTAAAACAAAGGCTTTTTTCGTTGCGGTGGAATCTTCTTACGAAATTTCAGTCATCAACTTTCTCCTCAGAATGCTAAAATAATTTGTTGACGCCGACTTACATAGGGCGAAACGATCTCTATAATAAAATAAGGGACATTAGAACTCACAGGGAAAGATATAGGTGTTCTTTCTTTCCGCGCAGTATACGAGTTTGGAATAATAGAGAATTGTGAAGGTGGTTCAATGAATCCTCTGCCAGCCACTTAAATGTGATTTGCAGAGTATCTACGTAGAAGTAGATGTTATTTGTTGTTTTACTGTCGATTTTTCTTTACATATCAAGTTCACACCGCCTAGATTGGTTTAGACCAGTGGTTCTCGAAATGGATGTTATCACTTCCCGAGGTGGGCGAGGCTCATCGCTTCTCGAGGGGGCAGTGGGACGAAAAGTGTAGTAGGGGGGCAGAGTACATAAAAGAGGGGCGGCGGGAGCGAACGTTCTGTATTTGCTATGTTCGTTGTTGTTCTAGCTTCTTTTTAACGCTCCTCGACCAGGCCCTGGATGCCGACAGGCCGCCATGTCATCCTCTGCCATTAAGCGTCGTGAGGATGCAGTAGGGATGGGCATGTGGTCGTCATACTGGTCTCCAGATCGTACTGTTGACTCACCAGACGTTGGAGACGCTACTAGCCGGCCGAGTAGCCCTCAGTTGGCATTACGAGACTGAGTGTAACCCTGTACCAGTCCTGTGACCAAGGAAAAATCGTTGGCAGTATCGAGAAACGAATCCAGGCCCTCCGTATGGTAGCCATCTCTCTTAGCTACTAACAAAAAATTGTAAGTGCTTATAATTTCTTCAGTATTTGTACGTTAACACGTGACACGTGAAACACATACCATTGATTAACATTATATTTCCATTGACAGTTTTAAAATGTTGCCGGAATAGCTTAAGAAATACGTACAAACACGAAAACACGATTAAATACATTTATCTAAGAATTGATACTTTAACTTCTGCAACCCACTGTGAACTCAACAAGTGTTTTGTCTCTCAGTCAGCATGCGTGAGTGAAGTGGATGAGCTCAGACTCAGGCAAAGCTTTGACAGTGGAAGTCCATGGACCGTGTCGACACTGCATGTACGTTGTACTACACTGTACGTATGCTCTGCATAGAAAATGGCGAGAATCTGTAGCTCCCAGGCAATTAAATAACCAGTGGATTTTGGTAGCACATTCTGACAAAATGGCTGAAGAAAAGACGTGCTGTCAAATATGCGTACTCAAAATATGGATTCATCTCCTCTCCTATAAGTGTACGACTACTGTTGGCCTCATTTGTGGCAAATTATTTCCAAATAAAGCTATCAATCCTTCCAAACTAAATGATCACTGAGGGCAAACTTATGTCGACAAACGGGATAAGATTACTTTCTTTTAAGCTTCAGAACCAAAGTTTGAGAGATGCAGTAGTGGGGGCAAGCAGTCAACTCTCATTCCTGACGAAACTTTCCTTGCTTTCTATAAAATCACATTCTAAACTCCGACATGTGTGAAATCATATACCACACATGAAACACTTGAATTAAAGAAACCGCCAGTACCGTCCTGCTGTCTGACGCAAGTGCCAGGATGAAATCAGTCCCATCAAGTAATGACACAGTGTTAAGAAGAATCAATGAAATGGTATTTGATGAGCAAAATATAGTTTTATTAAAATATGATCGAATTTTCTCTTTATGAGAGTACTAAAGGGCGATCTGTTTTTATTGTTAAAAACCATTCAAAAGCCAAGATCGCACAAAACATTTTTTATTTAAGACAGTCGGTTTCAACAGTCTTAGCTGTCATCTTCGGGTTTTAAACTTTTTTTTTGTAATAAAACATTTTCATTTTATGCTGAATCTCGTGCACAAGACGTCAAGTGGATAAAATTAAGCACATTATAAACGTTCGTCATCGCTAAAATATTTAAAAGCACACGGGGCCTTTGTCCAAAAGACCATGTCGATATACACAACAGCAGATCTATTTACATACGCTGGACACATACTAAAATGTAAACAGATGTGATATTGTGTTCATATTTCCACCACGTAACAAGCATCTGCGAGCAATATTTATATGGACAAGGCCTTTTGGACAAGACGCTGTGTGCTTTTAAATATTTTAGCGATGACAAACGTTTAGAATGTGCTGAGTTTTATCCACTTGACATCTTGTCCATGAGGTTCAGCATAAAATGAACATGTTTTATTACAATAAAGTTTACGACCTGAAGATGAACTGTTGAAACCAGTTGTCTCCAATAAAAAAATATTTTGTGCGACCTTGGCTGTTTAATGGCTTTTAAAATATGTTCGGTATTGTGAAATGTATGATTTACGTTGAAAAATATTATTGAAATAATTAAAAAATATTTTGTACACAATAAAAATGCGAATTTAAAGTTATGTATAAAACATGGTGACGCTAAACTAGAAAGATTTATGCGATTGTAGCGTATGGGGAGGGGGCGAGGCGAGGACGGTTACCACTAATTTAGACAGCTGTGGTGTTGCGAAACTGTGCTGGTGTTTGCACTCTTCTTTAGCGAGAACACAAGTGTATAAAACACGACCAAGCAACTTCTCCCTAGCTTTTTCTTTTGCCTGTAGATTTCGATCCTTCACGAATACCATTAACAATAACGCGGCAGACGAAAATCTGGGGACAGTGGAGACCCTTTCACAACATGACTCAGATCGAGCCGACTGCGAAGATGATTCGTTTAAGTGCGGTATCTCTGGTCGTGAAGAATACGCAGCAGCTCTGTCCAGCAGCAAGTAAGTCCATGTCGCTGGAGAGGAACATGCTACAAGTATTCCGGCAACATATTTTGCAGAAATTTCATATGTGGAATAAAGTGGAAGCAGAAGATCCATGTTCGATCCTCAGTACTGCCGGGGAGTTTTCCTCGGTGGAGAGACTGGAATGAGGTGCATTCAGCCTTGTGATGCCAAGTGAGGAGGTACTCGACCTATTAGTGGCGGCTTCAGGCCACGAAAACTGACCACAGCCGGGAGGCCAGTGTGCTTAGCAAGCGCCCCTCCTGAGTCGTGCTTGGATAGCTCAGTCGGTAGAGCACTTACCCACGAAAGGCAAGAGTTGTGATTTCGAGTCTCGGTCTGGCACACAGTTTTAATCTAACACGAAGTTTCATAGCTACAGTACTTTCCAAGGTTTCACTACCTTGAAAAAGTGTGGAAGAAAATTTTATTTTTAGATAATATTGCTGAAAAGGTGAGTGGGACATATGATGCTGCGAGAAGAATTTGACAGAACACTGTAAGATTGAAGTCGAAACAAGGCCCTGGAATTGACGACATTCCGACAGAACAACTGACAGCCTTGGGAGAGCCAGCCACGAGAAAAATCTTCCTCCTGGTGAGTAAGATGTACAATACAGGCGAAATACCCAGACTTAAAGAAGAATATAATAATGCCCATTCCAAAACAGCAGTTGCTAACAGATTTGAAAATTACCGAACTATGAGTTTAATAAGTCATAATAACGGCTGAAAGCAAGGGGAAACTACGGCCGTAATTTTTCCCGAGGGCATGCAGCTTTACTGTATGATTAAATGATGATGGCGTCCTCTTGGGTAAAATATTCCGGAGGTAAAATAGTCCCCCATTCGGATCTCCGGGCGGGGACTACTCAAGAGGATGTCGTTATCAGGAGAAAGAAAACTGGCGTTCTACGGATCGGAGCGTGGAATGTCAGATCCCTTAATCGGGCAGGTAGGTTAGAAAATTTAAAAAGGGAAATGGATAGGTTAAAGTTAGATATAGTGGGAATTAGTGAAGTTCGGTGGCAGGAGGAACAAGACTTCTGGTCAGGTGACTACAGGGTTATAAACACAAAGTCAAATAGGGGTAATGCAGGAGTAGGTTTAATAATGAATAGGAAAATAGGAGTGCGCGTAAGCTACTACAAACAGCATAGTGAACGCATTATTGTGGCCAAGATAGATACGAAGCCCACACCTACTACAGTAGTACAAGTTTATATGGCAACTAGCTCTGCAGATGACGAAGAAATTGATGAAATGTATGATGAAATAAAAGAAATTATTCAGATAGTGAAGGGAGACGAAAATTTAATAGTCATGGGTGACTGGAATTCGAGTGTAGGAACAGGGAGAGAAGGAAACGTAGTAGGTGAATATGGATTGGGGCTAAGAAATGAAAGAGGGAGCCGCCTGGTAGAATTTTGCACAGAGCACAACTTAATCATAGCTAACACTTGGTTTAAGAATCATGATAGAAGGTTGTGTACATGGAAGAACCCTGGAGACACTAAAAGGTATCAGATAGATTATATAATGGTAAGACAGATTTAGGAACCAGGTTTTAAATTGTAACACATTTCCAGGGGCAGATGTGGACTCTGACCACAATCTATTGGTTATGACCTGTAGATTAAAACTGAAGAAACTGCAAAAAGGTGGGAATTTAAGGAGATGGGACCTGGATAAACTGAAAGAACCAGAGGTTGTACAGAGTTTCAGGGAGAGCATAAGGGAACAATTGACAGGAATGGGGGAAAGTCATACAGTAGAAGAAGAATGGGTAGCTTTGAGGGATGAAGTAGTGAAGGCAGCAGAGGATCAAGTAGGTAAAAAGACGAGGGCTAATAGAAATCCTTGGGTAACAGAAGAAATATTGAATTTAATTGATGAAAGGAGAAAATATAAAAATGCAGTAAATGAAGCAGGCAAAAAGGAATACAAACGTCTCAAAAATGAGATCGACAGGAAGTGCAAAATGGCTAAGCAGGGATGGCTAGAGGACAAATGTAAGGATGTAGAGGCTTATCTCACTAGGGGTAAGATAGATACTGCCTACAGGAAAATTAAAGAGACCTTTAGAGAAAAGTGAACTACTTGAATGAATATCAAGAGCTCAGATGGAAACCCAGTCCTAAGCAAAGAAGGGAAAGCAGAAAGGTGGAAGGAGTATATAGAGGGTCTATACAAGGGCGATGAACTTGAGGACAATATTATGGAAATGGAAGAGGATGTAGATGAGGATGAAATGGGAGATACGATACTGCGTGAAGAGTTTGACAGAGCACTGAAAGACCTGAGTCGAAACAAGGCCCCCGGAGTAGACAACATTCCATTGGAACTACTGACGGCCTTGGGAGAGCCAGTCCTGACAAAACTCTACCATCTGGTGAGCAAGATGTATGAAACAGGCGAAATACCCTCAGACTTCAAGAAGAATATAATAATTCCAATCCCAAAGAAAGCAGGTGTTGACAGATGTGAAAATTACCGAACAATCAGTTTAATAAGCCACAGCTGCAAAATACTAACACGAATTCTTTACAGACGAATGGAAAACCTGGTAGAAGCCGACCTCGGGGAAGATCAGTTTGGATTCCGTAGAAATGTTGGAACACGTGAGGCAATACTGACCTTACGACTTATCTTAGAGGAAAGATTAAGGAAAGACAAACCTACGTTTCTAGCATTTGTAGACTTAGAGAAAGCTTTTGACAATGTTGACTGCAATACTCTCTTTCAAATTCTAAAGGTGGCAGGGGTAAAATACAGGGAGCGAAAGGCTATTTACAATTTGTACAGAAACCAGATGGCAGTTATAAGAGTCGAGGGACATGAAAGGGAAGCAGTGGTTAAGAAGGGAGTAAGACAGGGTTGTAGCCTCTCCCCGATGTTATTCAATCTGTATATTGAGCAAGCAGTAAAGGAAACAAAAGAAAAATTCGGAGTAGGTATTAAAATCCATGGAGAAGAAATAAAAACGTTGAGGTTCGCCGATGACATTGTAATTCTGTCGGAGACAGCAAAGGACTTGGAAGAGCAGTTGAACGGAATGGATGGTGTCTTGAAGGGAGGATACAAGATGAACATCAACAAAAGCAAAACGAGGATAATGGAATGTAGTCGAATTAAGTCGGATGATGTTGAGGGTATTAGATTCGGAAATGAGACACTTAAAGTAGTAAAGGAGTTTTGCTATTTGGGGAGCAAAATAACTGATGATGGTCGAAGTAGAGAGGATATAAAATGTAGACTGGCAATGGCAAGGAAAGCGTTTTTGAAGAAGAGGAATTTGTTAACATCGAGTATAGATTTAAGTGTCAGCAAGTCATTTCTGAAAGTATTTGTATGGAGTGTAGCCATGTATGGAAGTGAAACATGGACGGTAAATAGTTTGGACAAGAAGAGAATAGAAGCTTTTGAAATGAAGAATGCTGAAGATTAGGTGGGTAGATCACATAACCAATGAGGAAGTATTGAATAGGATTGGGGAGAAGGGAAGTTTGTGGCATAACTTGACCAGAAGAAGGGATCGGTTGGTAGGACATGTTCTGAGGCATCAAGGGATCACCAATTTAGTATTGGAGGGCAGCGTGGAGGGTAAAAATCGTAGGGGGAGACCAAGAGATGAATACACTAAGCAGATTCAGAAGGATGTAGGTTGCAGTAGGTACTGGGAGATGAAGAAGCTTGCACAGGAGAGAGTAGCATGGAGAGCTGCATCAAACCAGTCTCAGGACTGAAGACCATAACAACAACAACAAGTCATATTAACACGAATTCATTACAGAAGAATGGAAATACAGGTAGAAGCCAGCCTTGGCGAAGAACTGTTTGGATTCTGGAGAAATGTACGAACACACGAGGCAATACTTCTCTTAGAAGCTAGATTAAGGAAACGTAAATCTATGTTTATAGCATCTGTACACTTACAGAAACCTTTTGACACCGTTGACTGGAATATTCTCTTTGAAATTCTGAAGGTAGCAAGGGGAAGATACAGGGAGCGAAAGGCTATTTATGGCTTGTATAGAAACTGGACGGTAGTTATGAGCGTTGAGGGGTATGAAAGAGAAGCAGTGGTAGAGAAGGGAGTGAGACTGTGTTGTAGCCTATCCCCGATGTTAAAGGATGTAGGACATGTCAAAGTATTTACAAGTTTAGACCAATTTAAAATAAGCTAAATCGTATACAGACTTCTAGTTAGAGACAATCATTAAATTTACTCCTGTTGTACAATACTCTTTTTACAAATAACTTATTAAATACTGTAATGCCACACTTCACTTTACTTGGATGCAAACAACCTCTACGGGCACGCCCTTCAACGCTATCAGACGTTTGGGGAGTTCCGAAGGATGTTCGAAGAGGAAATTACCAGACTGAAGGAAGAGATCCACGATGTTGCTGCTAATTAGGGTGAGGGATATGTCTTGGAGGTAGAAGTAACATATCCCACCAATCTGTATGAAGTGCACAGGGCTTGCCACAGCATTGGGTGCACCCAGTCCTACGTAATGGTTCCGTCCCCATACCGATAAAAACGCTGGGGAATAAGCAGAGATATAAACTGCACTACAGAAAACTCCAGGAATGTCTCAGTTTGGGGATGATATTTGGTAGAACTACTTGCAGCATCTCCTTCAAGCAGTCCTTGGTTGAAGTAGTATATTGATGTAAACACTGAACAGGGGCACTCACGATTTTTATAAATTAATTAATAATTCAATTTCGGAAAAAGACATGGAAAATACAAGAGAATTAATTTATTTTACCCTTGGAAGGTATGTTTTGGCGGAAGAGATTACACTGCCATGTTATGCAGGCCACCATCTTCAATCACAGACTGGTTGCTGATGAGATGGCTAAGGTTTCGGTGCAGTTCAAGAAGCCTATCTAAGTCGACATGCGTGCTCTGAACGATTTCAAACTCTACGAGTACCAATTCCACTATGAGGTTTTGAAGCCAAACTTCACTGATCCCAAATTCCTTGATATGGATACAGGCAGTTTCATCTAATGGACGATAGACAGCGATCCATATGAAGTACGAGTAGATACGATCCCGAAGCATTCGACTCGTTTGTATAAGCATCCGATAATCTTTATCGAGTAACACCTCAAAACAAGAAGGTTATCAGCCTGGTGAAAGACGAGGCGAATAGTTCGCAGATTGTGGAGTGTGTGGGGATCAGATCAAAAAGGTATGCCTACCGCATAGATGCAGGTGACACCCAGAGGAGGTCTAAGCGTGCGCATTGTGCGGCCTCAAAAGCTGTCACGATAGACGATTACAAGACATACCTGTTCGAGGGCGTTGGCAGCGCTCTGCATATGGTGCGCCAAGTAGTCTTTCTATCACAAGGTCATGAGGTACTGCACTGCTACTAAATGTTGGGTTGTCGTATCATGGTTCATCTGTAGCGACAGAAACCTCCTATACCCCCACTTGAGAGTGAATGAGTGTGTGGATGATTATTTATTAGTAAATAGTGGTTGTGTGTGTGAGTGTATGCAGAACAGTTGGATGAACCGTTTGTCATAGGTGTACAGATGAATGACCACACATTATATGTGTGTATATATTGTGTACTGTGTACACAACTGCATACTGTGTGCGCATGTATACAGGGTGGTCCATTGATCGTGACCGGGCCAAATATCTCACGAAATAAGCGTCAAACGAAAAAACTACAAAGAACGAAACTTGTCTAGTTTGAAGGGGGAAACCACTACACGAATATGTAATAAAAAATGGGGGTTCCTATTTAAAAAAAAAACGCAGTTGATATCCGTTCGACCTATGGCAGCGCCATCTAGCGGGTCAACCATAGCGCCATCTGGTTTCTCCCTTCAAGCTAGATGAGTTTCGTTCTTTGTAGTTTTTTCGTTTGATGCTTAGTTCGTGAGATATTTGGCTCGGTCACTATCAATGGACCACCCTCTATATTGCATATATTTATGTGTGTGTGTGTGTGTGTATGTATGTATGTATGTCTGTTTTTTTTCCTTGCTGCTGCTAGTCCCTGTCTCCCAGACGCTGCATGTAGCAAAGACCAGAAAGAAATGATTAAAAAGTATAAACTGTTTACAGAAAGAAAAGAAATGAGAGAATATAAATTCAATGGGAAAAGTGGTATATATGTTCTTCTCTCTACTAATTTTTAGAGTATAAATGTACCTAACAGTATTAGTAACGTTCATAAGTTATATGAAAAAATATTTATTGTACATTACATCTGTAATTAATTCCAAAAAAAGACTGACAATTTTTGTTAACAAACAAAAAAATTGTAAAAAAATTTATTGCAAATTTTTTTTATTAAAAAACCACAAATAAATAATTGCAATTATTTCCTGATCCTCTAACTGCAGCATAGAACTGAACCATATAAAATTTTTTTTAACAATAATTTGCTTATAACAAATGTGCCTACGGCATTGCTGCTATGGTAAAACTGGTTCCCGTCAGATCACAGAACCTAAGCACTGTCCGTCCTCGCTAGCAATTGGACGGTTGACCGTGCGAGTCTGTCGAGCACTGTTGGCAACTGGGGTGCCAACTGAGAAGCTACTTGACAGAGAAGTAGCGGCTCTGGTCACGAAAACTGACAACGGCAGGGGAAGCAGTATGCTGGCCACATATCTGCACCCAGCCAAGCCAATCAGCTGATAATGACATGGCGGTCGGTACTGTTGGTCCTGCCGAGGCCTGTTCAGACGGAGGGTTCTAGTTTTATAACACATCTGATCCTCTCTCTCTGGTGTACAGACCTCAAACGAAGAGGCCTACACAATTGTTCTAGTTATGAAGGATGAGGACGGGGAGGGGGAAAGGATGCTTGACTCTTATTGGGCGAGGGAGAGGGGGACACACCTCATATTCCCGCCGATTTTATATCGCACAAGTGCCCTGAGACCGTGTGACTGGTATTGGATTACGTCATGAGCTTGAATGTAGGACATACAATTGCCTCAGGTGTGCCGATGGGGCGAGGGTTGCTCTGGGTGACCTTGAATGTAACTCGCACAATTGCTTCAGGTGTAACCTGAGACCGGAAGTATCCTATGGTAAGATCATTATCAATTCACGTACCAGGTCCTGGTAATTACTATAATTTATATGCATTTTAGCATAAAGTACTGTCTCAGTTAGCCTTTTATGGACTTTTCTTCAATGGACGGAGACCTGTACAGTTACTGCAGGCAGTCCTATTCGAGGCAATGTCTACGTCGACGAAAACTTTACCGTTATGACTGCAGGCTACGACAAGCCAAGCCCTGTACCGCGTGGCAGTGGTTTCCATGGCTTTACTTGAGTTGGCTAGTATACCTGGCGCCTGCGAAGCTGCTGCTGCTTCGTCTCACCCCCAGCTGTCAGCTCCAACACATCAACCTGTCCGCCTACAGTTTACTCTCCACTTTAGAGTGGGCTTGTCGACCACACTAAACAAGATGTCCTTTCTACTTCTGCTAATCCTATTTGTACTACATTGCATCCAACATGTTATGTGTCGCTGACATAGTTTGCTGTGTTCTTCCACCATTCTTCATCATTACCAATATCTACACGGATTAATAAAAAAAATCCTTAAGACTTTTCTGAAAACTAGCTATTTCTATCGCCGCGTCGGATGACTTAATAATTTCCATCAACCATTTTCTCTCAACTAGGGTAATTATCCTGGACTCTTCGGGCACTGTAAGTAGTCTATCTTCAGCTGCTCATCGCCCACTTGTGCCTCTACATTCAACTCTACTGTCTATAAGTTTTGTGGTTTAATTACCCTAAGTCGCTCAGAAAATATTTCTGAGAGAGACTTGTGTTACTAAAAGGATCCACTGTTGCAACGGTTACTTCATGTGTACTGCGCTCATCTCTCAAATGTACTCACACGCTAGTGTCGTATTCTTCTTTGATTTCATCGTATGAAGCTCTCACAGTGCTCTACTTTGTATCATACAGTATTAGGAGTACAGTGGTAATTTTAAAGTCGTCTGCTATCGTCGTCCGCATATTGTGTGGCGTTGGATTCCTCCGTAATTGTTGTGAAGCAGGGACTGAAGGACTAGTTAACATTCGTTATAGTGTGATTACGCCAAAATATGAGATGTGGACCTTGACGATGGGACTGGACATTAGAAACAGCATACTTTACGGATGATATGAATAATATAGTCAGGATGAAATTATTGATCTAATGGACTAAAGTTGGTTACCTTGTCAGTCAGTAGGCATCTTCTCTGCTCTCCGTTTCTAAGGTAACCACAGACTTTCCATACACTTCTCTAGAAAACTATGCCAGTGTAGGTTAAGATTATTTTCATAATTTGGTCGCCAATAGTGTTTACGCTCGAAGTTTTCCGCGAAGAAAGCAAAATAAAAAATTACAAGAACAGCTGAAATCATGGAGTCTTGAACTATGCAGAGACTACGAATGGCAGTGTTTTACACTTGAATTCTGAATCCCGCATAATCGTTGAATATGGGGGTCTAGGAAGCCCGCTTTCTCGGATCGATAGATAACACTCAAACAAACCTATTAATGAGTTTTATTACGAAATGAACAACGACAATACTGTAACTCTGACAATAACACAGAAATGCCGCAAGCAAAGGGCGACATGCAAATAAGAAATCTCTTCAGTATACAGTGTGGTCCATTGATCGTCACTGAGGCCAAATATCTCACGAAAAAAGCGTCAAACGAAAGAACTACAAAGAACGAAACTTGTCTAGCTTGAAGGGGGAAACCAGATGGCGCTATGATTGGCCCGCTAGATGGCGCTGCCATAGGTCAAACGGATAACAACTACGTTTTTTTTAAATAGGAACCCTCATTTTTATTACATATTCGTGTAGTACGTAAAGAAATATGAATGTTTTAGTTGGACCAATTTTTTCGCTTTGTGATACATGGCGCTGTAATAGTCACAAACATATGGCCCGCAATTTTAGACGAACGGTTGGTAACTAGTAGGTTTTTTAAATTAAAATACAGAACGTAGGTACGTTTGAACATTTTATTCGGGTTGTTCCAATGTGATACATGTACCTTTGAGAACTTATTTCTGAGAACGCATGCTGTTACAGCGTGAATACCTGTAAATACCACATTAATGCAATAAATGCTCAAAATGATGTCCGTCAACCTCAATGCATTTGGAAATTCGTGTAACGACATTCCTCTCAACAGCGAGTAGTTCGCCTTCCATAATGTTGGCACATACATTGACAATGCGCTGACACATGTTGTCAGGCGTTGTCGGTGGATCACGATAGCAAATATCCTTCAACTTTCCCCACAGAAAGAAATCCGGGGACGTCAGATCCGGTGAACGTGCGGGCCATGGTGTGATGCTTCGACGACCATCCACTTGTCACGAAACATGCTATTCAATACCACTTCAACTGCACACGAGCTATGTGCCGGACATCCATCATGTTGGAAGTACATCGCCATTCTGTCATGCAGTGAAACATCTTGTAGTAACATCGGTAGAACATTACGTGGAAAATCAGCATACATTGCACCATTTAGATTACCATCGATAAAATGGGGGCCAATTATCCTTCCTCTCATAATGCCGCACCACACATTAGCCCGGCAAGGTTGCTGATGTTCCACTTGTCGCAGCCATCGTGGATTTTCCGTTGCCCACTAGTGCATATTATGCCCGTTTACGTTACCACTGTTGGTGAATGACGCTTCGTCGCTAAATAGAACGCGTGCAAAAACTCTGTCATCGTCCTGTAATTTCTCTTGTGCCCAGTGGCAGATCTGTACACGACGTTCAATGTCGTCGCCATGCAATTCCTGGTACCTAGAAATTGGGTACGTGTGCAATCGATGTTGATGTAGCATTCTCAACACAGACGTTTTTGAGATTCCCGATTCTCGCGTAATTTTTCTGCTACCGATGTGCGGATTAGCCGCGACAGCACGATATCGACCTTTTCCGCAATTGGTAAACGGTCCATTTTAGCACGGGTAATGTATCACGAAGCAAATACCGTCCGCACTGGCGGAATGTTACGTGATACCACATACTTATACGTTTGTGACGATTAACAGCGCCATCTATCACAAAGTGAAAAAAGTGGTCCAACTAAAACATTCATATTTCTTTACGTGCTACACGAATATGTAATTAAAAATGGGGGTTCCTATTTTAAAAAACGCAGTTGGTATCCGTTTGACCTATGGTAGCGCTATCTAGCGGGCCAAGCATAGCGCCATCTGGTTTCCTCCTTCAAGCTGGACGAGTTTCGTTGTTTGTAGTTTTTTCGTTTGATGCTTATTTCGTGAGATATTTGGCCCGGTCACTACCGATCTACCACCCTGTATACAGCTCCTAATTAGCTGGTCCTGAAGTGCGTGATCTTGATGCTGCTGTAGAAGTGGGCCTCGGCCAGTGGGGAGCGGCGCTTAAGTCCTCTTCGGATAGAGGCTGCTGCTTTCGCGTTGTCTTCCTAGAGAGGGGTCGGTCACCGTGCGATTGGCTGAAGTCTTGTCCCAGCCCTCTCTGCTCTGCCGTTTCCTACTTGCGTGCCGGCGCTTGACTTACACAGTAACATCGTATTTGACAGTGGAATAAAACCAAACACCACACTCTCTAGAGTTAAATCAAACAACCGTCACTCTCCAATTCACCACTTCGGTGCGGAACCATTACCACTCTTGCTCATCAACAGTCCATCAACTGTATGTCATTAGCATGCGCAATAAGCTCTCATTACGCAGGGAGCAACATCCACGTCAAATAGTTGCCCGCAGCATTCATGTAATGATATCGGAAAAGTGCACGAAATGTAAACTGGAATGGCGCAGTACGGGTTCGCACGAGTTCTGCTGCTGCAAGTGCTTTCTTCGTTTCGTCATGACTGTCGGTGGGTAAGTCGTCTTATCTGGAGTGCACTGTTTCCCCTACAGTCGATAGCTAAGTAGCTACGCGTAGGACACTACCGCGGTTGAATACGGAGGGGATTCGCGCGCGATGTTGGCCTTGCATCTGCATCTACATCTACATCTACATCTACACTCCGCAAGCCACCCAATGGTGTGTGGAGGAGGGCACTTTACGTGCTACTGTCATTACCGCCCTTTCCTGTTCCAGTCGCGTATTGTTCGCGGGAAGAACGACTGCCGGAAAGCCTCCGTGCGCACTCGAATCTCTCTAAGTTTACATTCGTGATCTCCTCGCGAGGTATAGGTAGGGGGAAGCAATATATTCGATACCTCATCCAGAAACGCACCCTCTCGAAACCTGGACAGCAAGCTACACCGCGATGCAGAGTCTGCCACTTGAGTTTGCTAAACATCTCCATAACGCTATCACGCTTACCCAATAACCCTGTGACGAAACGCGCCGCTCTTCTTTGGATCTTCTATATCTCCTCTGTCAACTCGACCTAGAGAGAACAATATAACAATTTTTGCAGAATCATATAATTAATGAGAAAATAATTTTTGTTGTTCTAGTGTGATGTTAAGACAACGGCCTTGCCGCAGTGGATACACCAGTTCCCGTGAGATCACCGAAGTTAAGCGCTGTCGGGCGTGGTCGGCACTTGGATGGGTGACCATCCAGGCCGCCTTGCGCTGTTGCCCTTTTTCGGGGTGCACTCAGCCTCGTGATGCCAATTGAGGAGCTACTCGACCGAATAGTAGTGGCTTCGGTCAAGAATACCATCTTAGGACTGGGAGAGCGGTGTGCTGACCCCACGCCCCTCCTATCCACATCCTTATGAGGATGACACGGCGGTCGGATGGTCCCGCTAGGCCACTCGTGGCCTGAAGACGGAGTGCTTAGTGTGATGTTAATCACAATCCACCTTCTCTCTTTCTCAATGTGTGTGTGTGTGTCCGGGGGGGGGGGGGGATGCGCTTTTTTCGCTGCCGATTATACCAACTCCACCTGTTTCGTCTCAATATAAGAAATTATTCGTAATACAGCTTTCAAACGTAACAGTGTCGAAAATATTCTCACTATTGTAATTTTGGTGTTATGACAGTTTAAGAAAATACCTTCGTTTACTCTAAAGAATTTGGAGACAATAAAAAATTTTTATGAGCACAGTCCGCCCCTCAACCGACTCCTGACCACAAAATCCCGGATTCGACTCTGGTGGCTGTAGCTGTTCGCGGACGAACTTGACCTGATCTTCGAATACCTTGGAAACATTTCGATATTGGCCTTATGCGGTATAGGGAAACCGGAAAAGCTAAACCTTGTCGGATGGTCGGCGAATTGAATCCTGTTTCTCCTGAAAGTAAGTCCAGCATCTTAACCTCTGAACCACCCTGCTCATTCCATACTTTTCGAAAGTAAGCCAACCTTTTACGCTTCCTGTGGCAGGTCATACTACTCACCGGTACACTGTACAGTCCTTACTCGTATAGCAGTGAATGCTTGTGCACCACATCGACAATCACTTACCTGTCACACGTACAGCTGACATGTCCAAAGGAGCGGAAAGCTCTAATTCTTCTTCCTCTAATCAAACTAAGCAATCCCTGATAACGCCCTGTCTAGGAATTACAAAAAACCGTTGACTTACCATAGAACTGTTTTGGTGTACCCTTCTCCTACGGCGCAAAACCACAGCACAAGTGACCAGAAATGCTTTAACGACGTGGTTAACTGTTGCGTTTCACGACAATGGGTTGTATTAGATGTTACGAATCCTGCGACTTAGCATCGTATGTTAAAGATAGCAATGGTTCTGGCAGAGCGGGTTTCCTAGTTCTCAGCTGAACTGTCATGTCATGTCAGAAAAACACAAACACCGTTCTTGACTATGGTTTTCATAGAACCAAAGAGTAATCTTCCGTTAAATAAATTTTCCTTAGTCATCCAGAAAAACTTGAAAGCACTCGCTTTCGCTTAATTGCTGCAGACTCTTCCGCACGGCTGCAGATAAGACAAGTTCTCCGGGGAAGAAATTAAACGAATGCGTGAAACACGAATATACCTTCGTAAAGAAAGTTCTTACAGATTTTTATGTAGCTTGCGCGATTACTGCGAATCGCCAGATCACTATGCGTTAAATATCTTTCAGCCTTCCAGCTCAGAAGTCATCAGACTTGCAGAGAAAGAGCTGTAGGCTTTTGAATTTTACGGCGGTATTGCTCCTCACACAGCAACTAAGGAAAGGAAAGGCGTATCACAAGCAGTACTTTAACACCGCCAGCCGACAGTTTCAACTACTACTTGAGTTACCTAAGACACCTTAATTGTTAGGGACAGAGATTTTGCTGATATGTGTCATCGATCATGCGGGAAATCTCAGTATTCGCCTTGTTTACCTCAAACAAACAGCGATAACTCTAAAGCCACGCATTCTTGCATTTGTCTCGTCTGTTCACAAAGCGTAAATAGTAGTTTTGGTCGGGAAGAGCCTAAGCCTTTACTGAAATAAAAATGGTCTTTCGACGTAGTTCGCTTGCGCAAACTGGGTGTATCACCTGAATCTTGCACCATTTTTATTTTATGAACCGTTACATCTACATCATACTCCGAGCCACCTAATGATGTGTGGCGCAGGGTACTTGTGGTACCACTAACAGATTCCCCCCGCCCCCTTTCCATTCGTGAATGGAGCGTGGGGAGAATGATGAATGATTGTCAGTAAGCCTCCGTACTGCTGGCTCTAATTTCTCGAATTTTCACTTCTCGCTCATTACGTGAGATGTATGTGGGGGGAAGCAACATGTTTTCCAGCTCTTCCTGGAAAGTAATCCCTCGAAATTTCAATAGTAAACCTCTCCGTGTTGCACAATGCCTCTGTTGTAACGATGTCAGTGAGTTCATTGAGTATTACGGTAACGCTTTCGTCGGCCGCTGTGGCCGAGCGGTTCTAGGCGCTTCAGTCCGGAACCGCGGTGCTGCTACGGTCGAAGGTTCGAATCCTGCCTCGGGCATGGATGTGTGTGTGATGTCCTTAGGTTAGTTAGGTTTAAGTAGTTCTAAGTTCCAGGGGACTGATGACCTCAGATGTTAAGTCCCATAGTGCTCTGAACCATTTGTAACGCTCTCGCGTCGACTAAATCATCCCGTAACGAAATGCGCCACTCTTCGTTGGATCTTGTCTCTCTCTCTCTCTCTCTCTCTCTCTCTGTTCTATCAGTTCTACCTGGTAGGGATCCCAGTGGATTAGTTACATTTCCTTAAGTTGTTCCTATGAACCTCAATGTTGCAGCTGCTTTTCCTACTATTTGTTTTATATGGTCGTTCCACTTAAGGTCGCTCTGGATAGTTACTCCTGGATATTTTATGGTAGCTACTGTTTCCAGAAGTTTCTCATCAATGGGGTAGTTGTCAGCAGTGGCTTTTTTTCCTATATTCGTGAAAAATGTTACATTTATTTACGTTCCGATCAACCGCCCGAGCCTGCACTATTCAACAATCCGCTGCAGGTCATTCCGTAATTCGATACTGTCTTCTGACTTTGCTACTTCACATCATCTCCGAACAGTCTTAAAGAGCATCAGACACTTTCTGCTTGAGCCTTTGTGTACATTGTAAACAATAACGGTCTTATCACACTTGCTTGGGGTACACCGGAAATTGCCCGTATATCTGTCGATTTTCTTCCGATAGGAGCGACGTGTTGAGTTCTATCTGCAAGGAAATCTTGAATCCACTCGCAAATTTTGTTCGATACTCGATAAGCTCGTAGATACCGACTAGGGAAATTAAAGAGGACTTTGCATAAAAGAGAAACAGCTGTAAGAATATCAAGAGCTCAGATGGAAAACCAGTTCTAAGCAAAGAAGGAAAATCTGGAAGGTGGAAGGAGTACACAGAGAGGGTATGCAAGGGAAACTTTTTTCACTAAACGGCGGTGCGAGGCAGTGTCAAATGCCTTACTGAACTCAAGGGAACGGCGTTAACCTGAGCGCCATTGTCTGCCTTTTTGAAAATGGGAATGAAATGCCCTTTTATCCAGTCGGTAGGTACCCTTCGTTGCTCCAACGATCTACGATAAACTGCTGCTAGAAATGGAACAAGTTTTTCACATACACCTGGTAGAACCTTATAGGTATCTCATCTAGTCCTAATGCGTTTCCACTACTAAGCGATTACAGTTGCTTTTCTATTCCGCCATCGGTTACCCCAATATCTGGCATTTCGACGTTCGGACGATGACTGAAAGGAGAGATGTGTTACGATCTTTCGCGGAGAGACAATTTCGGAAGACTGAAAGATAGAGAAATGAAGTTATGGCAGATGATTGTGAACAGAGGGACACTTAACTCATAACCAAACGAGAAATCTGGTAAAGTATGGTTTTTTAAATGGTACGATATACTTTTTCATGTCATTCGACACTCTTTAAAAGACGAGTACAGTAACGCAACGTTAGAGTAATGCTGACGTTGAAACTTTTCGCAAAAACATCTGAGAAGCGTACGAAAGTTGAAAGGCAGCGTGGCCGAAATCTGTCTATTGCTGTGTACATTGGGCTAAAGGGGACTCTCGTTACAGGCTATGGAGTGCGTGATTGATTATTTCGTAAAAATGTTTTTGTTTATTTATAGACGCAGTCACATGTTTATGACACAGTCATTACTGATTTCGGCCATACAATGACCATCTTCAGTTTCTAAAACACTACAAAAGAAAATTTATATTAAAACCTAAAAATAAGTGCAATATTTAGCCAGGCTTATTAGTAATCTAACTGCATTTATGTGAATTACATATAGTTCATACCTAAAGGCGGCATACACTAAACACAGGTTCATGCGTTGTCAAACTAGCTATAAAATGTAAAACACCGGTCTTATATAGATATAAAAATTTGTTAGATTTTGTTCACCCTCTTTGCGCTAGATGCGCGCGTACTCTAGAAGATAGTCTTAATTTTTCAAAAGCCTAAAATATACAAATTTTCTATTAATATTTAGGTCAAATGTACATAAAATTTAAGATTACAGAACAAATCGTTACATCAGTAAAATAACAATTGAGGACAAGGAGAAAACATTGCTATAGATGACATAGTAGTAGCATTTGTAGAGTGTATTTCTGACGCCCGATGGCGCTGTATTTCCGGCTGTTGCCTGTTTATGCCGTTGTCCGTTGGTACGGCAGGGACGACACGGGCAGGACGACGAGTGCAGTGCTCTGCTCTGCTGCAGGTGGATGGCACGCTCCTCCGCCTTAGAGGCTGTTGACACCTGCTGCGGCCCGCACTAGGCAGTGCAATACTCGACGTCGGAAGCCTCCATCCTCAGCTGAAGCACGTATGTAGTAAAAACGATTCGCTCAGGTGAACAGATCGTCGTAAATGTTGAAGTATGCGTCTGTTGCAAATTCATTCTGTTCACTGAGGAGTTTGTCAGGTTCTCTGCGTCTCGTAACATAAATCTCCAGTTGTTCTGAAATGTCTGATCGTTTACCTTTTGTAACTTCATGTAGAATTTGAAGCTGTTCGTCGATGTTACCAATATTATGACCCTCCTATTGCATATGTAAGCCTACCGCTGTCTTATTACTGGGATACGTGTGTTCTTTAAACCTTACATCAAAGGTCCTGCCAGCCTGTCCGATATAGCTTTTTTCGCATTCATGACATGCTATTTTGTAGACCCCGATTTACTATATTTATTACGTTTCCGTGACAAGTTATGATGCACTAGTCTTTTTAAATCACGGAAGTCCTAAATGCAATTTTAACCCCGTTTCTTCGGAATATATGTTCGATTTTATCTGATGTTTTGCTATATATATCATAGTGGCGTACTTATCCTTTTCGGATGTCGGTTTTACCTGCCGTTTCTCGCTCCATTTTATCTTCTTTTCAATTTTGCTGTGTAAGGAGTTAACTATAGCTGGGTCATAATCATTTGCAGGGGCGACCTTTCTTAATGTGTCAAGTTCTTTTTTCACTTAAATTTGACATAATGGAAGTTTTACTATTCTGTGTAACACTGAATAAAAATATGCATGTTTCTGACGTAGTGGGGTGATTGGATTGGGCATTGATAATCACGTCCGTACATGTTGGTTTCCTAAATATTTGGAACGAATGTCTACCATTTTTGTTATGAATCCTAGACCTGACGAAGTATATGTATTTCGCATAAATTCAGTTAGATAATAATCCTGGTTAAATATTTTCAGGTTTTAATATAAATTTTCTTTTGTATTGTTTTAGAATCTGAATATGCGTCATTGTATGGCCGAAACCGGTTATGACTGTCATAAACATGTGATTGCGTCTATAAATAAACACAAAAATTTCCGCCGTTTTTACAAGCTTTTCAACTCTTTACATATTTTCACAAAAGATGTTCACTTAAACCTGAGTTCGTGCATGCATGTGAAATACAATGCGAAAAGAATTACGGGAGCACGTGTATCAAGGTCCGGTATGTTAACTTTATCTAATTCGAAGTGGTCGACTGATCACAATGAAACACTTCGCTGCTCACCTGGACGTGTACTGCTGATACACTCGTCCACCAGTTGGGGTATCCTCACCGCCGAACAGAAGACCACAAAAAGCCACAAATGGCCATCAGTGCAGAATAGCTTCTCCGGTACGATTCTAATCGTGACAATTTTTCGTCGAACGTCGTCACAGGCGATGAAACACGGGTTCATCACTTCTAACAGAAAACAACACAGCAAACCTTATTGGCGCCATACCACCTGTCCTCCGAATAAACAGTTCAAATCTGAACCGCCAGCAGGTAAAGTAACGGCGACGGTCTTCTGGGACTCAGCAGGGGTTATTCAGTTCGACGTCCTCCGTCGTGATCCAACCCTCAGGAAACTGAAAAAAACAACTCCAGCGTGTTCGTCGTCACAAAAATGAAAAAGAACTTCTACTCCTCCATGACAACGCAAGGCCTCACATAAGAGTTTGCAGCCGTGAGGTGCTCACAAAACTTCACTAACTGGTCTTCCTCATCCACCTTACAGCCCGGATCTCACACCATCCAACTTCCCGTTTGGCCCAACGAAGGATACACTCCTTGGGAAACAGAACGTGGATGATGGGGACATTATTGACGCAGCAGAAAGTTGGCCCCGATATCGACCAAAAGAGTGGTACCATGAGAACATATTGGCTCTCCCAGTAAGGTAGGGTCGTTTCATTGAAAAATAGGGTTTCGTTGCCAAAAGTTTGGGGAATAATATGGTGTATTGGAAGCCTGAAAAAACCAACCTGCTTTCAGAAAACGTGTTGTATTACTTATCGAATGAAAAGGTGTTGTATTACTTATCGAATGCCCCTAGCAATATCAGGGACATTGCAGAAGGAAGTGAGTACCAGTGTCCCTGCGTTCTCTAGTGCGTTACAGTTGTCAGCTGTCATCTGTGGACATTGTATACAACCAATCAAATGGGAAGTGTTATCTTAATGCAGTGCAAGTTGCAAGGACAGTCTGTTTGATCCAAGAAGGATGGACTTCCCATCATGTAGCCGCAGATACCAATATCTCCCCATCTGTCACCTATGGGTTGCGGTAACTCTAGGGGAGGCAGGTCAGTACACAAGATGATTTGGACAAGGTTCCCAACGCATTAGAATCCCATAGGAAGACCGATATCTGGTCGTCTCAGCGTTGCAGAATCGTACGACGGCCACTGGAACTGCTGTGTTCGATCAGACTGTAAGGAAGAGGTTACAAGAAATGACGTTAAACGACCACCCAGACGTCCTGTTCGAGTACTCGCTTGACACAATTACATTTAGCAGCTCCCCTTCAGCTGTGCAGTTCCCATGTCAACTGGCAACTTGGTTAGTGGCGAAACGTGATATTCACAGACGAGTCCAGGTTTGCTCACATGGAAGATGGCCGTGTTCGTGTGTGGAGTACCTGCCAAATGTTGTCCTGGAAATCGACAGATTCGGCCAAGGTTCTGTGATGGTGTGCAGAGGCGTCAGTGTTGACATCTGTACGGATCCTGTTGTTGACCCTTGTCGCCTTACAACAGGCAGTACGTCGGACGGATCCTGTTGGACCATTTGGTGGCTGCTGCATACGGTGGTGGTTGTGAACGCCTTCTCATGCAGTATAATGCCAGGAGTCAGATGGCTGGCCTCGCCAGGGGTGTCTCGCGAAGCCTGGGCATTGAAGTAATGGAATGGCTGGCCGTGAGTCCCGACTTAAACCCCATCGAGCGTGTGTGGAACATGCTTCGCAGACGTGTTCGTGGCCGTCCTGTTCCACCACAAACTCTCCGTGAACTCTCACGGGTTCTCATTCCACGACGGGGACGGATACCACAGGGTGACCTCTGTAGACTTGTACGGAGCATGCCACGTAGCTGCCAGGCGATGGTACTGTCAGGTGGTGGTAAACACTCACGGAGGGCATACGCGTCACTGAAGCTCAATGAAAAGCACTCACTACTCTATATCATTGTTTCCACTTTGTTTTCGATACCTCTCAGACATTTCATTTCTTGTTATCTAAATGAACAAGGATGTAACAGTGTTTTGTTTTGTACTTAATTTCTGAAAGATGCAGGTATAACTTAGTAACATACCCAGTCCTCAATTATTTCTCGATGGAGTGTGGCAGACGCCCAAAGTCACGTTCCCCTCATTGTTTTGAGCAGTGTAGTTACAGCAGTAGTAACTGATATTGTTATCTTTGTCGTAAAAAGTAGGGAAAAGAGGAAACACGGCATTATCTCAGTAGAGTAGGCCTGTCTGCTTGTCTCTTATGACGACAGAGGCTGGCGTGAATGTCCCACTTAGCAGTGTTTACACCGCAAATTTCCGGCGGCATTGCCTTTCAATTTCACACATTTCTCGGAAATTTTGGAGTTTTAATGCCAACAATAACGAGTTATACGATTGTATTCATCTTTACAATCAGTAGAAAAGTATAGTTCCATTTTTGAAAAAGATACTTTGTTCAATATCTCGGTTTATACAAGAGTGTTACCCATACAGCAAAGTTACGCGTGCTTTTGCGTACGATTATACAATAAATCTGTTTCTCCGGGGCGCCTCCCACGTACGTGGAGATATCTTCAGTGTAGCGAAGCAACTCAAATCACTTAACGAAGGTTAGTCTTCCCGTCCAGTTGGTTTACCAACTAGATTCCTTTCAGAGTGAGCTGATAAAACAGCCCCATGCTTAGCAATAATACACAACCGCACGTTTGAACCAAAATCCTTGCCTAAAGACTGGGAAGTTGCACAGGTCACATCAGCACACAAGAAAGGAAATAAGAGTACTCTGCTGAATTATAGACCGATATCTCTGACGTCGATTTGCAGCAGGATTTTGGAACATATACTGTCTTTGAACATTATGAATTACATGGAAGAAAACGACTGTGCACCACAAATAGCTCTTTATTCTCACGAAGTTATTAATGCTGTCGACAGGGGATCCCAAACTGATTTCATATTTCTAGATTTGCAGAAGGCTTTTGATCTCATTCCTCAAAAGCGGCTTTTAAACAAATTCCATGCTCATGGGGTATTGTTTCAGTTGTCGACTGGATTCGTGATTTTCTCTCAGAAAAGTCACAGTTTGTAGTACTGGCGGAAAGTCATCTAGTAAAACACAAGTTCTATCTGGCGTTCCACAAGGCCACAAGTACTATCCGGCGTTCCACAAGGAAGTGTTATAGGCCCTCAGTTGTTGCAAGTTTTTTTAAATTATTTATGAGACGATCCGTGCAGCCCTCATAGATTGTTTGCAGATGATGCTGTCATTTACCGTCAAATAATGCAATCAGAACACATTGCAAAATGACTTAAGCAAAATATCTGTATGGTGCGAAAAGTGGCAATTGACACTAAATAATGAAAAATGTGAGGTCAACTACATGAGTACTAAACGTAATGCGTTCAATTTTGGCTACACGATAGACCATATAAAACTAAAGATTGTCAGTCCAACTGATGACTAGAGGTAACAATTACGAACAACTTGAACTGGGCCGATCACACAGATAACGTTGTGGGGAATGCGAACCAAAGACTGCGTTTTATTGGAAACACACTTAGAAGATGCAACAAATCTACTAAATAGCCTGCCTGCAATATGCTTGGCCAGTCTCTACTAGAGAACTGCTGTGCGGTAGAGGGCCCCTCACAGTGAATATTGACGGAGGACATCGAAAAACTCCTAAGAATAGCAGCTCGATTTGTGTTATCGCGAAACAGCGGAGAGTGAGTCATGGATGTCGTACTCGAATTCGGATGTCAATGACTTAAATATAGTTGTTTTTCGTTACGAGAAGAATTTTTCACGTAATTTCATTCACCAACCTTCTCCTTCTACTGCGAAAACATTTTGTTGACGCCCATCTAAATAGGGAGAAATGATCATCGCAATGATTAGAGCTCGCACGAAACGATTTAAGTGTTCGCTTTTCCCTCGCGCTGTTCGAGAGTGAAACGGTAGAAGAACTGAAGAGTCGACATGTAGAAGTAGACGTAGTAGCCGCTATGTCCAGCCCACACACACAGACTGCAGATTTAATTAATTAATTTAAAATACAATCGCAGATTTGGATAGAAGGAGAAATTTCATGTCCAATGACTGCAATAACTAGTTGACTGTGACCATATTTACTGAGTTAAAAACCTTAATAAGAATTTCCACTGTTAAATCTAATTTGCTCGAAATTCTACACCGGTGGTTCTCTGTTTCTTAGACCGTTACCCCTGAGTGCAATCAGACATTAGCTAGCACCGTCCCCCCACCCCACCTTTCGTCTGTTGCCCTTCCCTTCCCCCCCACATTATCACTAACTTTAGCACCTAAAGAATGAATGACTTTTCTTTGAAAACTTTAATTTTTAAAATAATGAAAGATGAATGATATTTTATATATATATATGTGTGTGTGTGTGTGTGTGTGTGTGTGTGTGTTTGTTAGAATGAATGACGAAGGAATTCGTGGTGCATCACAAGTGCTACGAACAACTCCTTCTCAGATAAGGAAGCTACCTATCCACCGTGAGGGCTGACACTTGTTACAAAAATACTTCCCCTGCATTGCGGCATTTGCTTGTCTGCACACTGCAACCCCACTTAAAATGTGTGCACTATACTTACTGTTTGTAAATTTCTTGATTTCTGAACTGACTGAAATTGGAAGACTTCAGGCTGTTAATGCTTTGTGTTTGACCACGACCACTAATAGCAACAGTAATAGTAGTAGTAAAAATAGTATTAGTAATAATAATGACAATAACAATAATAATAATAACAATAATAATAATCAGCAACAAATCAACAACTCAACCAATTACTAAAGATAACAGAAGTATTCAGCAATGATATAAATATGGCTTTTGGAACAGACAAATGTAAGAAAAATAGCATAGTCAAGGGCAAACACACTAAACAAGAAGATTACATATTGGATAACCACAGCGACTGCATAGAAGCGATGGAAAAAACAGATGCCTATAAATACCTAGGATACAGACAAAAAATAGGAATAGATAATACAAATATTAAAGAAGAACTAAAAGAAAAATATAGACAAAGACTAACAAAAATACTGAAAACAGAATTGACAGCAAGAAACAAGACAAAAGCTATAAATACTTATGCTATACCAGTATTGACCTACTCATTTGGAGTAGTGAAATGGAGTGACACAGACCTAGAAGCACTCAATACACTTACACGATCACAATGCCACAAATATAGAATACATCACATACATTCAGCAACAGAAAGATTCACATTAAGCAGAAAGGAAGGTGGAAGGGGATTTATAGATATAAAAAACCTACATTATGGACAGGTAGACAATTTAAGAAAATTCTTTCTAGAACGAGCAGAAACTAGCAAAATACACAAAGCAATCACTCATATAAATACATCAGCTACACCATTGCAATTTCATAACCACTTCTACAACCCTTTAGATCACATAATATCAACAGATACAAAGAAAGTAAATTGGAAAAAGAAAACACTACATGGCAAGCACCCGTATCATCTGACACAGCCACACATCGATCAAGACGCATCCAACACATGGCTAAGGAAAGGCAATATATACAGTGAGACGGAAGGATTCATGATCGCAATACAGGATCAAACAATAAACACCAGATATTACAGCAAGCATATTATTAAAGATCCCAACACCACAACAGATAAATGCAGACTTTGCAAACAACAAATAGAAACAGTAGATCACATCACAAGCGGATGTACAATACTAGCAAATACAGAATACCCCAGAAGACATGACAATGTAGCAAAAATAATACATCAACAACTTGCCATAAAACATAAACTAATAAAACAACACGTTCCCACATACAAGTACACACCACAAAATGTACTGGAGAATGATGAATACAAATTATACTGGAACAGAACGATTATAACAGATAAAACAACACCACATAACAAACCTGACATCATACTCACCAATAAAAAGAAGAAATTAACACAACTAATTGAAATATCCATACCCAACACAACAAATATACAGAAGAAAACAGGGGAAAAAATTGAAAAATACATCCAACTGGCTGAGGAAGTCAAGGACATGTGGCATCAGGATAAAGTCGACATTATCCCAATTATACTATCAACTACAGGAGTCATACCTCACAATATTCACCAGTACATCAATGCAATACAGCTACATCCAAACATATATATACAATTACAAATATCTGTAATTATTGATACTTGTTCAATTACCCGAAAGTTCCTAAATGCAATATAACATATACCATACAGTTACAAGGAAGTCACGCTTGACCGAGGTCCGCGTCACGTTCCATTTTTAACCAGACTTAAGTCTGAGGAAAAAAAGTCAATAATAATAATAATAGTAATAATGCGTACGGCACTATAGTAGCCCCTATGTAGTTACTGCTGTGTCGTGCACTTCAAGTCAAATATCTGTTTCGAAGTGATTAATGAAGCAATATCTGGACTACTGCACGTAGTATCTACAACTTGATGAAGACATTTTCTTGAGATATTTGTCATTTGTTACGTATATGTCTCGCTTTTATCATCAGTGATGTACGGGACAAAGTAGAACGTATGTTTGTAGTGGGTGGACTACGTGAGGGACCTGTAACCTCACCCACATTAATGCTGCTAATTGAAAAAAAATTGTTACCTTATATAATCAATATTAGAGTCTTGCAAAACTGTGATGATAATAATAATGATGATCTTTTGAAAATAATTTAGTTTCGTAACTGAAACAGAATCGAATTGTTTTGTTTTTACTCCTCATGATATTTAATTTTATCCCTCACGAAGTAATTACTCCCAGGATGGAAACCACTGTTCTAGACCCACTGATGTGTTGTGAAAATAGAGAACCAACGGATAATAACGTCAGAATATGTTTGTGATACCCAGAAAACACGTTATTAAAAATTCCAAGATGGCATAGACTGTTAAAAGAGAAGCCATTCGGTTCAAATTTGCTTCGTGACCCCACTGTCACGGAAGAATTTTTTTTTCGGCGCACTGCAATTGGCGCGACACCAGAATAGCCAACCTAACAGTCTGAAAGACACCCCACTGCCACCGCAAAGGAACAGGGGAAGACGTCAGCGCAGTCTCCCCTGTAAAGTTCGCGGTGCAGACTATGTCTGAACGATGGACACACTCAAATTAATAAAAAAAAAAAAAAAAATAGCAGACACACGCTCTACAGCCTACTCTTACGCATACTGTTGTGTAGTCCCCTTCAAAAAATGGTTCAAATGGCTCTGAGCACTATGGGACTTAACATATGTGGTCATCAGTGCCCTAGAAATTAGAACTACTTAAACCTAACTAACCTAAGGACATCACACACATCTATGCCCGAGGCAGGATTCGAACCTGCGACCGTAGCGGTCACGCGGTTCCAGACTGAAGCGCCTAGAACCGCACGGCCACACCGGCCGGCGACTAGCCGAGGAAATTAATATGAAAGGTTTATTCCATTCTTCAACTTATATGCTCATGTTTTAAGATTCAGCGAGTCTTACATCATTAACGTGACAAATAATTACCATTGTTAAAAAGAGACAACTTCACAAAAGCATTCAATTGTAAATCAAAATTGAATAAAATATCATTTTGATTAAGGCCCACCACGAAAGTTAGCAACAATCACAGTTACCAATCAATTTCTGTAGTAAATAATAAATTAAATTACGACGGCCGACGGACGCGAGAGCTGTAACGGTCGTGAGCGTAGGTTACATTCGCGATTAGACGTGGTGAGTTAATGTTAGTCAGAAACGCCTTTAAGATGGCAGAGACACCATTATCAACATCTCACGGAGTTTGAACGAGGTCGTGTGCACCGCATCTGCAGCCGTTGCCACCACAGTCACACATCAAACCGTTACAAATCGGTTACATCAAGGACAGCTCCGAGCCAGACGCCCTGTTGCGTGCGTTCCACTGACCGCAAACCACCGTCATTTGCGACGTCAGTGGTGTCGAGCGAGAGCTCATTACAGGGCAGGGTGGAGGTCTGTTGTGTTTTCTAAGGAAGGCTGGTTTTTTTTTCTCGGTGCCTGTGTTGGCCGTGTGTTGGTTAGGAGGAAGCCAGTTAGAAGGGCCTGCAACCAACCTGTCCGACTGCTGGGCACATTGGACCTACAGCTGATGTTCTTGGGTGCGATTTCGAATGGCAGCAGGAGCACTGTCGTGGTTATCCCATGCATCCTGACTCCAAGTCTGCACGTCAGTCTGATGATTCATTCTGTTGTACTGCCGTCCATGAACAGCGTTCACTTTTCCGACAGGATAACGGACGCCCAGATACAAATGTTGTAACCAAACATGTTCTGCAGTGTCGACACGTTGCTTGGCCTGCTCCGTCACCAAATCTGTATCCAATGGAACACGTGTGGGACATCGTCGTACGAAACTCCAGCGTGATCCACAAACAGCAGTAGTAGTCCCTGTACTAACTGACCAAGTGCAACAAACATGTAAATCCATCCCAAAAACTGACATCCCGCACCTGACGACAGAATGCACGCCCATCTGCATGCTTGTATTCAACATTCTGATAGTTACATCGGTTACTAATGTACCAGCATTTCACATCTGCAATGGCTTATTTCGCGCATACATGAACGTGTGATCTTGCAGTGTTAATCACCTAGATGTGTTACCTACACAAATGTATCCCTCAAATTTCGTTACACTACATTATTTTTTCGTGCTTCGATTTTTACCCGTGAATGTGTTTCGACTGGTGCCTATCGGTTACTTGCCTGTAACTTTTCCCGTCTCCCTGATTCTTCAAACACTTTCTGTAGAAACATCTGCTTTACATCCTTAACCATAATGCTGCGACGGTGAGGGAGACAAAAAGGTATTTCCAGGTAAGCAAATTACCTTATTGAAGACAGAGGGAGGAAGTAAAGGTTCGAGTAGCAGGTGCATTCTCACTTTCATTAACATACCACAAAGCGGATTCCACCATGTCTCTCAATATCATTTTAGTTGATCTATTAACACAGTTGCATCTCCCCTTCATTTATGAACTTCCACGCGAGTTTCATCAGTCTTCTGACTAGTTTGATTCGGCCCGCCACGAATTCCTCTCCTGTGCCAACCTCTTCATCTCAGAGTAGCACTTGTAACTTACGTCCTCGATTACTTGCTGGATATATTATAATCTGTCTTCCTCTACAGGTTTTTCCCTCTAAAGCTCTCTCCAATACCATGGTGATTCCTATAAGTCACAACAAGCCGAAAACCTCGTTTGGATGTCTTCAAAGGTTCACGAAATGAAAAGGGCGACGTTTTAGGTCAAAAAAAAATGGCTCTGAGCACTATGGGACTTAACATCTGAGGTCATCAGTCCCCTAGAACTTAGAACTACTTAAACCTAACTAACCTAAGGACATCACACACATCCATGCCCGAGGCACGATTCGAACCTACGACCGTAGCGGTCGTCCGGTTCCAGACTGAAGCGCCTAGAACCGCTCGGCCACACCGTCCGGCCGTTTTAGGTCATTCGCCCCGTGTAATTACGCGCTGCGTGTACAAAATGGCATATTTACAATCCGGGAACTCACAATAATTGGAATTACGAATTATGTCATCATTATATACTTGGAACAGTCATGTTTATAGCAGCCGTTTTGGTGTAATACTCTTTACTAAGGATTTGTTAACTCAGATATCTAATTCGATTCTGCGGGTATGGACATCGCAAGTAATAGCTACACTGAATTTCTTTTGATTGCTTGCGTTGTAGATGACACAGACAACAATATGGAACGTGTTATCGGTTTACTAACTAAATTTGCCTTACTATGACAATACGCTCATGTGAAAGTCATGGCACAGCATTATGTTCATATACAGATGGCGGCAGTATCGCGTACACAAGGTATGAAAGAGCAGTGTATAGGACGTGCTGTCATTCGTACTCAGGTGATTCACGTCAAAAGGTTTCCGACGTGATTATGGCCGCACAACGGGAATTAAGACTTTGAACGCGGAATGGTAGTTGGAAGTAGACAGATGGGACATTCCATATAGGAAATTGTTAGGGATTTCAATATTTCCATATCGACAGTGTCAAAAGTGTGCCAAGAATACATTTCACGCATTATCTCTCACCACGGACAACGCATTGGGCAATGCCCTTCCCTTAACGACCGAGAGAGCGGCGTTCGCGTAGAGTTGTCAGTTCTAACAGGCAAGCAACACTGCGTGAAATTACTACAGAAATCAATGTGGGACGTACGACCCACATATGCGTTAGGACAATGCGGTGAAATCTAAGGTTAACGGGCTATGGCAGCAGACAACAGAAGCGAGTGCACGACATCACCTGCAGCGCCTCTCCTGTGCTCGTGATCATTTTGGTTGGACGCTAGACAACTGGAAAACCGTAGTGCACTCAGATGGGTCCCGATTTTGCTTGGTAAGAGCTTATGGTACGGTTCGAGTGTGGGGCAAACTGCATGAAGCCATAGACGCAGGTTTTCAACAACGCACTGTGAAAGTTGGCGGTCGCTCCATAATGGTGTGTGGACTGTGTTCACATGGAATGGGATGGGCCCTCTACTCCAACCGAACCGATCATTGACTGGAAATTGTTATGCTCGGCTACTTGGAGACCATCTGCAGCCATTCGTGGACTTCATGTTCCCAAACGGCAATGAGCCATGTCACCGGGACAGAACTGTTTGCGACTGGTTTGAAGAACGCTTCAGTGAATGGTTTGGCCGCCCAGATCGCCCGACATGAATCCTGTCAAAAATTTATGGGACATTATCGAGCGATTAGTTCGAGCACAAAATCCTGCATCGGCAACACTCTCACAATTATGAACGGCTATAGAGGCTGCATGGCTCAATATTTGTGCGAGGCACGACTTGTTGAGTACATACCACAGATTCTGCACTAGGCCGGGCAAAAGGAGGTCCGACACGGTACTAAGTGGTGGTGGTGGTGGTGGTGGTGGTGGTGGTGGTGGTGGTGGTGGTGGTGGTGATGACGTCCCATACTCGTGACAGAGCGTAGGGGAACGATGCGGGAGACCCGCACCGTCGTACTAGGCAAGGTCCTAGTGGAGGTGGTTTGACATTGCCTTTCTCTGACCGTAATGGGGATGAATGATGATGATGATATAGACGACACAATAACATCCAGTCATCACGAGGCAGGAAAAATCCTTGACACGGCCGGGAATCGAACCCGGGATCCCGTGCTCGGGAAGCGAGAACGCTATCGCGAGACCACGAGCAGCGGACCGTATTAAGTGGTCTCTCATGGTTTTTTTTTGTCACCTCAATGTAATTTCAGCCGCTATCAAGTGATAACGCTGTGCCTTCGGATATTATACACTCCTGGAAATTGAAATAAGAACACCGTGAATTCATTGTCCCAGGAAGGGGAAACTTTATTGACACATTCCTGGGGTCAGATACATCACATGATCACACTGACAGAACCACAGGCACATAGACACAGGCAACAGAGCATGCACAATGTCGGCACTAGTACAGTGTATATCCACCTTTCGCAGCAATGCAGGCTGCTATTCTCCCATGGAGACGATCGTACAGATGCTGGATGTAGTCCTGTGGAACGGCTTGCCATGCCATTTCCACCTGGCGCCTCAGTTGGACCAGCGTTCGTGCTGGACGTGCAGACCGCGTGAGACGACGCTTCATCCAGTCCCAAACATGCTCAATGGGGAACAGATCCGGAGATCTTGCTGGCCAGGGTAGTTGACTTACACCTTCTAGAGCACGTTGGGTGGCACGGGATACATGCGGACGTGCATTGTCCTGTTGGAACAGCAAGTTCCCTTGCCGGTCTAGGAATGGTAGAACGATGGGTTCGATGACGGTTTGGATGTACCGTGCACTATTCAGTGTCCCCTCGACGATCACCAGTGGTGTACGGCCAGTGTAGGAGATCGCTCCCCACACCATGATGCCGGCTGTTGGCCCTGTGTGTCTCGGTCGTATGCAGTCCTGATTGTGGCGCTCACCTGCACGGCGCCAAACACGCATACGACCATCATTGGCACCAAGGCAGAAGCGACTCTCATCGCTGAAGACGACACGTCTCCATTCGTCCCTCCATTCACGCCTGTCGCGACACCACTGGAGGCGGGCTGCACGATGTTGGGGCGTGAGCGGAAGACGGCCTAACGGTGTGCGGGACCGTAGCCCAGCTTCATGGAGACGGTTGCGAATGGTCCTCGCCGATACCCCAGGAGCAACAGTGTCCCTAATTTGCTGGGAAGTGGCGTTGCGGTCCCCTACGGCACTGCGTAGGATCCTACGGTCTTGGCGTGCATCCGTGCGTCGCTGCGGTCCGGTCCCAGATCGACGGGCACGTGCACCTTCCGCCGACCACTGGCGACAACATCGATGTACTGTGGAGACCTCACGCCCCACGTGTTGAGCAATTCAGCGGTACGTCCACCCGGCCTCCCGCATGCCCACTATACGCCCTCGCTCAAAGTCCGTCAACTGCACATACGGTTCACGTCCACGCTGTCGCGGCATGCTACCAGTGTTAAAGACTGCGATGGAGCTCCGTATGCCACGGCAAACTGGCTGACACTGACGGCGGCGGTGCACAAATGCTGCGCAGCTAGCGCCATTCGACGGCCAACACCGCGGTTCCTGGTGTGTCCGCTGTGCCGTGCGTGTGATCATTGCTTGTACAGCCCTCTCGCAGTGTCCGGAGCAAGTATGGTGGGTCTGACACACCGGTGTCAATGTGTTCTTTTTTCCATTTCCAGGAGTGTATTTCCTTCAAGTGGGTATGGTGATGATTTTCCGATACTTGGTCCTAAATATGGAGTAGCAACAAGCATTAAGAAACAGAAAATGGCGAACAGACGAGGAAGAGAACTGAAACAAGGGGAAAGTGGCAACGACAACTCGTGAAAGGATGAAACACGAGACGCCCGAAGATAGTACCCGCGGACTCTCATTTTGCTCGTAAACCTCGTGACTTTCCACAGTGAGCGATCTGCGGCTGTGATAGCAGCAGCCACAGGGCGCCAATTACACGGCACCGCGCAAGCTTTCTACGTGCACGTCATGTGTGTGGAGCAAGATGTTACGGCTACTGTTGCAGCCATCGTTTGCACGCGTGGAAACTATTTCAGGACTTCACATGTTGCTTGCGAGGCATTTCTCACAAGGATTTCCACAATTTAGACCTCATTCCATCAGACGAACAGAGCAAAACTTCGCACATTCCGTGTGAATTGTACGCTTTACAAACCCAAAGGTGATTTGTGCATCTCGGAAGGAATGCAGCTGAGTGTTCTGGGCGGTATAGCGAAGAAGAGAAGGCAGGTTATAGTTTAAATTTTGCGACGATGAGGCCGTCAGAGCCGGATTAACAGCTCAGTTTCTGACGAATGGTAAAACAGGCATCACCTCTTCCATGGAGCCATACCGGCTGTGGGAATATGTGAAAATGTAAAAAGTGACTGAAAAGGAAATTTTGTGTCAAGCAGTTCCCATTTATATGTACATTTGTTTTACGTAAAAATTGACTAAACAGAAAATTTTGTCCTAGCAGTTCACAATTCTTTGTTCATTTGTCTTAGGAAAATATTTTAGCAAAATTGCCTGGAGTTGCTCGGACTGCTACCTCATCAAATTTGGTTTATTAATACACAGTTTACAAGAAATAACTCGCCAAATAAAATACAAACGGTGTTTGGGTTAATTAAGTTCCGCACTGAAAGGTCGTTCACCCTTAACCGGCGTGGTCGGAAATTTTAACACTAAATGCTTTGTGGAGTCCTGGGCACTCAAAAGCAAAAAAGAAAGAAAAATATATTGTGTCCGGCATTAATATTTTTGTTGTTGTTTTGGGACATATACGTAACCAAAAACGTATAAGGAAACAAACTTTTTTATTACAACCAAACTGGAACAAAGTAAAACGAATATATATATATGAAAAAACAGATAAATAATTTTTTATCGAATAAACATTTCGTAAGGTCTAAACTATAAGAAAAGGGTATACATTTGTTTCTGTAGTAAAACTGTAAATTACTCACAATGGTCCAAATACGCATATAAAAAGAGATGTTTATTTAGGAGACCTGTAGATTTGCAATTAATTGAACATACCATTTTTGTCTTCACTTTGAGTAACGTGTATCTCACTTTCGTCATCAGATTCATCGTCAGAAAGTTCACTTGCTGTTTCGTCATCACTCTCAATAGCATTTTCGATAGTAATGTTGCTCTGGGGATCGCCATCTTTATCTGAATAGTGAACACCGCATTCCTCAATCCCTCTTAGTACACAGTCCTCAAAGTTAGGATATGTATCGTTAACTCTTTTTTTGGATTCGCGGGCACATTCACCAAACTGTAAATATTATGCTAAATGCGTCGCGGAGTCCCGGGGACTCCACGTTCATTGTTTACAACGCTTGTCTTGATAACAGACTACAGCACGTGACGTGTCTCCCCACCATAGGGAAGGTAATGGATAGGGCTGCTTCCGTGATCACCAAATACGAAAATTACTACAGCTTAATACTTTCCTGGAGTCACGGGAAATCGAAGACTAGGTGGCCGGACGGAGATTTGAAAGTTGTTGTTCCGAACACAAATCCACCGTCGAGGCATAGTAAGTTCGTTGCATCAGCGCTAGCAGCCAATCTTCAGCAAGCTACTCGGTTTAGCTATGTTCTTCAAACTGTGTTGCTTCCAACGTAATAAGTGGGTTCCCAACGTCGGTTACGGCAAGCGCCATAAGATGGTCATTAATACACTAAGAGACTGTAAAGTTACCAGCATTACGAGCTTTGGTTTCTGTCTATACCAACAGTGGACTGACTTGCTAACTTTGGCGGTATGTATGATTCAGTCTCCCACCCCTCTAGGGCAACGGGAGTGTCATTTCTTTTACATGAAGGACAAAAGGGAAAGAGATATCTACATGTTTAACATGTTCCGAAACCCGCTACATCTGATTGCATAAATCGCAGCGGCTCTAACCATCGCCGTTCCCATAAATAAGCGTATTTTCGCTCAGCGACTGACACGGTAATCAAATACGCTTTAAGTGAGGTGAATATTAGTACTGAGTAACGCCATCTAATGACGGCTTTGCCCCTGCATTAGTTATGTTGTGCACCAGGAAACAGAAGGGAGACACTAGGAATAGAGATCAGATGACACTAGAAAGGAATCAATCAAAGAAAGAGAGAGAGGTTTGTAGGTGTGCCCTACTGGTTTGTTTCGGCGGGGAGGATCTTCAAAGTATAGAGAACAATCACATTCTGCACTTCATTCTCATTTACGACAGTACAAGCATTCTGATAACAACATCACTAAGATCATCATCGTTCTTCAAAGATTAGTGAATATCCTAGGAGAAACAGATATATACACTCACATGGCGAAACACCTGGACAACGTCCTTAATGAACTGACAGATTATGCTACAAGATACATATACAGCACTTTAACAATACTTTAACCAGATAAGTTGGAGTTTTCTTCGTTTTCCTGGATGAAATTTCCAGTAAACGTTGACAAGATATATTAGTAGTCCTTAGATCCACGGCTGGGGCGACGATTTTGCTTCTGTCTTGGTTGGGTGGTTTGTGGGGGTTGAAGGGACCAGACTACAAAGGCCATCGGTCCTCGTCCGTCTTGCTCAGTGCGTCGTTCATAAGTCAGCATCAATTTTAACTCTTTGTTTATTATACTTTCGTACAATAGTTGTCCAGACGGGCTATTTAGTCTACATTGTGAGTGCATGACACAGATCTGCCTAGATTCCTATCTCAGAGTTAACAGGAGCCCCGTACTATCAAACTCTTCGCCATAGCAACCAGTACCATGTTTTATTACTGTGACAGTAGCGGCCTATACGGCCGAGAAATGTGGCCGTTTAGCGTTTTACTGTAACAACATGTACAAAGGACGATCTGTGTACTGCAGACGTAAGGTAGATAATGGGCACCGAATGGTGTCCATGGTCATGTATCGAGGATATGTACGGAGTTATAACTAGATTTCAAATATTCAGTAGGTTCTTGTTTTCTAGATTCTCATAATTTTAACCATCCTAACGATTTTATACTTGACGGACAAGTCGGTTCATGTAGACGATCACAGTATGTACTCGTAAGTAATCTTATATTTCTAATTCAGAGTATACAAACGTTCTGTGTTATCCACATCGATATGCATACATTTGTTTGTTTATCCGCTGTATCAGATGAAACTGATGATGGGCTATATGTTCAAATATTGGCATGGCAAATAAATACACAGGTGTGCAAAACTAAAGGACTAAAGCAACTTTCACAGGACTTTCGCTGCCAAGTAACACAGCTCGATGAAACTTGGACCACGAACAGAAATGGCACTTTGATTCAAAGACAATAATTAGAACGAAGTGACACAAGTTCGTGATGGTGTCCTGGATATTAGAAACGGTGGTACACGGTTCTTAATAGGGAGTGTGATCACCTATGTGCCACCATGTTGGCCACAAGGTTGGTAAGGAGTTGTGGTAGGGCGTCCCATTCCTCCACCAGCGCGGTCAACTGCTGAATGGTCGTTGGTGCACGTGGAAGTCCTGTAATACGTCTCTCCAAAGAATCCCACACGTTATTGACTGAATGTAAGTCGAGGGAATTGCCAGGCCAGCGCATTCGCCGAATATCCTCCCGTTGCAGTAGCTCCTGTATCTGCACTGCTCGATGCGACCGCGCACTGTCATCACAAAAATTAAGTCAGAGCCGAATGCACCCTCGAAAAGGAGCAAATGGAGAAGCAGTACAGCGTCACAATAATGTTGATCGTCGAGTGTGACGTGTTCAACGATTTGAAAGTCGATACACGCGTGCAGCACAGTGCCTCCTCACACCGCAACACCTGGACCACCAAAACGACCACATTCAGCAATGTTCCTGGGAGCACTACATAGTCGCATATGGCGAGAGGTGGGAGTTCGTAATGTATCAAAGAACACTGTTGAACTTGATCTTTTTGGTAGTCCAAGTGTCTGGTGTAGGGGGGTGCAATGCTCTGAGTGTATTGACCTGCCAATCTTTGAACATACACTACTGGCCACGAAAATTGCTACACCAAGAAGATGGCCTGCTACAGACGCGAAATTTAACCGACAGGAATAAGATGCTGGATATGCAAATGATAAGCTTTTCAGAGCATTCACACAAGGTAGGCGCCGGTGGAGACACCTACAACGTGCTGACATGAGGAAAGTTTCCAACCGATTTCCCATACAAAAACAGCAGCTGACCGGCGTCGCATGGTGAAAGGTCGTTGTGATCCCTCATGTAAGGAGGAGAAATGCGTACCATCATCTTTATCAAAAAAGGTGGGATTGTACCCTATCGTGATTGCGGTTTATCGTATCGCGACATTGCTCCTCGCGTTGGTCAAGATCCAATGACTGTTAGCAGAATATGGAATCGGTGGGTTCAGGAGGGTAATACGGAACGCCGTGTTGGATCCCGACCGCCTCGTCTCACTAGCAGCCGAGATGACAGGCATCTTAACCACATGGTTATAACGGATCGTGCAGCCACGTCTCGATCCCTGAGTCAACAGGCGGGGACGTTTGCAAGACAACAACCATCTGCACGAACAGTTCGACGACGTTTGCAGCAGCATGGACTATCAGCTCGGAGACCATGGCTGCGGTTACCCTTTACGCTGCATCACAGAGAGGAGCGCCTGCGCTGGTGTAATCAGCGACGAACCTGGGTGCACGAATGGCAAAACGTCATTTTTTCAGATGAATCCAGGTTCTGTTTACAGCATCATGATGGTCGCATCCGTGTTTCGCGACATCGCAGTGAACGCACATTGGAAGCGTGTATTCGTCATCGCCATATTGACGTATCACCCGGCGTGATGGTATGGGGTGCAATTGGTTACACGTCTCGGTCACCTCTTGTTCGCATTGACGGCACTTTGAACAGTGGACGTTACATTTCAGATGTGTTACGACCCGTGGCTCTACCCTTCATTCGATCCCTGCGAAACCCTACATTTCAGAAGGATAATGCGCCACCGCATATTGCAGGTCATGTACCGGCATTTCTGGATACAGAAAATGTTCGACTGCTGCCCTGGCCAGCACATTCTCCAGATCTCTCACCAACTGAAAAAGTCTGGTAAATGGTGGCCGAGGAACTGGCTCGTCACAATACGCCAGTCACTACTCTTGATGAACTGTGGTATAGTGTTGAAGCTGCATGGGCAGCTGTACCTGTACACGCCATCCAAGCTCTGTTTGATTCAATGCCCAGGCGTATCAATGCCGTTATTACGACCAGAGGTGGTTGTTCTGGGTACTGATTTCTCAGGATCTATGCACCCAAATTGCGTGAGAATGTAATCACATGTCAGTCTAGTATAATATATTTCTCCAATGTATACCCGTTTATCTTCTGCATTTCTTCTTGGTGTAGACATTTTAATGGCCAGTAGTGTAGTTCTCTCACCAGTCAATGTTGTTGTTACACTGTACCCCTTCTTCATTTGAGTCTGTTCAGGGGTGTATTCGGCCTTGACTTCAGTTTCATGGATGATAATGCGCGAGCGCATCGAACAGCGCAAGTGGAAGAGCAATTGGAAAGAGAGGATATTTGGCGAATGCACTGGCCTGCCTGTTCCCCCGACTTAAACGCCATCGTGGACGTGTGGGTGAGATGCGTTGGGGAGATGTACTGCATGCAGCACATTCTCAAACGCCAACGACCATACATCAGCAGTCAACCGCACTGGTGACGGAATGGAACTCCCTACCAAAAGAATTGCTTACCAACCTCGTGGCCAGACTGGGATCTCGTTGCAGAGCACACTCTGTTGTCCATGGTGATCATATCCCTATTCAGAACTATAGACCATCGTTAGTAATGACCAGGTGACCTTCATCAACTGCAAGACGTCAGTGTAGTTATTGTCTTTCAATAAAAGTGCCACTTCTGTTCGTCTAGTTACGTATTTCTTTCAGTTGCCTTCTGTACAATTGTGTAGCACTTGTTTCTACGTTTGGTCCAAATTTTATCGAGCTGTGTTACTTGGCAGTGAAACTCATGTGAAAAGTACTCTCTTCCACAAGCTTTGCACAACAGTGCACTTTTCAAGGGCAGCTTATGATGTACACCAAGATGTCCTTTATGAAATACATAAAAGCTGTAGAGCTCCTAACATAAAAGATTTTCATTAATATGGGTAGCTCAAGATGTGACACTTCCTTGGTTTTATTTTTGATAAAAATTTGACATGTGTCTTTTAAATTTTTTCAGTTACAAATTTGTTTACTACTTCATTTGTAAACTTTTTACGGGAAAATTTTACTGAAAACTAAGACAGTACAGCTTGTAACACCTATATCGCTTAGAAGTAGGTTTGTACTATGTAACTGTGTATCTGTGATTATGAAGTTTGTTCTTTGTTACTTAAGATCATTGATTTGTGACAGGATGTTTAAAGGCTGTAATGTTCGTATGGAAAAAACTAAATAATGTTTAAAATAATGAAATTTTATAATATATGTATGTTTATAAAGAAAACGTTGTATATTGGAAGATGGTTCGTGCTTAGTGCATTTGTCTCTGTAAATTGTAAAAGATGCAGGGAAATCCCTCCGCAACGGAAGTAGCTTGGCGCGATGTAAAGGTGGTTTTGGCGGTCGAACTGGGCGATTCCTTTGGTGGTAACGGGACGCAGTCAGTGGCTAGCCGTTGTACGGTACACATCGAGGGTCCCGAGGGAGATATTTGGAAGCCGTTTTGCAAGGAATTTTGCCTCGGATGTGGATTTGGCTGCTGCATGGTACTCTCGGCAATAAGGAATGGCTCTAACATGTCACAAATCCGTCGCCAAGGAGAAACTGTAAAGAGCATTCAAGCATCAAGAGCCGTGGGTGCAGTTAGCCGCACGTCGCTTGCCACCACTATTTCGCCACTGCTCCACCAACTTCACACAGATATGTATTAAGAGCACAGACCAGTTAATTTGTGTGTTTTCAATAATAATCCAAATGCTATAAACCTGTGTTTAGAACCATAACTTTTATTCCATCATGAACCGATGCAGGATCCCCTCCTAAAAGTTCAGGAAACAGAGTATCCTGATTCTAACAAACTAGTGATTTGTTTGCGTGTGTTAAACGTGCTAAAATTCAGTGCCAGACTGGGTAAATGTTGCTGTCTAAAATAACTGCTTCACAGGTGATGAAAGGCACATAAGTTTAATCTTATTTGAAACATAATTTAGCCTTGATTGCTATCATGAACGATTTTTTGAGGGCAATCGAGCTCAGTGTTGGGTAATTTGCTTTGGAGGATGAAAACAAACTATTCCAAATGAGGCTAAGAATTAAATTTAGTTGAACTGAATCTTACTACTGAAATAATCATAGAGTTTGACTACTGACAGAGTATCAGTTTATGGGTTCCCACCATATTTTTCTCATATTAGAAAGATAATTGGAATATTATTGCAACTAAAAAAATCTGATACATTTATATAAATGGGAGTATAAACAGTGTAATTGTGATATTGTTTAATTTTATTTGTGGTATTTATATGTTAGTTAAGTCTGAAGCCCTTCCATGACCAACAAGAGTTCGGTGTTTCCTGAAGTAACATCTCAATACTAGGTCACGTAATGATAGTGGTTATAACTTATTACAGGTGGTGTACAATTTTGCTTTCTATGATTACTGGTTTGTGCATTAATGGTTACTACTGCTAGCCATAACTTAAATTGCCCTGTATTCATGTGTACCCAGAGAGCTATTAAAAGGGAGTCTTGATGAAAATCTACAACTACTAATATTCAATTTTCTTGAACATAATGTTTCAAATTAATGTGCCTAATTGGGCTGGCGACCGGTTATTGTTTCATCCTTATGAACTTTTCTACTTTAATGAAACCTCAAGCCTGTTTAGTTTTCTGTTAAATTGCAATATATTCAAAATTACAGTCCGATACCTTCATCCATTAGTCACACACGCGGTCAATATTAAAAATCCTCCCAGAGGGTAACATTAGCTTATGTCACAGCAAGCGATTGTTATAAGCTCCAGCGCAAAATACTGCAACTCATACGCGCTTTACATGACAATAATTTTTACTAGGCTAGAAGGTATTTCTGTAGCAGTTAATATGGTCACCGCTCCATTGCTAGAAACAGGAGGCTGAAAATCTGCCGGTAACTGAAAACCGTATGTTTCCATGAACTGCATACTGGAATAAGTACCTTAACGGTCTACAAACACAGCACAAGTTACATTTGCAGGAAATCTTTTATTTAAGATAATAACTTGTTTATAAAGCTTTATATTAATTAGACAACTAAATTTAAAATTTTAGAAAGCATTCTGTAATTGGAGCAAAGCAGCGATCGGTACAAAAAGCTAAAAATCGAATCAAAACAATCTCGATCGTGTTTTCACATTTTTATTCGTTAGCAACCGGTTTCGGCCTATTCCTCAGACCATCTTCCGGCTTTTCCCCGCCATTACGGGTGCTAGTGGCGGCATATGTCGCCACCAGCGGCAATAATGGCAGGGAAAAAGCCTGAAGATGGTCTGAGGAATGGGCCGAAACCGATTGCTAACGAATAAAAATGTGAAAGCGATCGAGACTTTTTATTTGATTTTTAGAATTAGACAAGAGACCGACTGCACTGACCTCCACTTTGGTCTGCGAGTAGCTCAGGTTCTTCTCTACAAGCTGTCTTTCGGTGAGATCAGTGTTTAGTAGCGAGTAATTCATTTAGCTGGGCAGCGAGTTTGAGTAGGACTTTGTGAAGTTAAAACAGATTCGTCGAGATGTAGATCGAGAAAGATTTGATGAATACAGAGCCTAAAATACACTGCCATAAAATAAGAGTACACCCTTCGACATGGGCCGGTCGGTGTGGCCGAGCAAATGTAGGGGCTTCAGTCTGGAACCGCGCCACCGCTACGGTCGCAGGTTCGAATCCTGCCTCGGGCATGGATGTGTGTGATGTCCTTAGGTTAGTTAGGATTAATTAGTTCTACGTTCTAGGGGACTGATGACCTCAGATGTTAAGTCCCATAGTGCTCAGAGCCTTCGAGATGTTTCCAACTGACACGATTCACTGTTGCAACAGTGCATATGCAGCATATGAAATGATTACACTTACAGATCAGAACCATAAGCGGTTCAGAGGTACCACATATCGACCCATGCTGAAACACAGATATCAGCACGCTGTGTAGCATCCACGGGCGGCAATGCAGGCGCTGACTGGCATCCAATCGATCTTACAGGTGGCGAACACTGTCCTGTGCTACGATACGCCACGCCTTGCTCGACCTGTGCACGTAGTTCTGTAATAGTTGTTGGTTGACGAGTCGCACGAGTCGCTTCTCGTCCCACCGTATCCTGCAGGTGCTCGATTGGAGACAAGTCCGGAGATCTTTCTGGCCAAGCCGAAGTTGCTGCACGTCTTGTGGAGCACGTTGAGTTTCATGAGCAGTGTGTGGGCGAACATTATCCTATTGGAACAACCCCCGTCACTTTCCTGTTGCAAGAACGGGAAAACAATGGGCCTAACAACATTCTGCACTTACCGGGAGCTAGTTAGCGTCCCGTTCAGAAACGCACAAGTCGAACGACAGGTGTAGCCTATCGTAGCCCAGATCGTAAGGCCTAGGGTGGGGCCAGTGAGTCTTAGACGAATGCACTCTACGAGACAGCGCTAATCAGTCTACATCGTAGGCGGAAACGACCGTCACTTGCGTGCAGACAGAATCTGCTTTCATCGCTGTAAACCACGGTGCACCATTTCATCCTCCCAGTAATCCTCTGATGGCACCAGTCGAGCCGTGCACACGGTGCTGTGGCGTGAGTGGAAGACGGGCTAGAGGTGTGCGTGACCGTAGGCGCACTGCTAATAACTGGTTGGCAACCGCTCGTGTTAACACGTCTGGGCTCTCAAGCCCTATCATCTATGCTGTGATAGTTGTACGATCTGCCACTGCTGCCCTTATAATACGACAATCTTGGCAGGCATCTATTATGCGTGGACGTCGAGAACCTCGAATGTTCACGTGACCACCAATACCAGCATCCTTGTACAACTGACACACTACGTCCAGCTTGTGTGGCAATTCTCCGAAAGGACAATCCCGCCACTCTGAAGGCCAAAATTTACCCCATTCAAACCAGCTCAGTTGCCTGTAGGAAGCACGACTGCATCTCCGTGGCATAGTTGCCTGCTTTTTTCACACAATTGGACCACACTGAACCTTCTGGCTGTGAGCATTCCCTATTTAACGGTAGGCACAGGCGGCGTTTTGGTAGCTATGCCACTACACTGTGTGATGACGGACGATGCTGAAACCATTGTCAGTACATCCACTATCCTCCAGGTGGCATATGCCTTCATCTGATCAAAATCGACAGTCTTTCCAGGTCTACTAATTTTTTTTCTGGTAGTGCATTTTCACTGGTGCAGATCCAAATTACATGTTTCATAACACTAGTATGTAATACTGGGACTAATGGAAAATAAACTGTTCAAATATTAACGTTCATTCAGCTTGCTATGAAAGATTAATGATTTCGGCTAGTGGTGTGCGGCCGATGGGCGAGGAAACTGGTAGGCTTTATTCCCTTGTCCACTTGTTCAGTTCGGCTGACGCCACAGTACATTTGAAACAACAGTTCTGTCACATTATGCGAGTTATTATGTGTAATATATATATGTCAGTGTGTCACGAGACAGAATTCTGTGTAGCGGCTTCAACGTCGACGATACGATTTATCCAACAGAAGTAGAAATGTCCCTTCCTGCAAGCAACAGTTGATGCTGAAACTTCCTGGCAGAGTAAAACTGTGTGCCCGACCGAGATTCGAACTCGGGACCTTTGCCTTTTGCGGGCAACTGCTCTACCAACTGAGCTACCCAAGCACGACTCACGCCCCGTCCTCACAGCTTTACTTCTACCAGTACCTCATCTCAGTTGGTAGAGCACTTGCCCGCGAAAGGCAAAGGTCCCGAGTTCGAGTCTCGGTCAGGCAGAGTGAAAATCTCAACAGTTGATGCTGTATACATTTCGCGATTATTTCAGTGATTTTTACTGTGTTGCAGCTAATCAAGTTTTAATATTTTTTTCATAAGGAATAAATCAGCTCCAGTTGTACCTGACAAATCCTTTGTTCGGATTAAGTTGCACAAACGACCCAGGTTTCAGGATATAAATCCCGTCTTCAGGCGCTAAAAACGAGGAAACCAAAAGGGATTCTATTTGCAATTAATTAACATTAACAGAGCTCATACAAATGTGAAGCTGAGATTGTCTCTTGACTACATACGAGAAAGTCGTACCAGTCATGTAAAAAATACAGCAAATTTATCAAGTAGTACGCGAGATCCTGTGCGGGTGAGTCACGACAAGGTTCTCTGAGTCACAGTAACACACTGGCTAAACGGAGGCTAACTGAAAAATGATGACGGTACTTCTAATAGCAAGTAAGCACTCATTGCCAGCCTAATGTAGGGCTAGACATATGGCATGGGCTTAAGGGATGAAAATGAAGGCATAAAAGCAGTAGAATTGCAGTTTGTAACTCTCAAAAGTATCTCCCGTATAGGTGCCCAGGCCATGCTACATGTCCAATCGTTCGCAGTGGATCCATTTTTACATTAGGCTGGCAGTGTTTGCATATTTGCTACAACACTAATCTTTTCTCCCGTTAGGCCCACTTTACCCGATGTGGTAACGGTTGACGCAGAGAATCTTTTCATGCCACAACCGCACGGGATCTCGCATGCTACTTGATTAATTTGCTGGATTTTTGTACATGGCTGGTACAACATTCTCGTGCGCAATGAAGGTATAACGTGACGTTCACATATGTATGAGTCCTATCAATGTTAAGTTCATGAAGAATCCCTCTTGGTTTTCCCTTTTTTTTGTTTTAGGGCTTGAAGATGGGATTTACATCCCCAGACCAGGGTTGTGTGTACGATTTTATCGAAATAAAGGATTTGCAAGTGCAACTGGAGCGGATTTATTCGTCATGAAACATTTTAGCAAGCGTTGTGATGTCCCACGAAGAGTATATTAAGCTTTAACGTTCCTGAATTATGCAGAAGATGCAGCACTTTCGCAGCCACTGGTCTGAGGCAGGCAATATAGCGAGAGAGAGGGTTGTATAGGAGACGCGGCTGCCTTTAGCTGTTACGACAAGATCACTCTTGTCACGAACAATTATGAGATATTAAATTTTATACTACAAGTGGAGACAATCTCGAACAATTTCCTTCACCCTTCGGCTACTTGAGCACGCCTCCAGGCCTGATTCAGACCCTCATTGTGACTGATGTTGCCTGCTATTAATTTTCAACGCTACAGCCAGAACGTCTCCACGGGTATGTGGGAATTACAACAATGGGGGAAGGGATCTGCTGGAGGATAATTAATTACGCTGCCTCAATGTACGAGGGGCGATCAACAAGTGATGCAACACATTTTTTTATCTGAAAGAAGATTGGTTTTATTCATAATTTCAATACTTCCCCACTTTCAGACTACAAAACCCTATTTTTCAACATAATCTCAGTTCATTGCGACGGCCTTACCCACCTTTTGGGAGGGGGAGAGGGGAGATAAGGTGATTCCGTGATGATCTTATAAACTTTCTAGGATCATGGAGAAGGATAAATGTATCAATTTGAGGTAAGGGTTCCTGTACCGGAAACGAACGAGTCGAAAGTTATAAGCGGAAACAGTTCTGGTACCTCTAGAGAGTGGAACACATGTGTTGGTACTGATGTTGCTAAGGTTTTAGGATAGGCAGTTTTCAGATGTGGTTGTATGAATACCAAAACAAGAACAAAGTCAAGCAAACGTGAGCTCCAAAATACATACCTTAAGAGCTGTGAGCACGTTTTGAGTACAGAGATGTATTTCACAGTGGCGAAGGTGAACAACTGCTCATACCTCATCAGATATGCAGTTTAGAGCCTCGTTTACTGGACATTTTTTCTTGTTTTGATCTGAAAGTTACCTACTCTAAATCTTCGCAACAACCGTACCAACACATTTATTCCACTGTAAGAGGCATCAGAAATGTTTTCTCTTATAACATTCCACTTGTCCGTTTTCGGTATACGGGCCCTTACATCAAATTGATACATTTATCCATTTACCCTTCTCCACCGTTCTAGAAAGTTCGTAAGGTCACCACGGGATCACCATGTATAAATACACACATTTACAGGCGGCGACACCTAAAACTTTGACGCTCTCTCGCGTCGTTGGATGAGGTTTGCAGACGTTGGTTCTATGTAAAACTTCATCTACTAAGTGAATTGCGATACACCCTGCATATAGCACGAGATAGTGAAATCGGTAGCTCGCTGCCACGAGAGGCAGAGATGTGGGTTACATTTCCAATCCATCACACAATTTTAATTTGTAACAAATGTTCACTAAATATAGTCCCTGTAATTTTGAAATTACATACAGATATGAAAAAAAACCTAGCCAACACAAAGTCCTATTGCCCTCAAAGCTTTTATTAAGCGTGTGAGATCACAGAGCTGCCGAAAACGTCGAAACCGTTAGCTCTGCCGAGCTTGTATTCTACATAGTAGAGCAACAATGAGGTTGTCCCCCAGCGACAATCGTGCCTACTCAGTCTGCGACCTCGAAGTACCTGTGTCAACTAGACGTTAATAACAGTTCTGGGCGTAGTATTTGTGATAGTAGCCTCTACTGCGACCCAGCAGTAAGGAAAGTTGTGTTTCAGCGATATATCGACGTCCAGGGTCAATAAAATGGACTACTACTTCTCACACACTGATGTGGGAAGGAATCTGCGATGTCCCCTGAACGGACAGGATACGCTGCAGATGACGTCTGAAACGACTAGTATGGACGACTGCCACATCACAAACGCATCAGCTTATTGACGGAGACGTCAAGAAACTTATTTTGGTCGACTGTCTGCTATTTCTTGTGGTATGTACAGGATATTGTCGAGTGCGTCACTCAGTGAATGGTAAAATTTAGGATAAAAGATGATGCCGATCTTCGGTGCAGCAGTGGAAAGAAGTGTAGTAAAGACCTTTATGAAACTTCCTGACAGATTAAAATTGTTAGTCGGACCGATACTCGAAGTCGGGGCTTTGCCCTTCCCAGTAAGTGCTCTACCAACTGAGCTACCCAAGCACGAACCACTTGTCCAATGAGTTTGGGTAGCTCAGGTGGCAGAGCACTTGCCTGGGCAGGGCAAAGACCACGAGTTCGAGTCTCGTTACGGTACGAAATTTCAATCTGCCAGGAAGTTTATATCAGCGCACACTCCGCTGCAGAAAAGTTTTCTTTTTCCAAGAAAAACATGTGAAGAAACGCTTTTTTTCAAAAATTTTATAATCCATTGTTAACGTGTGTTTAGTAGAATTTCTTACGGTAGTGCTTGTGAATATGAACCAGATCAAATCACTCTGCATGGACAGATTTGTTTACCGACAGCTAGAGGAGAATGTGATTCCTGGAGATCGGGCAGTTTAAGCAAGAAATAAGAGACAGAGTTTCTGTTTATATGTAAGTATATGTTTACAGACCGAACATTTTCGATAGTATCGTCATTACGGTCTACGTAATTTTCTATCACTGTGGCCCCTGATGTGTGTAACCATGTAATTATAGCCGACTAAAAATTATGAGTCTCAAAATAGTACGGCGACAGTTCTGGTAGTTAAAAAATGCTATTTTTGTTTTCCGTCAAGCATTACGCTATAATTACCTTCGTAAGTAACCATTCAATTGCAGTCCCGCAACACCAGCTTTCGCTACGTGGAAAGTAAGCGAGAACGGTACGATGGAAGAGGAATATTAAGCCTGTTTCGAAAGCAACGTAAAGGCATGTCAGGCATAACATTACCGTCGGTTAAAGCGATCGACGTGCGTCTCGCGGCTCAGGAAGCAATCACACTGCTCAGCTGTGAAAGCCGCGCGGCCCCGCCGGCTCGATTGCCTTCCAGGGCAGCGACCGTTTGAATGCTAACGTCAGGGGCCGCAGCGACACTGACAGTTGCGGAACCAACGTGTAGCATTTCCCACTGCAGCTGCCTACACCGGGAGTCCACGTTTCTTTCAGACTGGTGTTGTTGCGTGAGACCGCCTGTATTACTATAAAATTACTGATATTCAGGAGCGATGCCGTGTTTATTAAATTTAGCCCGCCGAAAACACGGAAATTCATTTGTGCATCACTTTTAAAAGGAAACTCCACCTTCCATGGTACTACAGTTTCAGAACAAAACAAGCTAATTGGAATACACACACATTTACGAGGTCTGTTCAAAAAATTCCGGAACATTCGTAATTTCGCGCCAATGGTGTGTTGGTGCGAAATGCGGTTAGCCTCCCTGTACACGTCTGTGTTTAATTTGTTAACTACCGGAAGTTTCATTGTTGTGCGTGTGTTAGTTATTGTTCAGTGTTGCATGGAGTAGACGCCTGTGTCGCACAGTATGCGAATTTCGATAGGACAGAGGTAGAGGGGCAACACGTCTGCATTGAATTTTGAGTGAAACTCGAGAAATCCTTTACAGAGAAACACGAAATGATACATAAAGCCTACGGTAATGAGTGCTGAAGCCGTACCCTGTGTTACGAATGGTTCCACAGTTTGAAATTGGCCTGACGGAGGTTGAAGATAACCCTCGTTCAGGAAGCCCTTCGACGTCTACCGACGACGCCTATGTCAGGAACGTCAACGAAATTGTACATACCAATCAAAGACTGACTGTCCGAGAGATTGCACAAGAATGTAACATCTCAGTTGAATCATGGCATGAAATCCAGACCTAGCATCTTCGAATTCATCGTGTTGCCGCCAATTTCGTCCCACGGCTCATGACTCAAGACCTTCGCCTTGCGATCTGTGAAGCGCATTCAAATGGCTCTGAGCACTATGGGACTTAACAGCTGAGGTCATCAGTCCCCTAGAACTTAGAACTACTTAAACCGAACTAACCTAAGGACATCACACACATCCATGCCCGAGGCAGGATTCGAACCTGCGACCGTAGCGGTCTCGCGGTTCCAGACTGACGCGCCTAGAACCGCACGGCCACAACGGCCGGCGAAGCGCTTTCGGATCGCGCAAATGAGAATGAGATGTTCCCTAAGAGAAACTGGTAATGAGACGTGGGTCAACGACTATGACGTTGAGACCATGGTTCGCCGGCCGGAGTGGCCGAGCGGTTCTAGGCGCTACAGTCTGGAACCGCGCGACCTCTACGGTCGCAGGTTCGAATCCTGCCTCGGGCATAGATGTGTGTGATGTCCTTAGGTTAGTTAGGTTTACGTAGTTCTAAGTTCTAGGGGACTGATGACCTCAGAACTTAAGTCTCATAGTGCTCAGAGCCATTTTAGTCCATGGTTCAATCTTCACCATGAGTCGCGAAAGGTTTTGCAAGACCAAGAAAAAGCTCGTCACGTCAGGTCAAATGTCACAGACTTGCTGAAAATTTTCTTTGACTTTGAATGTTTAGTTCATCACGAATTCGTGCCACAGGGACAAACTGTTAATCGACGGTGCTGTCGGGGCGTGTTGCGACACCTGCGAAAACATGTGAGAAGGAAACGGCCTGATATGTGGCGAGACAATTTATGGCAGTTGCATTACGATAACGCACCCGCACATTCATCCCTGTTGGTGCCTGACTATTACACAAAAAATAAAATCACTCTACTGCCTAACCCTCCTTGCTCTCCAGATCTGGCCCCTGAGGACACTTTTTATTTCCAAAGTTGAAAACCCCGTTGATAGGACGAAGATTTGCAACGATAGACGAGATAAAAGAAAATCCGCTGACGGCGATTTGCGTGATCCAGCAAGAGGCGTACCAAGACTGCTTCCGGAGGTGGAAACGTTGTTGGAGCGGTGTACCAATTGTGGATGAGAGTAGTTCGAAGGAGACCATGCACAATAAGTAAAAGGTAAGCGTAGAAAAATTCTATGGGCAAAGTTCCGGAATTTTTTGAACTGACCTCTTATACGGGATGAGGCAGCCAAGACAGACCATCCCAAATAAATCCAGTATGAGTATCTATCGAGATGAGGTTTTCGCCAAATTATAGCGGAGAATATGGGAGATTTCCCGACGTCTGCTAGTAATTTTTATCGTTTATGATCGCCGAATTACGACACCGACTTTGGTTTTTTCCCCAGCTGAATTATACACGGTGAACCTTAATAAAACCGACAAACTGCAGGGACGGGCTCCTGACTGGATATGGAGGAAAAAATATCCCAAGAACACGTGTCCGGAAATGCGTCGTTGCCACGGCAGATGGCGCTGACGAATAAAAGTTCCTCTCACCACACGCCGTCTGTTCCTCGTGTATTGCGGACTGTGTGTTTGACGTAGCGTACCGTAAGCAGCAGAATGGTCTGGTATTCATGTCGGGAACAACCCCAGATCGTGTCTGTGTACGGCCAAGCATATGGAAACAGACTAGAGGCATCCAGGCTATACCAAAACAAATACCCTCACAGACACCAGGGACTTAATATCTGAGGTCATCAGTCCCCTACACTTACATCTACTAAAACCTAACTAACCTAAGGACATCACACACATCCATGCCCGAAGCAGGATTCGAACCTGCGACCGTAGCGGTTTTCTCGGTTCCGGACTGAAGTGCCTAGAACCGCTCTGCCACAACGGCCGGCCAGACACCAAACACATCAAGGGTCCTTTCACACAGACGAACGTGCGGGGAGGCGGTGGACAGTGCCTTCACCAGGTTAACAGGACTAGGTTCTCCCTATCGACCGTTTCCATCTGCTTGGCCGTAAGCAGACACCATATCGGGTTCTTACCGACATGAATACCGGACCATTCTGCTGCTTACTCTACGCTGTGTCAATCACACAGCTTGCAACACACAAAGAACCCTCGGTTTGATGTCATTCGTCAGCGCCATGTACTGTGGAACGATGCATTTCCGGACACATGTTCACAGGACCTTTATTCCTCCATTTCCAGTTAGAAAACCGTCCCTGCAGTTTGTCGGTTTTATTAATGTTCACCCTCTAAACCTTTCTTCTGTGGCACTTTTAAAAATATGAAAGAAGCTTCTCCGATAAATTCAACGACATAACATATGCGGGATTTTATCACATAATATCGACATACCAATGCTGCAAACCACCGCCATTATGTTCAAATGGCTCTAAGCACCATGGGACTTAACGTCTGATGTCATCAGTCCCCTAGACGAGGTTCCTTCCAGAATGTATTGATGCAATAGCTCCTTACTTAACTACCACATACAACCGTTCGCTCTGCACCCAAAGACTGGAAAGTTGCACAGGTCACACCAACATTCAAGAAAGGCAATAGGAGTAATCCACTAAATTACAGGCCCATATCATTAACATCGATATGCAGCAGGATTTTGGAACATATATACTGTTCGAACATTCTGAATTACCTCGAAGAAAACTGTCTATTGACACACAAAAACATGGTTCAAATGGCTCTGAGCACTATGGGACTCAACATCTGAGGTCATCAGTCCCCTAGAACTTAGAGCTACTTAAACCTAAGTAACCTAAGGACATCAGACACATCGATGCCCGAGGCAGGATTCGAACCTGCGACCGTAGCAGCAGCGTGGTTCCGGACTGAAGCGCCTAAAGCCGCTCGGTGGCTCAGATGGATAGAGCGTCTGCATATAAGCAGGAGATCCCGGGTTTGAGTCCTCATCGGAGCGCACATTTTCAATATGTTCCGAATGATGTATATCAACGCCTGTTTGCAGCTAGGGTACTAATTTAATTATCATTACATTCTATCGCATTTGGTTCATACTCTTCACTTATCGCTGCATGTGCATCTGCTTGGCAATGACTTCCAAAATTGATTATAGCTCCCTAAATGTTCTCTGCGAAAAGTGCAATGCGATGCAGCATAACTATGCAAAATTTTGTTTAAGGAGGAAGCATCGTTTACAAATCGTGGGAAAGTAAATCTTCGCTATGTGCACTAGTCGTCAGTCAAAATGAAATGATCGTACGGCATTTATTGGCCGGGATATGCCCTTCGTGGTTCGGCCGCCATACAAGTCTTTTTAATTGACGCCACTTCGGCGACTTGTGTGTCAATGATGACACAACACCCAGTCCCCTGCCGGGAATCGAACCCGGGCCCCCTTGCGTGGGAGGCGGTAACGCTACCGCTGCGCTACGGAGGCGGACTCGTCAGTCGAAAATCCACGCTAACTCACGGAATTAGATAAAACGAACGCTCTTGGTCTATATCGTTTAGTGCGTGTTCTTCAAGAACCACGTCATTAGTTCCTGTTTTATTGATAGGAATCATTTATCTGCTATGCTGCTGCTCCTGCTGCTGCAACATGTTAAGACAGACCCTCTTAATAGATCATTTGGAGAGCACTGGAACGGTCGTTCAGGAAACTCAAAATGGTCTGCTCAACCACCGAACACTACTGTACTGTACTGTACTGTACTGTACTGTACTGTACTGTACTGTTACCTGCGGCGAAAATTAAAACAATTTCTATTAGGAAACACCGGCAACTCCCGAAGGCATTTCATGCCTTACAACAAGGGCCAGTGCTGCCGTTAACTCAAGACGAAATTCAACGTGCAGCATCGTTTGTCCAGAATGACCTTATAGCGCTCAACAATGCTCGACGTCAACATTTTGATCACTTGGTACGACAGCTGTGATTATAAACACTCGAACCGTACCTGGGGCTACGTGCTTGCTTAAATTTGGTATAACAGGGCAGACATTTGTGAAACCTCTTGTTCAGACCACGAGACAATGATCTGTGCGCTATTATTTTGATACTATTTGATCAAGTCCCATACACGTTATGTAGTTGAAGTTATCTTAGAAGCTTCTTTCCGATTTTTACGAGGGGCTTTCAATAAGCAAAGCAACACATTTTGGCTACAAAACCCTATTTTTTCAATATAATTTCCGTTCAATGCGACGGCCTTCCGCCACCTTACTGGGAGGGTCTGTATGCACAAATGGTACCACTCTATTGGTGGACGACGGAGACAAGGTCTTGCTGCATCAGTAACCTTCCCATCATCCACGTCCTGGTTCCGCACAAATGGTCTTCGTTGCTCTTTGTCTTCTGTTAGGCGGCGACAAACCCAGCGAGCACACACTTTTGAGTACCCCAGCTGGTTGACAAGTGGGTTAGCAGTAGCAGAGATGTTCAGTTGTGCAGTGAGGTGTTTGATTCTGATTTGTCGAGAAACTCGAATGACAGCGTCCGCACGTTCCAACATCCCAGGAGTCACGGCTGTCTATGTTCGGCCGATACGTTGAAGACTGGCTAGCTTTGCGTGACGTCGTTGTGATGATGACTGACGTTTCGCCCAACGACTCGCCGTGCTTTTGTTCAATGCCTGGTCTCCGCAGACATAGTGCAAGCGCCTATGAATATCTGCGATGCCGTTGTTTTCTGCCAAAAGAGATTCAATGACAGCTCTCTGTTTGGAGTGCCTCTCCATTAGAGCCGCCATTTTGAAGGATGAGTAAAGCGCCACCACCTATCGGATCTTCATGAAACTATAGAGGACGAAGCGGGAATATTCCAAGGTATACCACAACGAACACCGCGTTTTTCAACTGAAATCGGCCGAGAAAAAAATGTTTCATTACTTAATGAACGCCCCTTGTAAAAAGTTCAACTGAAACAAAACAAAGTCGGTGTGTAATTCGGCGACTATAAACGATAAAAGTTACTTCCGATTGTCAGGAAATTCGCATTATTGTCCACTATAAGTTGACGAAGACAGCAACAGAATATAGTTACTCATTCGCGGAATATTCGGCGTGGTCTGTCTTAGCTGCCTCACCGTGTATACTTACAGGCCTAATTTGACCAGGATAGGACAAATAGGAGTAGATAAATCGAACTACCTGGACACACACTTATTATTTTATGAAGTTAAATTATTTTGGGCAGTAAAATAACCGACAATGGTCGAAGTAGAGAAGATCTAAAATGCACACTGGCAATATGAAAAATAGTTAGTATTACTGTGGGCTTAAGGGTGGAGGAAGGAGTAATAACTGCAGAGGGAGACCAAATCTTGACTGCAGTTAATAGCTTGAAGTGGATGTAGGTTGCAGTAGTTTTGCAACGATGAAGAGACTTGCGTGAAGAGACTACAACGCGCAGACACAACACACAAGTCGTCGGACTGAAGGGTGCACCACCACCACGAACAACAACACCACAATGAATAAAGTAATGAATAAAGAAAACTGGCATAGAACTAAGGTGCGAAAAGTGTTATGTTGAGGTAATATAGAAACTTCTGACCTAGAACATTATGACTTCCTGCTTAATAGCGTGTCCGTCCAACTCTGGAACGCAATACAGCAACGATTCTGCGTTGCAAGGATTTGAAAAGTCCTTGGTAGATATCCGGAGGTGTGTGACTCTAGAAGTCTCCGCAAACATCACGAATTACCTATAAATTAGGCACAGGTGGTTTCTGGTCGCGGAGCTGGCGGCAGGTAGCACATACATTCCATCGCGTTCACATTCGGGGAATTTGGTGGTCAAAACATCAACGTGAGGACAATATCAGGCTTATCAAACCACTGTATCACGATTCTGGCCTTGCGACACGGAAAATTATGCTGCTGGAAAATGTCATCTCCGGCAGGGAAAACATTAAACATGAAGGGATGCAGGTGGTGCTCAATAATGATCCTACTTCACCGCCGTCATGTTGTCACCGATCCACATGGAAGCCCAGGTAAACATCGTCCGTGGCGCGGTACATTATCTCCAGCACCCGTTCTATTGGATGAAGACGTATCCAGACACGATCATCGACCTGGTGTAACAACGAACGCGCTTCCTGCGAACAGGTGACTCGTTTCCACAAACCCGCCCTTTTCTCTAGATGATCTGCATCTACATCTACACAGATACTCCGCAATTCACCGTACAGTGCGTGGAGAAGAGTACCAAGTACCACAACTAGACATTTCCTTTCCTGTTCCACTCGCAAACAGAGCGAGGGAAAAATGACTATCTATATGCCTCCCTATCTTCGTGGTCCTTAAGCGCATTGTATGCTGACGGCAGTAGAATTGTCCGGCATTCAGCTTCAAACGCCCGTTCTCTAAATTTTCTCAACAGAGTTTCTCGAAAATAACATCGCCTTCCCTCCAAGGATTCCAATTTGAGTTCGCAAAGCATCTCCGTAATACTTACATGTTGTTCGAATCTTCCGGTAATAAATCTAGCAGCTGGCCTCTGAAATGCTTCGGTGTCTTCCTTCAGTCCGACCTGATACGGATGTCAAACACTCGAGCCGTACTCAAGAATGGGTCGTACCAGCGTCCTAAGAACGGTCTCTTTTGCAGGTTAGTCACTCTTTCCTAAACCTCTCCCAATAAAACCGAAGTCGACCATTCGCCTTCCCTACCACAGTTCTCACATGCTCGTTACATTTCACATCGCTTTGCAACGTTATGTCCAGATATTTAAAAGACCTGGCTGTGTCAAGCAGGACACTACTAATGCTGCATCCATAATTACAGGTTTCTTTTTCCTACTCATCCACATTAACTTAGATTTTTCTACATTTAGAATTAGCTGCCATTCATCACACCAACTACACCTTACCGTACACCACAGCATCATCAGCAAACAACCGCAGATTGCTGCCCAACCAGTCGGCCAGATCATTTGTCTATGTAGTAAACAACAGCACGATCCTACGCACTTCCCTGGGGAATGATACCATTGTCTTGGACTGGACTGGATTGTTTGGGGAAGGAGACCAGACAGCGAGGTCATCGGTCTCATCGGATTAGGAAAGGACGGGGAAGGAAGTCGGCCGTGCCCCTTCAAATGAACCATCCCGGCATTTGCCTGAAGTGATTTAGGGAAATCACGGAAAACCTAAATCAGAATGGCCGGACGCGGGATTGAACCGTCGTCCTCCCGAGTGCGAGTCCAGTGTGCTAGCCACTGCGCCACCTCGCTCGGTGCTACCATTGTCTCTGATGAACACTCGCCGTCTAGGACAACACACTGGGTTCTATTATTTATGAAGTCTTCGAGGCACTCACACATCTGTGAACTTACTCCATATGCTCATACTTTCGTTAACAGCCTGCAATGGGGCACCGTGTCAAATGCTTTCAGGAAATCTAGAAATATGGAAGCAGCTTGTTGCCCTTCATCCACACTTCGCAGTATATCATGTGAGAAAAAGGCAAGCCGAATTTCGCACGAGTGGTGCTTTCTGAAACCATGCTGATTCGTGGACATAAGTTTATCAGTCTCAAGAACAGGTAATATATTCGAACGGTGAATATATTCAAGGATTCTGCAGGAAGTCGAAGTTAGGGATAGTGGCCTGTAATTTTGGGGGTCCGTCCTTTTAACGCCCGTTGTCATTGGTTCAACTTGGGAACTTGCGAGCGTCGTCTGCAGCTAGCCCTCTGTTTAACAATGTGCGCTGAACAGTGTCCTGCTGAACAATTGTGCCTGCACCAGCACTGGTCAGGTGTGGCGTAGGTCGGCGCCTACACCGATTTACACAGCGAACGAGCCTTCGACGTCTGTGCTCTGTGATGAGGCGTGGACGTCTAACCCATTGTGGCCCACTAATGGTTTCACCGTTCCTCGATCACTTTCCACAGAAGCTTCAGCAAAAGCACACGAATAGCGTCGTCGTTTCCGAGATACGTGTTCCCACGCGTTGGGCCATAACAATCAGATCTTTGTCAAGGCCCCTTACGTCAGTGGATTTCCCCATTTGCGGTCCCTTATCTTCGCTAGAATGATTCACCATTCGTCTCTAACCAGCTTATATACTTTCCTTACGTCGTCTCGTGCCCACAACGTCAAGCGGCGGCATTCAGAATCGCGGTGGACAGTGGTCTTAACGTTTTGGTTAGTACATGTCCACGGTCAATATAGCTACCTTCCGATTTGCCGCTTCGGTTAAAGTTCTGTATTATCCCTTCCTGTGAGTTGTCCCATGCGACAGAACATTTTGAGGAAATAATGTAACTCCATGCCAAATGCAGCACAAAATGTCCTAACGTGAAAATTTTTATTTTAAATACCTCTAATAGCTATTATGCGCCATGTGCCCCTTGCGTGCACGCAACCCTTCTTTACGTCGTGCTTGCCGGTAGCGTGACCAGCAGGGTGTCTCTAACAGCCGCGTCCTACTTCCACAGCGGGGTCGGCTAGTTTCAATGACCCCGATATGGGGCTCAATATTATGGCGCTTTCTAAGCGTCCGCTGGTAGACATCGTGAAAGAACAACAGTTTTTCTTGCTGTCTCTCGGAAGGGTGTGTAGCTTTTTAGTGTTCCGATAAGAAATGTTCAATGATTTGAATAAAATCGTTTTGCATACTTGGCCGCGACATTCTTACCATTAAAAACAAAAGTAAAATATCGAGGTTTCGATCATCTTTACAGCTGTTCTCTCAGAATGACTATATCGAAAAGGAATTTATACACTACGACGCTAGCCGTGGGAGTCGATTCACAAATATCATATTTAACTAGTTTGACGCAGAGTTTTATGCTTCTGTTCCAAGACATCAAGGCAGTTAACTTGGCAGTAGTGTGTTGTCACGCGGCCGTTAAAAACAAGTCAGAAACTGAACATATTCATAGTCAGATACACAGCGGGAGTAAGGTTCGTAAACGTTTTACCAGATGTAAAAAGTTAACTACATGTCACTCAAATTACTTAAGGCTTTGAAGAAAATAAAATACAGTTCAAACAGCAAACAAAAAGGTGATCTGTTTGCGACAACACAACAATAGGACGTATCCTGTTTAGACATTTAGAGGGTATCACAATGTCAGCAGACATGAACACGATCGTCTCGACCTGTAGAGATTCTGAATGAGCTTAAGAGGTTTGAAGTTTTCTCCACCAGCACACAAGATCAGTTTTTTTAACTACAGAACTACTTCGCTCGGCAATAGTCAAGTGGCACTGATCCATGTTCATTACTTTGGGCTTGTACATATTTCTTCGAGGCACGATCACTAATGATCAGCAACACCTACCATTTAATAACTCACGAATTCTAAATACGTAACACAACAATTTATTTGTAGTTTCTGAATACCTACCTTCGTAGCCAACGTCGCTAATGAACACGTGTGTGTTAAAACTCGACTCTGAAGTGGGCAGTTTGAATCGTGTTGGTGAAAAAATTTCTTCTACGCCCCAACGTGACCGTCCAGGAGGATTGCCTAGAAGTACAGTTTCTAATCACCACACCCAACGCCAAAGCCCTGGTTAAATTTCAAACCTCTCACGAGCACCTCATCGAGTGACGGCATGTGACACTCGGTAGCGATTAGTACGTTGGAACGACGTAAATTCAGTGGTCCCATTGGTGTTACAGCAGTGGAGGCTATACGTCGATGTTGAGTTTCAAGCTCTTTCCCTTTCTCTCTCTTTCGTCAATAATAACATAAACACGACATTAAAATTCTAAACAGTACCTACACTTACGATAACTTCGCTAAGGAAAGTTCCAACGCGAGCGAAGAAAGCAAATTGTTATAATAAGTTGGTTTAACCTACCCCGAGGAATCTTGCAGCCAATAATATTACGCGACTTTATTATTATAGTTTTGTAGTTTCACTTTGAACGCAATGCTTTTCAGGTTCGAAAACTGGAACTGTCTAAAACAAGAGCACAAGAAGAAACTGAAACCAGTGTCAAGTCCCAAACGGTTTTAATAATGTGATACTGCATATATTTATGTTTTATCGCTACTCTTGCACTTTTCTTCTACAATCATTGGGCTGGTTCCATTTAGCAGGTGGTTTTGCGTATTACGGCAGGTAGCTCTACCACGACTGGAAGATACATTCATTCAGAGACACAATAACCTGTATTCAGACTCCCACTCTCGCAGCACTTCTGGGGAAAAAAGCTGAAGAGTAAAGCCCCTTAACTCGTTGTGTGATATTAATACAATAATTTATCACTTGACAGATTCCAATTTGTGTGTTACGTTTTATATTTTGAGCTACACGATCTTTTTAATACTGCTGTCAGATTAGTTACGAAAACTGACTTCTGGACGCTGCTTTGGTTACTATTATTGCTACAAGTCACGAAAGAGTACGGAGATACTTCACATACCTGTCAAGCATGAAAGGAAAGTAACCTAGTTCATGACACGATTTATGTAACTTCATACAGGGTTTACCCTGTTACTGCCGAGTTTTCGTCAAGTACTGCACTCCGTACACACAAAATTCATGCCTTCATATTTAGCTACGCTGATTTACTTTAAGCTCAGGCAATATCGCGCGATTAATAGATGCTGCTTTCATGAGATGGTATGCTTCTGGAAGAAGTGAAAGCTATGTACCTGTATTTCAACAGTTAAGTTCCTTGTAATTAGACACTCACATACAATATTTGAATGGCTAAAACGTTTTCGAGTGAACCATTTTCAATGGCCTATGTACAATTCGTGACCTGAGGCTGCGTCAAAATATGTTACGATTAATCACTTGTTTCAAGCTCTTACCGGTAAACTGACTGAGCACAATAAACTCAACATTATGAAATTGAACCTTCAAATATTCCTCATTTTAAATGTCATGGCGGTTTAATGTGGAATTTTGTTCCAGTATTTCAACAGTAATCATATTTCTTCAGGGCCGGCCGGAGTGGCCGGCCCTACAGTCTGGAACCGAGCGACCGCTGCGGTCGCAGGTTCGAATCCTGCCTCGGGCATGGATGTGTGTGATGTCATTAGGTTAGTTAGGTTTAAGTAGTTCTAAGTTCTAGGGGACTGATGACCTCAGATGTTAAGTCCCATAGTGCTCAGAGCCATTTGCACCATTTTTTTTATTTCTTCAGGGCACATGGGACTTTGGTCACAAATACGATTTATGGGTGTGATCCTCTTGAATCGTCCGATATGTAAATTTGATAAAGTGTAACAGCTCTTCTGTAGAGAGGCCTCAAGAGTAAACTACAGCGCCATGGCCTAAATCTGCAGTGAAGACCGAGACAGTGACCGATAGAAACTGATTCGATCAATAACAGGAACTGGAACAATAATCAGAAGTACTTGGATTAACTATGAACAGCCATCTAGAAAGCAGTTTCCGAAGACTTTAACCACAACAAGACATCTCGTAGTTTACGCTGCTCTCGAAGCACCAAAACGAGTGAGTGTTGTGGTCACAGTACGTGTTTTTGGGTGGGAACTGTTTAAAATTTATGGCAGCGTGTAGAACAGCAAAATTTTAAATTGCGTTAAGTGCTTACATGACTGTGGGTGTTCGATTATCGCAAAAAATAATCTCAGCAGACCAGGGAGAAGTAGTCGATAACTCGGTCGTTGCGCTGTTTAAGTGTGTGTGTGTGTGGGGGGGGGGGGGGGTGACAAGAGGACACACTTGTGATTTTTCGTCGCAGCAAAACTAACAGTAATTTGAACAAAATATTGGACGAAGGAAATTTTAGCTCGGCAGCAGTGAACACAGGCAGAATATCAAGGTAGGAATGGAGACAGCAGAAATTCCGAGAGAAGAACAAAGTGAAAGAAGCAACAGGGGAGATCTAACCAAAAAGCGCTAGAAAGTTCATCTCGCGTAAGAACAAAAGAAAGAATTCGGCTCGTAAACAAATATGCAGGCAATCAGTATTCTTGCACTTCTTTCGCGACGGGAACAGGCAAGGGACTTGGGGTCGGCAGTAGGAAAGGCGAATGGTCGTGTTCTACATATACATCTTCATTTATACTCCGCAAGCCACCGAACGGTGTATGGCGGAGGGCACTTTACGTGCCAGTCATTACCTCCCTTTCCTGTTCCAGTTGCGTATGGTTTTCGGGAAGGCCGACTGCCGGAAAGCCTCCTTGCGCGCTCGAATCTCTCTAATTTACATTCGTGATCTCCTCGGGAGGTATAAGTAGGGGGAAGCAATATATTCCATACCTCATCCAGAAACGCACCCTCTCCAAAGCTGGACAGCAAGCTACACCGCGATGCAGAGCGCCTCTCTTGCAGAGTCTGCCACTTGAGTTTGCTAAACATCTCCGTAACGCTATCACGGTTACCAAATAACCCTGTGACGAAACGCGCCGCCCTTCTTTGGATCTTCTCTATCTCCTCTGTCAACCCGACCTGGTACGGATCCCACACTGATGAGCAACACTCAGGTATAGGTCGAATTAGTGTTTTGTAAGCCACCGCCTTTGTTGATGGACTACATTTTCTAAGGACTCTCCCAATGAATCTAACCTGGCACCCGCCTCACCAACAATTAATTTTATATGATCATTGCACTTCAAATCGTTCCGTACGCATACTCCCAGATATTTTACAGAAGTAACTGCTACCAGTGTTCGTTCCGCTATCATATAATCATACAATAATGCATCCTTCTTTCTATGTATTCGCAATACATTACATTTGTCTATGTTAAGGGTCAGTTGCCACTCCCTGCACCAAGTGCCTATCCGCTGCAGATCTTCCTGCATTTCGCTACTGTTTTCTAATGCTGCAACTTCTCTGTATACTACAGCATCATCCGTGAAAAGCCGCATGGAACTTCCGACGCTATCTACTAGGTCATTTATATATATTGTGAAAAGCAATGGTCCCATAACACTCCCCTGTGGCAAGCCATAGGTTACTTTAACGGCTGTAGACGTCTCTCCATTGAGAACAACATGCTGTGTTCTGTTTGCTAAAAACTCTTCAATCCAGCCTCACAGCTGGTCTGATATTCCGTAGGCTCTAACTTTGTTTGTCAGGCGACAGTGCATAACTGTATCGAACGCCTTCCGGAAGTCAAGGAAAATGGCATCTACCTGGGAGCCTGTATCTAATATTTTCTGGGTCTCATGAACAAATAAAGCGAGTTGGGTCTCACACGATCGCTGTTCCCGGAATCCATGTTTATTCCTACAGAGTAGATTCTGGGTTTCCAGGAATGACATGACACGCGAGCAAAAAACATGATCTAAAATTCTACAACAGATCGATGCCAGAGATATAGGCCTATAGTTTTGCACATCTGCTCGACGACCCTTCTTGAAAACTGGAACTACCTGTGCTCTTTTCCAATCATTTGAAACCTTCCGTTCCCTTAGAGACTTGCGGTACACGGCTGTTAGAAGGGGGGGCAAGTTCTTTCGCGTACTCTGTGTAGAGTCGAATTGGTATCCCGTCAGGTCCAGTGAACTTTCCTCTGAGTGATTTCAGTTGCTTTTCTATTCCTTGGACACTTATTTCGGTGTCGGCCATTTTTTCGTTTGTGCGAGGATTTAGAGAAGGAACTGCAGTGCGGTCTTCCTCTGTGAAACAGCTTTGGAAAAAGGTGTTTACTATTTCAGCTTTATGCGTGTTATCCTCTGTTTCAATGCCATTATCATCCCAGAGTGTCTGGATATGCTGTTTCGATCCATTTACTGATTTAACATAAGACCAGAACTTCCTAGGATTTTCTGTCAAGTCGGTACATAGCTAAACTGTGGCTCTTTAGAAAATGAACAAGTTGTACAAACAAGTTGACACAGTTATGTGAAATAAAATTGCTTTTTTTTCTTAAGAAAAGCTGCTGTATTACGTTTTTCAACATGTAAGATATGTGTAAATGTCATTTTGAAGTTGCTGATTTACCACCTGAGGGTGGAAAATCTTGATTGTAGTTTGCACCATGATTTTTCAAGCCAAAATTTAGGAATAAAAGTGTGGGTGTTGGGTTTATTGGGGAAATTCTAGGAAAGATTAGCTCAGCTACGAAGTTCACCGCGTATAAAACACTAGTGAGACCCATTCTTGAGTACTGCTAGTGTTCAGGATCTGCACAGGGTCGGATTAAAGGAAGACGTAGCAGCAATTCAGAGGCGTGCTAGTATATTTATTACCGGTAAGTTCTATCAACGCGCAAGTATAATGGAAATGTTTCCCTGAAATCATATGGGAATCCCTAAAGGGAAGGCGACGTTCTTTTCGCGAAACACTGTTGAGAAAGTTTATTGAACCGGCGTTTGTGTCTGAATGAAAAGTCGTTCGAGCAATGACCGTGAAGACATGTTAAAAGCCACTAGTGCGCTAAGGAGGCCTATAGACAGCCATTTTTTGCATAACTCTTTTAGCGAGTGGAACAGGAAAGGGACTGACCTGTAGTAGTACAAAGTGCCCTCCGCCATGTACTGTAGAGACGTTTGAGGAGTGCGTGTGCGGACTGACGGTACTTGTCGGCTCAGGGCAGTATCACGAGGGCGAGGTCGCGCTGCCGGCTCATCGCAGTAGCCCTTGCGCGTCGTTACCGCCTTGGTGGCCGTTTGACTCCCGACTGCTGTGCGTTGCCTCCTGGTAAGCGGGAAAGAAAATGGCCGCGGCCGTGGCGGGTTGTGGCCCGCCCATTGTGGCGTACTGTGTGGAATAGAGATGGGTAGTTCGCGAACGAACGGGTGCAAAGGAACGGTTCACCAAGATGAACGAAAGGACCGAGGAACGAATTCCAAGGAACGATCGGTTCATAGTTCACTTCGGTCGCGGCGGTCTACGTACAGTTCCAAGGAACGATCGGTTCATAATTCACTAGTTCACTTCGGTCGCGGCGGTTACTTCGGCAGTTCTCGTTCCAGCCTCGGTCGCGTGCTCGTCTATCTCCCTCGGCCGCACTCGTCGTTCTTCGCATGACGACCTGTCTCAGTTCCACCGCCGACTGCACCTCGTTAGTTCAGTATCCAGATGTTCGTTTCGTTCACTGCGCTCGCCTGTTTCACATGTGTTCCAAATTGTTCTTGCACTTGGTTCTGGCTATTCAGAGTCCACGACCGGTAATCAAAAAGTATTTTATAGTTACGTAAATTACATAAAAATTACGTTGTATGTAATAGATATGTCTTTTCAGGTAACAAAAGGCCATTCAGCTAACTTCATTATATCGATGAACAGCAGAAGACATACTTACAACAAGGCAAGTTTTTTTTTGTTACTCATATATTTTTTGGTTTCATCGACTTGATTTAGAAGCTAACTTTCAACAATTTGCTTACTTTTTAGTGTAAGAAAGTTCATATACAACGATTTTCGTGTATCTTTCATATACAAAACATTACATTTTGGAAGGCTCTAATTATTTTTAAGTTTGTTTCCAATCTGCATCACCTGCTAGTTTGGTTTCTTTGAAAAAAAAAGTGGGTTGTGGATCATTTTGGCTCAGAAGGAAAAGCGGTGCCTCTCCATTTGAAAATACATAGATTGCCATAAAATCGTATTTACTTATCTCAAAAACATTTGTTCAGAAGGAGCTTTAAACCAAAAACTTTATTACTGCGAACATTATTATTATTATTATTATTATTATTATTATTATTATTGCGGCATTAACTTTAATAATGCAACATAAAAACCTAATTTTTACTAAGCGTGTGACGCAAGTATGAGGAAACCACATTTTATTTTACGCTCCCATAAAGTCTCTACTTCGCCTACGAACTCAGAGACAACGTGAAGTATATATAGGGTGTAAACGATTATTGTTTACAACGTAGCATAGCTATGTTGTGGAAGTCGAAACGAAAAATTTTATACAAGACACTTGTAGTCTTGTAAGATGGGAAGCAGCCACCAACAGGTTTACAAGACTACATGAGCTATAGCCCATACGCGTCGCGTGAGATTTTTCATGTTCTCTTCTCCAGCTCTTTACACATCGTCATAGATTGTTTCGCAATTGTTGCTTGCATGAGTTTGTTATTTCTTCACTGCCTAATTATTATATGTTTGTCTGTTTGTTGCATCTGCTCTTAACGGGCAACACATCGTCCGTAATTGGCGAGCAGTCTGTACTCGGGGCCGTTTTCCGTGCGCCACCCTATATTATTTCCCTACAAGGCTACGGTTGGCTAACGAGAGGTTCATCGGAATCACAGAAATTACTTCTAAAAGTGTGTAAGTATTCTGTAATGAATAAAAGCTCTATATTCCAGGGGGGGACAAGTGCCCCCTCTTGGTACCCTCCATCCCTCAGTCACCTACATTACTAGTTTTCAGTTTTTCATAAGAACTATATACCAAGCACAAATGAACGGTGAGCGAGTAACAATGAACGGTTCCCAAAAAAGAACGATCAGCAGTGAACTAGTTCCCAAGGATGAACGAGTTTGCCCATCTCTAGTGTGGAGGTCAAGGAAGACTCACGCCTGGATATAACGGAACACGAGGCGGACAGCGTTCTCCGCAGCCACGTTTCCTCGTTTGCCGCTTCAGTGCAACAGTGATGACTGCGCCCTGCACGGTCACTCCAATGATCATGCAGAGCTCGCCTTGTGGATGAAAATCCGGAACAGTAAACAACTTAGCGCATGGAAAGCCGACCTCGATCACTGGAACGAAACCCCGCAGCTACGCTCTTGCGACACTGCTTCTCGCAGTCTTCCTCTTAAAATACTTGGCCCGCTGAACGAACTTTACAAGGAGTCTGGGTTGACTGTCTGTCTCGCAGACCTGACAAATCGCTATAAGTGCCGTATTGTTGCTCGAAGCATCAACAATCTGTAACAGCGGTGCTAGTATTGTTGTAAACTCACATCTACTATGTAGGTTTGAAACGTATCCTAAGTTCTAACAACGAGTAATATTCAGTGGCTTATTCACGTGTTATATAATTTGGACGTGTTTCCCTATACCCAGCACATTAAATGCAGTATCTTTTACATTTATTTATCTATACTGATGGTCCATCGCAAAGCTTTACATTAAACTTTGGAAATGAATTGTAGAAAAAGATACACATTTCTTTGTTATTTCTTAAAGTACTTAGTACATACTTAATCACAGCAATAATGATAGATAAGTAACAGCAATAAAACGTTAGAAAAAGTGGAAAGAAGAATAGAAAGGAAAAAAGAAAACAAAGAAATTTGTTGTTACTACAAATATTAAATGAACGAAATGATAAATAATAAGTCAATATTTGAGTAATCTAATGTAATAGCTCGCTTTTGGAATGTGGTACTACAGAAGAATTCCATATTTCTAAATTTCCAGAAGGCTTTTGATACCGTTCCTCACAAGCGACTATTAATCAAATTGCGTGCATATGGAGTATCGTCTCAGTTGTGTGACTGGATTCGTGATTTCCTCTCAGAGAGGTCACAGTTCGTAGTGATAGGCGGTAAATCATCGAGTAGAACACAAGTGATACCTGGCGTTCCGCAAGGTAGTTTCACAGGCCCTCTGCTGTTCCTGATTTGCATAAATGATCTAGGTGATAGTCTGAGCAGCCCCCTTAGATTGTTTGCAGATGACGCTGTAATTTACCATCTAGTAAAATCGTCAGACGATCAATTCCAATTACAAAATGATGTAGAGAGAATTTGTGTCTGGTTCGAAAAGTGGCAATTAGCACTAAACAAAGAAAACCGCGAGGTCATCCACATGGGTACTAAAAGAAATCCGATGAATTTTGGGTATACGATAAATCGCACAAATCTAAGGGCTGTCAGTTCGACTAAATACCTAGTAATTACAATTACGAGCAACTTAAATTGGAAATATCACATAGATAATATTGTGGGGAAGGCGAAACAAAGACTGCGCTTTGTTGGCAGAACACTTAGAAGATGCGACAAACGCACTAAAGAGACAGCCTACACTTGTCCGTCCTCTGTTGGAATATTGCTGCGCGGTGTGGGATCCTTACCAGGTAGGATTGATGGAGGACATAGAAAAAGTGCAAAGAAGGGCAGCCCGTTTCGTGTTATCGCGCAACAGGGGTGAGAGTGTCACTGATACGATACGCGCGTTGGGGTCGCAGTCACTGACACGAAGGCGGTTTTCTTTGCGGCAAGATCTATTTACGAAACTTCAATCACGAACTTTCAGAGTGAGAAAATATTTTGTTGACACGCACCTATGTAGGGAGAAATGATCATCATAATAAAATAAGAGAAATCAGATCTCGAAAGGAAAGATTTAGGTGTTCCTTTTCCCCACGCGCCATTCTAGAGTGGAATGGTATAGAAGTAGTATGAAAATGGTTCGATGAACCCTCTGCCAGGCACTTAAGTGTGAATTGCAGAGTAACCATGTAGATTTAGATGTTTAATTATTAATTAAATTGAAAAATTAAATGTAAATTGTATTTGCCCAATAACTGCCATCTTAAATTCGTTTTGTATAATGTGGCCATCGCTTAAAGTTTACGATTATTGAAAAGATATTCTTGAAGGTTTAGTGTGGTCTTTGTTTCAAGATCAGTCTTTTGAGCACACATGTTCGTGCAATGGCTTGGGCACCATTTTGTTAAGTGCACTTTTAATTTGTTATGCGCCCACTTCTTCTCATAGTCACTAGTTATGACGGCTCACTGGCTGATCTGAGCCGATTCTTAGACCTTCTTGAATGCTGTTTCTAATACGTATAATGTAAAGTCTTTTCTTCCTGTGTGTTAGTATTGCTTATCTGATATAGGTTGAACCAGGGGCAGCGAAGACGCCAACTGATTAAATTTCTCCTTTACATACCTTCTGTAATTGTGTTATTGATATCTCACTATTTTTAAATTGTTGCTCATCTGCTTAAATACTGTTTTAATAGAGAAGTCCCTTTGCTAAATAATTATTACTCACTCTCATTGTCAAACGATCAATAAAAAAAATACTTTGTAAGAGTCATTCATCCTGCTGCTGTCAGCAAGTGTTTTGTAATAAAAAGCGTAGTTGATTATCTGAAATTTTATGGTAATTAATTTTAACTTATGTTCCCAAATAAATGTTTTTCCGGTTGCAAATATCAAAATTTTACTTCCCAGCGCCTCACCGTTCCCATTTCAACGCTAGCTGCTCTATTACAGTCAAAAAACTGCCTCCCACCCCTCTTACATATTAAATAATTATTTTCTATGAGAACTACGAAGTGGTGACAGAATACAGAAAGCAGTCTCCTAGCGACGGAACGCGCCAATGGCGATTCGCGGGAAAAGGCGTCAACGTATGACTGCTGCAGGCGAGACTACAAGGGCAGCACGAAACTGGGAACGTCAGGACCACGGAAGGCTGCTGGCGAGGTCGCTCCTGAAAGGAAAGCCGTACGCCGCAACAGCGGGAAATAACTCCCATAACTTGCTCTTGTAAATGTGCACAGTTCCGCGTACGATTTGCCTCGATCCAACCTTGCAATATTTTCAGTGTGATGTGCGTACAATCTCACATTTGACCAAGAACATGTTTTTATACTACTGGTCATTCGCAATAAACACTAACTTACAACAGTCGGGTCTGAGCGGGACGCTCGGACCACAACTTACAGCCTGGCGAGTGCACTAATCGTATTCCATCAACACTCCGCGGATCGTAAAGCCTGACACACCAACTCCCTGCCCTCCGTTTCTGCAGCAAGAAACACACAACCGGTTGATGCTCGTCTGGTTGAGAGTGGACGTCAAGGCCGGTAGCGTTTCATTACGGATCTCGAAGTCTGGAAGAGGCTTTTCACGAACGTAAAATCCGGATTTACTGCGATTTTGTTTTAATGTTTACCCGTTCAACTAGTTACGCAACGCGAGTGGGGAAAAAAAACAGCTGTCATCGGAGCCACATCCTCGTGCATGATGTAGGTAAGTATTCCATATACGCATCAACATAAATACTTTGCGAACTACTATGCACTGCATTCGAAATGGATAGAGCAAACACCCACAGCACTCTTCTATTCACGTAATTGGGAAATGTGACTGCGTGCATTCATAAGCGTCCATTCTTTGCTCTTCTCTTGATGTTCGAGTGAGATACGCGATGGAAGCAGCAGTCTACCTGAACCACAAGCTTTATAAATAGACAGGGCTTCACGAGAACAATATTATGTTACCTCGAAAATATTCTTGTATAACGTAGATGGATTGGAAGTAACAGCCAACCAGTTGCAAAATAGAAGTTTATCAAATCTCAACGACTCCCAGTTCGGTCATAAATAATACACTATATGAGCAAAAGTATCAGGATACCTCCCCAAAAACATATTTTTTCCATATTAGGTGCAATGTGCTGCCACCTACTGCCAGGTACTCCATATCAGCGACCTCAGTAGTCATTAGACACCGCGAGAGAGCAGAATGGGGCGCTCCACGGAATTCACGGACATCGAACGTGGTCAGCTGATTGGTTGTCACTTGGGTCATACGTCTGTACGCGAGATTTCCACAATCCTAAACATCCCTCAGATGTGATAGTGAAGTGGAAACGTGAAGGGACACGTACAGCACAAAGGCGTATAGGCCAACCTCGTCTGTTGACTGACAGAGCCTGCCCGACGGTTGAAGGGGTGTCGTAATGTGTAATAGGCAGACATCTATCCAGACCATCACACAGCAATTCCAAACATCATCAGAAGACAACGCAAGTACTATGACAGTTAGGACGGAGGTGAGAAAACTTGGATTTAATGGTCGAGCGGCTGCTCATAAGCCACACATCACGCCAGTAAATGCCAAACGACGCCTCGCTTGTTGTAAGGAGCGTAAACATTGGACGATTGAACAGTGGAAAAACGTTGTGTGGAGTGACGAATCACGGTACACAATGTGGAGATCCGATGGCAGGGTATGGGTATGGGGAATGCCCAGTGAATGTCATCTGCCAACAGTAAAATTCGGAGACGGTGGTGTTATGGTGTGGTCGTGTTTTTCGTGGAGGGGGGTTTGCACTCCTTGTTTTGCGCGGCACTGTCACAGCTCAGGCCTACATTGATGTTTTAGGCACCTTCTTGCTTCCCACTGTTGAAGAGCAATTCGTGGATGGCGATTTCATCTTTCAACACGATCGAGCACCTGTTCATAATGCACGACCTGTGGCGGAGTGGTTACACGAGAATAACATCCCTGTAATGGACTGGCCTGCACAGAATCCTGACCTGAATCCTGTAGAACACCTTTGGGATGTTTTGGAACGCCGACTTGTGCCAGGCCTCACCGACCGACATCGTACCTCTCCTCAGTGCAGCACTCCGTGTAGAATGGGTTTCCATTCCACACGAAACCTTCCAACACCTGATTGAACGTATGCCTGCGAGAGTGGAATCTCATCAAGGCTAAGGGTGGGCCAACACTATATTGAATTCCAGTATTACCGATGGAGGGCGCCACGAATTTGTAAGTCATTTTCAGCCAGGTGTCCGGATACTTTTGATCACATAGTGTATGTGACGCTACACACAATACCTTCTGAAGAAAGTTCTAAACTGTCGAAACCATGGTCAAGGTTGAATAAACTTGTATTTTGCAACTGGTCTGGTTGGCAGTTATTTCTAATCCACTGAAACTCTTGCATACACATTTGTTGAAACGCAGCCATGTTTAGAATGCTGAAGTTCCCCGAGAAGGTATATATTCGCCTCCGCAAGCTCATGCTACGGCGGTGGCCACCGCCTCGGATGTAACAGTTTCGAATTTTGGTAGTCGGAGAACTCTCACCACAAGTATCAGGCCTACATAGAGAGGAAAAGTGGTAGGGTCAAGTTTATGACTTCCAGACTTAGCGCTAGTGTCCTGGATTAAGGTCCAAACCTCGCAGAATACCTCTTGGAGTAAAGTCATGCGACACCATTGGTGATGATCGCCCGTCGCATGGGAACGATGAGCTCGCTTGTTCCTCTTCGAGAATTGCGACAGGAATCTGCTATGTGTCGGCACTGGTTTTCATCGCGTTGCGTCCGTTTAACGACCATACTAAAAGCCACTACAGTGTACTAATATCCTTCACGGTCATCCACACGATACTGGTACCTTGCCCACACCCCGTAGTAAGAGGGGCGTTCAATAAGTAATGCAACTTTTTCCCCCACCCAATTTCAGTTGAAAAAAGGCGGAATAGGTTGTGGCGCATCGTGGAATATTCCCTCTTCAGCGCCTGTGGTTTCATTAAGTACCAATAGGATGCGGCGCTATAAATGGAGTCTATAACAGAGATCGTTAGAAGCAGATAGCTGTCATTGAGTATCTTCTGGCGGGAAACGAGAGCAACGCAAATATTCATACGCGCTTGCAGAAAGTCAACGGAGAGTTCTGCCAAAAGGCAGGCTCACACATGGTAGTTCTCCAGGCTGTCCGGTCTTCTGCCATCCTCTTCAGGTCCGCATAATTTCCTCTTCCCTTTATGTTGTCTATAATCTTGTATCTCCTCCTTCCTCTCAGTCTTCTCCCACAAACAAGTCCTTCCAAAGCGTCTGTTAGCAAGCAAGAACTCCCTTCTCAAGGATTGTCCCAACCAGTTCTTTTTCCTTTCTCTTACAGCCTTCAGCAGACATCTTCTCTCATCACCGCTTTCCAATACTCTTTCATTACTCACTCTTACCATCCAGCTTATTCTCTCCATTCTCGTCCAAATTCACATCTCAAATTCTTCTAACGTTTTTCCATCCTATCGTCTCAGCGACCTTGTTTCTGCCCCATATAGTGCCACACTCCAGACAAAAGATTTGCGAAGCCTTTTCCTTAGACCTTTATCTAATTTGCCACATAAGTCTCCTCTTGCTGTTGAATGCCTCCTTCATTATGGCAATTCGAGTTTTCACCTCCTGATGACATCTCAAATCTTCAGTTATTGAGCTTCCAAGATATTTAAATGCACTTACTTGACTAATGGTAGATTGTCCTATTTTAATAGTTAACAGCCTGCGTCTTCTACTCATGACCATACTATTTGTTTTTGCTGTGTTTATTTGCATCCCATATTCCACACAAGCTTCATTTAGATCCTTCAGCATGTTATTCACTGTTCGCTCACTTTCTACCACTAATACCATGTCATCAGCAAATCTTATCATTCTATTGTCTTTCCACCAATACATATTCCTCTTTTCCCATCTAAGCCTTTCGCAATTATCTCTTCAGGGTACGCGTTAAACAACAGTGGGCAAAGGCACCAACCTTGTCTGACACCTTGTCCAATGCTGCTTCCTTCTGACATTACATTTCCAATCCTTATCCTTAATTTCTGGTGTAAATATAAATTCTGTATCAGTCGACTTTCTTTCCAATCTACTCCTTTCCTCTTCAAAATATCCATCAGCTTGTTCCACTACTGCCAAAAACCTTCTCTAAATCTATAAAAACAGCAAAGATTTATCTACCTTTTCCATAGCTCTGAACAGGCCAATAGCATCTCTTGTTCCTTTTCCAAATCCGAACTGCTCCTCTGCAATCCCTCTATCCAGGTTGCCAGATAGTCTTCTGTTCAACACTCTCAGCAACACTTTAGTTCCATGAGAAATTAGACTGATGGTCCTACGCTCTTCACATTTTTTAATGTTTGTCTTTTCTCTATTTGTGTCATAACTGTTGCAAGGAAGTCCTCAGGCCATTCCCCTTTGTCATATATATCATTACAGAGGTACACTATTTCTTTTCTTGCCTCGTTTCCCAGACACTTCAACATTTTTGCTGGCAAATAATCAATTTCACATGCCTTCCTATTCTTCAGCCGGCCGCTGTGGCCGAGTGGTTCTAGGCGTTTCAGTCCGGAAATGCGCTGCTTCTACGGTCGCAGGTTCGAATCCTGCCTCGGGCATGGATGTGTGTGATGTTCTTAGGTTAGTTAAGTTTAAGTAGTTCTAAGTCTAGGGGACTGATGACTTCAGATGTTAAGTCCAATAGTGCTTAGTCATCTGAACTATTTGAACCTATTCTTCATCTCCTGCAGCGCCTTTTCTACTTCTGCTTCCAAGATGGTGAATACCTTTCCATCTTCCGGCACATATTGCTCCTCTTCAATCTTAATTTCGCTTTGTATTTCATCCCCATTATACAGATATTCAATATCTTCTTGCCATCTGTTCAAAACCTCCTGTGGTTCTTCTGCTAGAGTACCATTCGCACTTTCTATTTCCATGTTACTCCTCTTTCTTTCACGTTCTAAAACTATCTCGCTAGCCAGTCTACACATCATTTCATACTTTCCCTCTTTCTCTATTTTGTCGCATTTCTGTTTCATCCATTTTTCCCTTGCTTCATCAGTTTCTCTTCCTAATTCATTATTCAGTTTCGTGTACCTCTTTTTGCTTTTTTCAGTTTCTGCATTTTTCCACTTTCTCCGCTCTTCCATTTTTTCAACATGTTCTCTGTTATCCATGCTTTCCTCGTACTTTGGGATACTCTACATCTACATGGTTACTCTGCAATTCACACCTAAGTTCCTGGCAGAGGGTTCATCGAGCCATTTTCATACTACTACTCTACCATTCCACTCTAGAATGGCGCGTGGGAAAAAGAAACACCTAAATCTTTCCGTTCGAGCTCTGATTTCTCTTATTACGATGATCATTTCTCCCTACGTAGGTGGGTGTCAACAAAATATTTTTGCATTCGGAAGAGAAAGTTGGTGAATGAAATTTCGTAATTAGATCTCGCCGCAAAGAAAACCGCCTTTGTTTCAGTGACTGCCACCCCAACTCGCGTATCAATCAATGACACTCTCACCCCTATTGCGCGGTAACAAGAAACGGGCTGCCCTTCTTTGCACTTTTTCGATGTCCTCCGTCAATCCTACCTGGTAAGGATCCCATACAGCGCAGCAATATTCCAGCAGAGGACGGAGAAGTGTAATGTAGGCTGTCTCTTTAGTGCGTTTGTCGCATTTTTTAAGTGTTCTGCCAACAAAGCGCAGTCTTTGTTTCGCCTTCCCCACAATATTATCTATGTGGTCTTTCCAATTTAAGTTGCTCGTAATTGTAATTACTAGGTATTTAGTCGAACTGACAGCCCTTAGATTTGTGCGATTTATCGTATACCCAAAATTCATCGGATTTCTTTTAGTACCCATGTGGATGACCTCGCGCTTTTCTTTGTTTAGTGCCAATTGCCAATTTTCGAACCATACACAAATTCTCTCTACATGATTTTGTAATTGGAATTGACCGTCTGATGATTTTACTAGACAGTAAATTACAGCGTCATCTGCAAACAATCTAAGGGGGCTGCTCAGACTATCACCTAGATCATTTATGCAAATCAGGAACAGCAGAGGGCCTGTGAAACTACCTCGCGGAACGCCAGGTATCACTTGTGTTCTACTCGATGATTTACCGCCTATCACTACGAACTGTGACCTCTCTGAGAGGAAACCACAAATCCAGTCACACAAGTGAGACGATACTCCACATGCACGCAATTTGATTAATAGTCGCCTGTGAGGAACTGTATCAAAAGCCTTCGGGAAATCTAGGAATATGTAATCGGTCTGAGATCCCTTGTCGACAGCACTCATTACTTCATGGGAATAAAGAGCTGCTAGCTATGTTGCAAAAGAACGATATTTCCTGTATTCGTGTTGGTTATGTATCAGTAAGTCATTTTCTTCAAGGTGATTCATAATGTTGGAGGACGGTATATGCTCCAAAATCCCACTGCAAATTGAGGTCAGCGATATGGGTTACTCCTATTTTCTTTCTTGAATATTGGTGTGACCTGTGCTACTTTCCAGTCTTCAGGAACAGAGCTTTCGCCAAGTGAGCGGTTGTACTACTTCCTAGTACGTCTTTGGAAAAGTCGACGAGTCCTTCCCTCATTTTTATCCATTTGTTATTAACACTTCCATCACAGGCAAAGTCGATGAGTCCGTCCCTCATTTTTATCCATTTGTTATTAACACTTTCATCACTGGCAAAGTCGATGAGTCCGTCCCTCATTTTTATCCATTTGTTATTAACACTTTCATCAACACGTCCCCTTTCCCATTTTTCCAGAAATCTGTTTTCCAAACCTGATGCCCTTCCTACCTCTTTGAGTCTTGCTATGTTTAGTCTTTCTTTTGCTTAACCTCTCCAGACTTTTTTCAACTTCATCTGTATTTCTCCCACTACTATTTTTTTTTTTTTTTTTTTTTTTTGTGGTTTTAGGGCGCACAACTTCAATGGTCATTAGCGCCCTGACTACTCTAAAAATGCACCGCGAGCCACAAGTTGACAACAACAACTAAAAGGAAAAACACAATAAAAGACAGACTGACAGGCATAGGATTAAAAACCTTCATCAAATGTCCTTAGCAAGGTGTGTCAAATTGATAAAACAAAGAACACGAGCAGCTGCTCGTGGGTCATCCGCTAAAACGGCATCGAAAGTAATAGGCAGGTTAAGATCGAGGCGCAGTTGGTTAAGATCGGGACAGGACATTAAAATGTGTCTAACCGTCAGCAAGTGCCCACATGGGCAGAACGGCGCCGGCGCAGCCGTCAGCAGATGGCGATGGCTGAACCGGCAGTGTCCAATCCTTAACCTTGCTAAAACGACCTCCTCCCGCCGAGAAGGGCGTGAGGAGGACGTCCAAGCCACGGGAAGAGGTTTTAAGGCCCGAAGCTTGTTGTCGGTAAGTGCAGCCCAATCGGCATGCCACAGCGACACAACGCGCCGACAAATGACCCTGCTAAGATCGGACGAAGGGACACAACAAGAAGCTGTCCGAGGCTGGAGGACCGCAGCCTTGGCCGCGGCATCTGCAGCTTCGTTCCCAGGGATACCGACATGGCCGGGAACCCACATAAAGCTAACCGGCGGACCGACGTCCACCAGCCGCTGAAGAGAGCGTTGGATCCGGTGTACGAAAGGGTGAACCGGGTACGGATCACTGAGGCTCTGGATGGCGCTCAGGGAATCTGAGCAGATGACATAAGCAGAATGTCGGTGGCGGCAGATGTAAAGAACAGCCTGGTAGAGGGCAAAGAGCTCAGCTGTGAAGACCGAACAATGGTCATGGAGCCGGTATTGGAAACTTTGTGCCCCGACTATAAAGGAACACCCGACCCCGTCATTGGTCTTAGAGCCATCTGTATAAATGAAAGTCATGGTGATGAACTTCGAACGAAGTTCCAAAAAACGGGAGTGGTAGACCGAACTGGGGGTGACCTCTTTTGGGAGCGAGCTGAGGTCAAGGTGAACGCGGACCTGAGCCTGGAGCCAAGGTGGCGTGTGGCTCTCGCCCACTCGAAAGGTTGCAGGGAGTGAAAAATTAAGGTGTTGAAGGAGGCGACGAAAGCGAACTCCAGGGGGTAGCAGGGCAGAGACATACAACCCGTATTGACGGTCGAGAGAGTCGTCAAAAAAGGAACGATAAGACGGATGGTCGGGCATTGACAGTAGCCGACAGGCATACCGACAAAGCAGTATATCGCGCCGGTAAGTGAGCGGCAATTCGCCAGCGTCAGCATGAAGACTCTCTACGGGACTGGTATAAAATGCTCCGATCGCAAGTCGTAAACCCCGATGTTGTATGGAGTTGAGGCGGCGTAAGATGGATGGCCGTGCAGAGGAGTATACAAAGCTCCCATAATCCAGCTTGGAGCGGACGATCGACCGATATAGACGAAGTAGGACGGTTCGATCCGCTCCCCACGACATACCACTGAGAACACGGAGGACATTTAAAGAACGGGTACAACGGGCGGCCAAATATGACACATGTGGAGACCAGCTAAGTTTCCTGTCAAAGGTAAGGCCTAAAAATTTGGTTGTCTCCACGATTGGGAGAGCAACGGGACCAAGTCGTAAGGACGGTGGGAGAAACTCTTTGTAGCGCCAGAAGTTAATACAGACCGTCTTCTCGGCAGAAAAACGGAAGCCATTGGCGACACTCCAGGAGTAAAGACGGTCAAGAGAACGCTGAAGACAGCGCTCCAGGACACGTGTACGCTGCGCGCTGCAATAGATGGTAAAATCGTCCACAAAAAGGGAGCCTGATACATCAGCTGGGAGGCAATCCATTATTGGATTGATCGCGATGGCGAACAGAGCGACGCTCAAAACTGAGCCCTGTGGCACCCCATTCTCCTGGCGAAAGGTGTCGGACAGGACAGAACCCACACGTACCCTGAACTGTCGATCCATTAAAAAGGAACGAATAAAAAGAGGGAGGCGACCGCGAAGGCCCCATGTATGCATGGTGCGGAGAATGCCCGCCCTCCAACAGGTGTCGTAAGCCTTCTCCAAATCAAAGAACACAGCCGCGGTCGGGCGCTTCCGCAAGAAGTTATTCATAATGAAGGTCGACAAGGTAACCAGATGGTCAACAGCAGAGCGGCGCCTACGAAATCCACATTGTACATTTGTAAGTAGGCGTCGAGACTCAAGCAGCCAAACCAATCGAGAGTTAACCATTCGCTCCATCACTTTACAGACACAGCTGGTAAGTGAGATAGGTCGATAACTGGAAGGCAAGTGCTTGTCCTTCCCCGGCTTAGGAATCGGGACAACAATAGACTCGCGCCAGCATGCGGGAACATGTCCCTCAATCCAGATGCGATTGTATGTACGAAGAAGAAAACCTTTACCCGCAGGAGAAAGGTTCTTCAGCATCTGAATATGAATAGAATCAGGCCCTGGAGCGGAGGACCGTGATCGGCCAAGTGCGTTTTCGAGTTCCCGCATGGTGAATGGGGCATTATAACTTTCACAATTCGAGGAGCTAAAGTCAGGTGGCCTAGCCTCCTCTGCCTGTTTGCGGGGGAGGAAGGCAGGGTGGTAATGAGCAGAGCTCGAAACCTCGGCGAAAAAGCGGCCGAAGGCATTGGAGACAGCCTCAGGGGCGACAAGGACTTCATTCGCGACCTTCAAGCCAGAAACTGGGGAGTGGACCTTAGTGCCAGATAGCCGGCGCAGGCTACCCCAGACAACAGAAGAAGGAGTAAAACTGTTGAAGGTGCTTGTGAAAGCAGCCCAGCTGGCTTTCTTGCTTTCGTTAATAATACGACGACACTGAGCACGTAATCGTTTATAATTAATACAATTCGCCACTGTAGGGTGGCGTTTAAAGGTGCGTAAAGCACGTCGACGAGCACGTAAAGCGTCTCTACATGCTGCAGTCCACCAGGGGACCGGTACACGACGTGGAGAAGAAGTAGGGTGAGGGATGGAATATTCAGCAGCAGCGAGAATGACTTCCGTGAGGTGTGCGACCTGACGATCGCAGCTTGTGAAGGTTTGATCCTGAAAGGTCGCCCTGGAAGAAAAGAGCCCCCAGTCTGCCTTGGAGATGGTCCAACTAGAGGAGCACGGAGAGGGAGTATGCTGCAGGAGATGGATAACACACGGGAAGTGGTCGCTCGAATATGTATCAGCAAGTGCATACCACTCAAACCGGCGTGCAAGTTGGGGAGTACATATAGAGAGGTCTAAATGGGAATAGGTATGAGATGTGTCCGAAAGAAAAGTAGGGGCGCCAGTATTAAGGCAGACAAGATTGAGCTGGTTGAAAAGGTCTGCTAACAAGGAGCCCCTCGGGCAGGAGGCTGGAGAACCCCAAAGGGGATGGTGGGCATTGAAGTCTCCAGTTAACAAAAACGGTGCAGGTAGCTGAGCAATAAGTTGCATCATGTCTGCCCTGGTAACGGCAGATGACGATGGAGTGTAAACGGTACAAAAGGAAAACGTAAAAGTGGGGAGAGTAATGCGGATGGCAACTGCCTGCAGGCCGGTGTGCAACGTGATGGGATCGTAGTAAATATCATCCCGGACCAGCAACATAACCCCTCCATGAGCTGGGATACCTACCATAGGGGGTAGGTCAAAACGCACAGAGGTGTAGTGTGCCAAGGCAATGTGATCGCATGGGCGTAGCTTCGTTTCCTGGAGGGCTACGACGAGCGGACGATGCAAGCGGAGCAGCAACTTCAAGTCCTCTCGGTTGGAGCGAATGCTGCGAATATTCCAGTGAATAAGTGCCATCGTAAGAAAAGGAAGATGAGAGAAGGGGTCACCTCGAAGGCCGCTTAGGGCCTGGCTTCGAGCGAGCACTGCCGCCGCTATCAGTAGGCGGACAGTCATCGTCCATGGGGTCTATAGGATCATCGGCCATCTCGGGAGGATGGCCGGGAGGGGGAGCTTCCTCCGCCGGTGAACGGCCAGATGTACGGCTACCGGCGGTGCGGCCAGGCGAAACGGATGACGGCCTGGGGCGGCAACCGCTGGGTGGCGCAGGAGAAGAGATGCGCCGTGGCGGGGAAGGAGAACTGTGCTTCCTATGCGCCTTTTTGGAAGGACGTTTGGTGGAAGTATCGGTCGAAGGCTGGGAGGTCGAGGGACGGAGGAAGTCCGCACGGGATGGTTCCTTCTTGAAGGACCGTGCATCTGACTTCGGTGTCTTCGACTTAGCAGAAGCTGAGGAAGTGGCTGGTGTCTGTGGTGTGATGGGAGGAAGAGGAGACGTCGACCGCGCGATCTTAGCACTGGCCGAACGGACGACCGTGGTGCTGAAGGTCAGATCGCATGTCTGGGTTGCGACCTCCCGGGTAGTCCGAGGAGAGGCGAGGACAGTACTATATTTCCCCGCTGGGAGCAGCGTGGGCTTCCTACTAGCCAATAGCTTGCGAGCAGCCGAGGTTGACACTTTCTCTTTGACACGAATTTCTTGGATGCAACGTTCGTCCTTATAGACAGGACAGTCGCGGGAGGATGCGGCATGGTCACCCTGACAGTTCACACAATGAGGAGACGGAGGTGGACAGTCACCCTCATGGGCATCCCTGCCACAAGTGACACATTTAGCCGCATTGGAACAAGACTGTCGAGTGTGATTGAAACGCTGACACTGGTAGCAGCGCGTAGGTGTCGGGACATAGGGGCGAACAGAAATAACCTCGTAGCCCGCCTTGATGCGCGATGGCAGCTTAACACTATCGAAGGTCAAGAAGAGTGTCCGGGTCGGTACAAGGTCGTTGTTGACCTTTTTCATGACCCGATGGACAGCCGTCACGCCCTGCTCAGCGAGGAAAGATTGAAGCTCCTCGTCAGTCAATCCGTCGAGGGAGCTAGTATACACTACACCACGAGACGAATTCAAAGTTCGGTGGGCCTCCACCCGGACAGGGAACGTGTACAGGAGGGTGGCCCGAAGCAGTTTTTGTGCCTGAAAGGCATTCTCAGTTTCTAGTAATAAGGTGCCGTTACGCAACCTGGTACAAGATTTGACAGATCCGGCTATGGCATCAACGCCCTTCTGAATAACAAAAGGGTTGACAGAGGAAAAATCCTTTCCGTCCTCAGTGCGAGAAACTACGAGGAACTGTGGGGCAGGCGGTAGTACTTTTGTCACTGTTGGCTGGTCACGTTTCCGTTTTTGGGTCGAAGTCGAAAGCGATGGAGTAGAATCCATTGCGGAGGAATCCCCCATGATTGCCAGCGTCTCCGATGGCGCGCTCCTTCCTTGTGGGGACCCTCTCAGAGGGCACTCCCGCCTTAGGTGAATGTTTACACCTCAGGTCACACCTCCCGAGAAACAGACGGAGGGACCAATCGGCATGGTCAGAAGGTATCAGCTCAGGCAATCACCCCTCCCCGGGCCTGGCCTTTACCAGGGGGTACGCGCGTGCCTTACATGTCTACCCAGGGCGGGGACTTACGCGTTACCCCGTCACCGGCTACGCGTGCGAACGCGTGGGTCGGCCTTCAGACACGCACAGGGAGGAAGGAAGAAGAGGAAAAAGAAGAGAGAAAGGGAGAAAGAGGACAGACCGTCTCAAACGCCGAGGCGGAGACCAGAGAAAGCAAGGAGAAGAAGGCAATGAGAAGGCAAGGAGAAAAAGGCAATGAGAAGGCAAGGAGAAGGCAAGGAGAAAAAGGCAATGAGAAGGCAAGGAGAAAAAGGCAATGAGAAGGCAAGGAGAAAAAGGCAATGAGAAGGCAAGGAGAAAAAGGCAATGAGAAGGCAAGGAGAAAAAGGCAATGAGAAGGCAAGGAGAAAAAGGCAATGAGAAGGCAAGGAGAAGTCAAGGGAAAGAGTAAGGAAGACAGTGAGGTGGAGAAGAGCAAAGAAAGGGACCAACAAAAGGAAGGAAGAAACGAGAAGTTTAAAACCAAAAAGACCACGATTATAGGTCGTGAAGATCGTCCGTCTCCGGACGCAGGCGCTAACTACCCCCGTGAGGGGGATGGACTCCTTTTAGTCGCCTCTTACGACAGGCAGGAATACCTCGGGCCTATTCTAATCCCCGGACCCGCAGGGGGGTCCCACTACTATGTTGTGGTCTGAATTTATATCCTCTCCTGGATATGCTTTGGCATTCTTCAAACAGTTCCTAAACCTTTTTTGTATCAGGATGTAGTCCAACTGATATATTTCCCTATTAAAATTTGATATCCTTCTGTAACGTCCGCTTTTTTGGTGTTCAACTAATGTGTTACCCACTGCACACTACGGTGACCTGGCAGCGAGCAAAATCACGGTCAGTCGTTGCGCGAATTGTCGCGAAGCCAGTCCGAACTCCCGCCTGCCGGCCGGCTTCACACAGGTGTTACTCCCGCAATATTGAACGTACAGACACACTCATTCGAGGTGATCAATGGTTCACAGTACAGCACCTCGCTGCTCAACTGGATCTCTGTTGGTAGTACTGACGCACCCGTTCACCAGTCGCGGTACTCAAAGGTGTGCAGTCCCTGGTTTCCTCGCCGCCTAAGAGAAGACCATAAAGACAACGAAAGACCATCTGTGCGGAATTGCTTGCATTTTACGAGACTGAACGTGACAATTGTTGTCGAATATCGTCAAAGGCGATGAAACGTGGATTCATCACTTCGAACCGGAAACAAAATGGTAATCTATGGAGTAGCGCCACACCATCTCTCTTTGGAAAGAGAAGTTCAAAGCCGCAACCTCAGCTGGTACAGTCATGGCGACGGTCTCCAGGGGCTCTGATATTCTCCCTCATGATGCAACGACAACTCTGAAGTGTATTGCGCTACCCTCAAAAAAAATGAAGAAATGACTTCAGCGTGTTCGTCGCCACAAAAAACTTGTCCTTCTCCGTGACAACGCAAAGCCTCACACAAGTCTGCGTACACTATAGCAGCTCACAAAACTTCACTGAACTGTTACTCCTCATCCCCCTTACAGCCCAGATCTCGCATCTTCCGACTTCCATCTGTGTGGCCCAATAAAGGAGCCACTCTGTGGGAAGCAATACGTGCATCATGGGGAGGTTTATTCATGCGGCAAGATGTTGGCTCCTACGTCGACCAGTAGAGTGCTACTATGCGTGCATACAGGCGCTCCCAGTACGGTAAGGCCGTTGCACTGAACGAAAATTACACTGGATAATAGGGTTTTGTAGCCAAAAGTGTGTGGAAAGCTGTAGTGTACTGTAATCCTGGTTAAAAAAACCTGCTTTCCGAAAAAAGTGTCGAATTACTTATTGAATGCTCCTCGAAGGTGAGAGAAGGGCAACCAAAAAACCACCACCGAGGGCAGCGCGATGGATCCCGCATCCCGCCTCTGCGGGCGAACGCTCCTTCGCTGGGTGTGGGACGGACTGACTGACTGACTGACTGACTGACTGACTGACTGACGACTGACTGACTGACTGAGCATATATTAGGTATGTTCATATAGGATCGTCTCTTACTTTCTTGTCCCTCCACCGTCTCCTACCACGAAACTGAAGGGGTCGGGATGGTTGGCCTTTATGGTGGCCGGTGGAACTGGGTTGTCAGAAATCAGGAAGCCACTAGTTCAGCACTCTGGGCGGGGTACTCGTGGAGCAGCGAGTGCAGGTCTGGTTGTCGTCCCACGTCCAGTTTTGAAAACAGCATTGTTAAAAATTACATTTATTGCCAGAAAACTACAACAGTCGTGAAGATCTAATAAAACTATGTGGTTCCAGAGACATTTTCAAGTTTCAGACAACTATTATGTATAGATGCAGACTGAAACGACGACTAAAAAATTTGTGCCAAGACCGAGATCCGAACCTGGGCCCCCTGCCCACTAGGTCGATGCATCAACCACTATCCCACCCTGGCACAGCGGATTTGCACACCTGCACGGACTACTCTATCGTGCCTCCCTCCTCAATGAGATTGCCCGCGCAGGTGATGGTGGATGAGCGGCTGCATGAACCCGAGCTCGAACTGTTGACCACCAGATTAGAAGGCCGGCAACAGCTGAAGTGGGCCCGCAGGTGGCCCACCATTTGGAGGGCGCTAAGTGAGCAGGATCCGACAGAGCGCGAACAGGAGGGCCACAGATAGCAGTGGTAGAATTCAGAGATCACCGCTGCTTTATCCATGAAGACCTGTAACCGGCGTAGATCCCCTCGGATCTAATGGTTGTCAGACTGCACACTTCTGTCCAGAAATGAACTGCCGAGGTACCAGTTTCCATCATATAAGCCACAGCTGGGCCCTAGCTTGGATGTGAAGCAATCAGATTATCAACACCGGAGTGGCTCTGCCTTCCTGCTGCGCCGATGATGTTATGACTGTGGTTCCTCTGCTGGGTCGGAGCGAGTGGTAACCGGCCAACACTGTGGAGACAGAACCTGTTTTTTCAGCTGGTCACTCCGACGTACGAGTAACTTCACCTGGCCGGCCCTGGTCTGAGTTGCTTCCATGGGCACTTAGATCAATTGTGGCGCCGTTTTTATTTTACTCATTTATGCCAAGTAAAATTGATGTGGCACAAAAAAAGTGTTAACCTCACCACGTCACCACTTTAATCTTTTATTTCAAGGTCCATTTTCTGTTTAAGAGTGGACAAGGCGTAACGGTAACCCACAAAGTATTTTCGCTGATTCTAAATGAAGATAATAATCTGACAGGACCATATATGGATGTAACAGGTGATGGCTTACGATGTCCTTGTACACCGTTCCAATCAGCCTTACCATTAAGGTAACGAGGCAAAGGTGCTGATACTTTCAGAACACTGCCATCATCATTCTCACAACACAAACTCTTAACTTACCTAACGACGGTAGACCGAATTGTTTCCATATTATTAAGTTTAAATCATAAATCAACGTTCCGTCCGCAAAGAAGGATTCTTTCTTCGCGATAAAGACATACTGTACTTCTTTCTCTGGTTTAACACGTCAGTGCCTTTAGTAACCCATCAAGAGAAAAGCCGTGATGATACTTTGAACAGTTATATCTGCGAAGTACGCGGTTTCAGCAGTTCCATAGGCCTTTGGTCTGCTTTTTCAAAAAGGTTCGATATGCGTAGTGGTGAGAAATTCTTTTCCCAGTTTATTCTGGTCGTCAGAAAAAAGTGTATTAGGCCAATTTGGAATTTGCGGTGGTGGTGGTGGTGGTGGTGGTGGTGGTGGTGGTGACGACGACGGCGGCGATTATGTGGTGATGATGATGAAGAAGTTGACTATAATGATAATGATGAAGATAACAAGAAGACAATAGTTAGGCACATGTTGTAGAGTTGGAAATTATAGTGTTAAGATGTATATATGGGCGCTCTCATTTACGCACTTTCAATATGAAGCTAATTGAGTACTAAGAATTTACAGTAAATATATTTTAGCTATCAAAACTAAAGGAAAAAGTTATTGTTCAATGTCTTGTCTACATCATGTTTATTAGAGATCACACTTGCACGATTAGCTACGGATGCAGAACAGTGCACACACGGTCGATTTAGGGAACCAACTCGAATTCGAACCAAAAATCTAATTCAAAAAATTGTAAAAGATCTCGGATTATTTTTGGATGAGCATTTAAAATGGGGAAAGCTAACTGTAAAGGCATGCTGGTAAAAATGTAGCGAAAAACTTACTGTCCAATGTTTCATCTACGTCGAGGTTTTTTTACAGGTGACGCGGATGCGGGCGGACATGAACATGGATGCGGAAGAAAGCAGACACGGTCCGTATAAGAAACCAACCTGCATTCGAACCAAAAGCCAGATACAAAAAACCGAGAAATGTCTCAGCATACTTTTGGATGAGCTTTTAAAGTGGGAAGAACTAATTGTAAATGCATGCAGGAAATATGTATCTTGCCAACATGCAATCCAAAAATTTAGAAAAAGGTTTCCACCAAAAGTAAAACAAACTCCTCCAATCTTTAGTTTTGGCGAGCAGTTATTATACGAAGTAGTAGTTTAACAGAACACTAATAGCGAAAATTTCAGACGATTTCAGCCAGCCATGAATGTTTGTGTAAGATGCGTGTGTAACATTTCGGTTGTTGATGACGTGAGCCCTGCGTCATAGACTTCAACGACATACGCTGTCAAAAGTTTAATGAAGGCAATTGGGATCTAATTTACATGGGGTTGAAGGACTTGAACATAGGTGGATACAGAAACGATAATAACTGAGACCCGGTACCCAGAACTTATCCCCTGTCATAGATTTAAAAAAAAGGTTAATCAGGATGGCCTGACAGAGACTTCTGACCCACAGCAATCTATTTATTTAACCACAGCATCATCTCACTCAGTCGAACACTGACGAAGAGGAGTTGTTCTGCACTTATTTGAGAGAAACTGGGTGGAGGGGGGAATGGTTGTATTTCTATGTGGATACAAAAACCTCTCTCCGCCTGTCTGAGAGCCGCTGATGACATCCCGTACTTACAACAAATCGCTCAATAACGAGGATCCCGTACGAACGACGGCACCCATCACATGCGCTACTAGTCATCCATCATCGGTTGCAGGAATTCCGTAAACGAAGAAGGGAGTACCCCGATATAGCCGTGGAAGTTATTCCTACCGAAAAGAAATTGGAGCTCTCTTGATCATTCAATGGTGGGTCCTTGTCTCCCCTCCAGAAGTAATAGTAAAACAGTGCTATCCGAAGAGAGTAGAGTGTGACAGACCAGTGAATAACAGCATACTATTCACAAGATCTCTTAGTACATCTGGTTCGTTAAAAAAGTGTTGACGCTGTTTTTCTCCGGGCAGCTGGGTCTTCATACTATGCGTCCTGTTGTATCGTTCAATCTACATCTACATGATTACTCTGCAATTCACATGTATGTGCTTGGCAGAGGGTTCATAGAACCACAATCATAGTATCTCTTCACCATTCCACTCCCGAACAGCGCGCGGGAAAAACGAACACCTAAACCTTTCTGTTCGAGCTCTGATTTCTCTTATTTTATTTTGATGATCATTCCTACCTATGTAAGTTGGGCTCAACAAAATATTTTCGCATTCGGAAGAGAAAGTTGGAGACTGAAATTTCGTAAATAGATCTCGCCGCGACGAAAAACGTCTTTGCTTTAATGACTTCCATCCCAACTCGCGTACCATATCTGCCACACTCTCTCCCCTATTACGTGATGATACAAAACGAGCTGCCCTTTTTTGCACCCTTTCGATGTCCTCCGGTCAATCCCACCTGGTAAGGATCCCACACCGCGGAGCAATATTCTAACAGAGGACGAACGAGTGTAGTGTAAGTTGTCTCTTTAGTGGACTTGTTGCATCTTCTAAGTGTCCTGCCAATGAAACGCAACCTTTGGCTTGCCTTCCCCACAATATTATCTATGTGGTCTTTCCAACTGAAGTTGTTCGTAATTTTAACACCCAGGTACTTAGTTGAATTGACAGCCTTGAGAATTGTACTATTTATCGAGTAATCGAATTCCAACGAATTTCTTTTGGAACTCATGTGGATCACCTCACACTTTTCGTTATTTAGCGTCAATTGCCACCTGCCACACCATACAGCAATCTTTTCTAAATCGCTTTGCAACTGATACTGGTCTTCGGATGACCTTACTAGACGGTAAATTACAGCATCATCTGCGAACAACCTAAGAGAACTGCTCAGATTGTCACCCAGGTCGTTTATATAGATCAGGAACAGCAGAGTTCCCAGGACGCTTCCCTGGGGAACACCTGATATCACTTCAGTTTTACTCGATGATTTGCCGTCTACTACTACAAACTGCGACTTTCATGACAGGAAATCACGAATCCAGTCGCACAACTGAGACGATACCCCATAGCCCCGCAGCTTGATTAGAAGTCGCTTGTGAGGAACGGTGTCAAAAGCCTTCCGGAAATCTAGAAATACGGGATCAACACGAGATCCCCTGTCGATAGCGGCCATTACTTAGTGCGAATAAAGAGCTAGCTGCGTTGCACAAGACCGATGTTTTCTGAAACCATGCTGATTACGTATCAACAGATCGTTCCCTTCGAGGTGATTCATAATGTTTGAATACAGTATATGCTCCAAAACCCTACAGCAAACCGACGACAATGATAAAGGTCTGTAGTTCGATGGATTACTCCTACTACCCTTCTTAAACACTGGTGCGATCTGCGCAATTTTCCAATCTGTGGGTACAGATCTATCGGTGAGCGAGCGGTTGTATATGATTGCTAAGTAGGGAGCTATTGTATCGGCGTAATGTGAAAGGAACCTAATCGGTATACAATCTGGACCTGAAGACTTGCCCGTATCAAGCGATTTGAGTTGCTTCGCAACCCCTAAGGTATCTACTTCTAAGAAACTCATGCTAGCAGCTGTTCGTGTTTCAAATTCTGTAGTAGTTTGGCTCAGTAGAACTTATTGTCTATACTGTGCTCGGATTACTTTTGCGGCTTTACAGGGACAGCGCGTAACAGGACGAGTCTTCACCAAGTCGGCAGTACGGGCAGCGAACGCAGTGACGTAACGAGCAGCTGCCTACCGTACAATATGGCGAGGTTCTCCGTGGAACGGACGCCGCGCTTTCACCTGCGGCACGCGGATGCCTCCTGTACGCGGTCCAGACGCCGCCTAAGCAGCCGTAAAAGGAGATGAGGCTGTGCACGAAGCGGTCGCAGCTTCAGACAACCCATTTGTCTGTTAACGGGGATTCGTCGTCTGCACCTGGTCAATGGCTCCGTACGGAAGCAGTGTCATGTTACTCTTACAACTGTACGACCGTAAAACGCAATGAAAGATAACGCGACCTGCAGCTTTATTTCCTTCCTGGAATTCATGAAGTACTTCGAAATACAACGGCAACAAGTTCTTGACTTGGTAATCAGTTTGCGGCTGCGCTACTGTGAACAGTCTTCATTAGGCACTCATCTGGATGGGACATCTTTTTAATGAAAAGAAGATGCGGGTTTAAAGTCCTTTCGAGGACAAAGGCAGAAGGAAACAGGTAGCACCATTTTCGAGGAAGCCATCCTGGCGTACGTCCTGAACGACTTAGGGCTGCGACATGGAACCCAAATGCGGATGCTCGGTCTGTAGTTTGAACCATAGTCATTCTGTCGCAAGTGAGTATTATTCATTGTGTAACGTCACTTGTGTCCTAAAGGGAGTGCAAAATAAAATTTGCCAGGACTATAGGCTACACTGTCTCACAAAAAAGTGAATCGCCCAAATGGGGAAGAGGAACGAGATGAAGCGTCATGACTTGAGAGGCTGTGTGTGGTCTTATTTCAGCGATTAAAAAGCCGATACATATTTAGAAAGAATTGTATCAGTTTGACGTTGCATCCCCTTTCGCCTGAATGCAGGCATTGATGCCGTAGGGAACGGTCTCATAAAGTCGTTGTGACCTCTTCTGTATCTAAATGGATACTCTTCAAATTACACTTACGTGCCTGGCAAAGGGTTCATCGAACCACCTTCACAATATTTCTCTATTATTCCACTCGCTGGCGGAAAAAACGAACACCTATATCTTTACGTGCGAACTCTCATTCCCCTTATTTTATTATGATCAATGTTTCTTCCTATGCAGGTCAGCGGCAACAATATTTTCGCATTCTCGGAGAAAGTTGGTGATTGAAATTTCGGGAGAAGATTCCACCCCAAATCCCATATCATGTCACCAGCACTGTCTTCCCTATTACAATTAAATCAGTACCATGCCATCTTCATATCATTAAGGCTAACCGGCTGATGACCTCTTTCAGTGCGAATGCACACGAATTGCTGAACTCTTACGGGACTCAGTATATTCTCTGCCGCGAGTAATGGGTATAATGGCACGGGCACTGAGAATGTAGTGTGTGGACTGTAAGTTGAGAATGTGGGTCTCACGGGGAGCGTGCCAGAGATAAATCCCTGTGTCCTCGGTGGCTTAGATGGACAGAGCGTCTGCCATGTAAGCAGGAGATCCCGGGTTCGAGTCCCGGTCGGGGCACAAATTTTCAACCGTCCCTGTTGGTGTATATCAACGCCTGTGAGCAGCTAATGGTATTGATTTAATTCTAATTTCATTCTAGAGAGCTGCACTGTCACCAATGGCATCTGTTCTGTCGGACAAGTCCGAAAGAACAAATGCCATTTTCAAACTCTTCCCTATTGGCGCGCAGTGTGGCAACGCGGTTTGAGGCGCCGTGTCACGGGTTGAGCGGCCCCACCCGCCGGAGGTTCGAGTCCTCCATCGGCCATGGATGTGTGTATTGTTCTTAGCATAAGTTAGTTTAAGTAGTGTGTAAGTCTAGGGATCGATGACCTCTGCGGTTTGGTCCCTTAGGAATTCACACACATTTGAACATTCTTCCCTATTTCGCGACAGTACAAAACGCGCTGCTCTTCTTTGAACTTTCTCGATGTACTCCGTTAATCCTATCTGGTGAGGTTCCCAGACTGCGCAGCAGCACTCCAGAAACAGGACGGGGGAGCGTAGTGTACGCAGTCTCTTTAGCCGATCTGTTGCATCTACCGTTCTGCCAATAAGACACAGTCTTTGGTTCGCCTTCCCCACAACATCTACTATGTGTTCCCTCCAATTTAAGTTATTCGTAATTGTAATTCCTAGGTATAGTTGAATTTACGGCCTTTAGATTTCATTGATTTATAATGTAACTGAAGTTTAATGGATTCCTTTTAAATTATTAATTACAGTATCCAGCATGACTACGTTTTACGTTTTAACTTACAATAGTAAAGTATAAAATTAATTCATAGCAAAAATGTTATCTGACGAGTGCGTAATAAGAGTTTGATTCTATACGTCTCGCGCAAGAGCGCCGCCCTCTGTGAGGCAGACCGCGAAGCCCTCGCGGTCCGTAGTCTAGCCACACGACGAGGCCCATACGACGGGCTTAAAGTGAATTTGCTACAGCTTCTGACAAAACCTTATGGTTATGCTTCAAGTTTTATAAAGTTGACTTAGGACATGGCTTGTTTTAGGCAAACATTTAAATATCTTACGTAAATACTACACATTGCATCCTGTAGGATGACCATATCTAATATAATTTACTAGCACATTATAATATTAACTTTTTGCAGGTTCTGAAGAAGACGTTAGTAATAACGTTGAAACCTAGGTAAACGATAAAGTTAACCTGCAATTGCAGGCTGTATATTCTTATATAAACAATATCAGTTGTCCTGCATAAAAATGTTAAAAATTATGAAAATCAACTAATAATGCATACGTGTACGAGGTTGTATTCACGAACGACCATGTCTTTGGAGGGCTTCATTTTTTTTTCGTTTTGGCCAGGCAGTATATTTACAACAGGACTGACGCGGGACTGACTTTTGTCTTTACTGGTAAATCTGTAACACTGTCGTGTCTGAACACGTTTCTCCAAAACTACTAGACGAATTTCGATGGGGTTTTCGCGTAGGTGACCTGAGCACAGTAAGGGTACCATAGACTTTAGGATTTATGTCATCAGAATCGGTCCACGGAAAGAAACTGATGTCTTAATCTAAAGTTGAATCCAAACTAATATTATAAATACGAAAGTAGCTCTGTTACTTTTTCACGATTAACCCACCGAAGTGATTTCTAGAAAATTTGGTATGGAGGTAGCCTTAAACCTGAAGAAGAATACAAGCTACTGTAGAAAGAGTGTAGTACAAGATTTCTGTTGATGTGATGGATTATACGCGAATTAGTGAAAAATTTTTACTATTTGAAAAAGCTATTTACTCTTTGACTTTTTTGATATTTATCATCTTCGCACAGTCTAACGTAGACAGTCGCGAAACTCGCTGGAGTTAAAATTGTTACCACCTGACAGCTGGTTCGACGCTAGAGCACCAAGCGGCAAGAAAGCAGCCGTAAGTAAAACTGAACTTTGTTTTTAATTACTTTTCTCTTAATTAGTGAAATAGTTATTAATGATCAAGAGACGTCAATGACGATGAAATACATGTAAAAACAGAAGGATCTCCCTGAGACAGCGTCATAAGTCGGAACTTTATGATGAAGAAATATTTTCGAATGTGTGTATAAATCCAGCTTCGTCCGCTGAAAACAAGAGAATATAGACACTTATTTCATGCATGAGAACATTTTTTTTGTCTATTCTTATTGTCACAGGCACTGTCCTTGAAACGTAACAACTTTGTAGGGAACCTAATGTTTCCCACAGTATTACACTTCAATCGACTTTCTAATACATAAATATTTTTGTAAATGTAATTACTTTCGCTTCATAAGCGAATGTGTTGAGGATTCTTGCCGTTTATTGCTCAGACGCAGCAATTATGGAACTGGTTTCCTCGGTGCTGGGAAACAGTTTTACGCTTTTTTTCTTTTATTATCCCGCCTATGCGGTTTTTCCTTCAGCTACAGTTGTGGTAGCTTATATGCTACGTAAAATCATGTAGGTGCTGCATTTCATACACGTTTCCTTTTTTCCACATTCACGAAATTTGACTGGAAGTGTAGCGAAGAAAACTTCACGTTTTTGAGTAGATATACGACGCCTTTCTGCAACAGGTAGGTGTTCTGCCGTTCACTACCAATTTTTTGTTCTTAAGGAATACATCCTCCAGTAAATATCTGTAGGTTAGGAAAAAAGTGTAAATAAACTGTTGTGCAATGTAGCGGTTCACCCCTCCTAGATGTAGTGCGTAAGCCTAAGGACCGTGTTTACATTTGTTTACGCTTCATGAACATTGTTTTTGTACTTACATTTTACAATAACTGTATTAAAAACTTCCGTTGAAAAATTCTACAGCACTTTGCGCTCTCTCTCTCTCTCTCTCTCTCTCTCTCTCTCTCTCTCTCACACGCACGCACGCACGCACGCACGCACACGTACACGAATTTGTTCCGCAGACCGCATTGAAAGAAGTCGCAGGCCTGATCGTATCCGCGGGCCACAAAAGGACAATTGAAACGTGTATTTTCAGCTTTTTTGAAGCTACTTTAAGTAGTAGAGAGGATATTTGGACGTGTTACTAAGTGGTACGTTCATTACGCGTGTTGCGTGATTAACAGCACAAATATCAGCATTTTAATGTTTTGTTCTCATGGTTGTCAGTCTTCTGGCAGATTTTGTAAGAATGAGAAACTAAACTGCGTGTGTGACTGAGGGGCTGGAGTGTTTATAAATGACAAAAACCAACTATGTAAACATCTGCATTTATTATTTTCACTACACTCGCGATGTAAAAATGAATGTACTCTCGAGAATGAATGTTATGAAGAGTAATTTGTTGGCTTGGCTTGGCGTGGCGTGTATAGAAAGGGGCGAGCGCCATTCATATCGACGCGTTACATTGTAAACGGTAAGGTCATGGACGCTATAGTCCTGACATCATGCGCCAACAGCGCCGCTGTGGCGTGACGTGGCGGCCTGCAGCCTTAAGGAAGTATGTGACATAGGCCTGCGGGTCACCAGAGGTTGCCCATGCATGGTTTAGACGAACAGCTCGTTAAAATTTTTGTAACCGACCGTTTTAAGTACGTGACGGAGGTTGACCGCGTGTTCGATCTCTACTCTATTATTAATAACGTTGAAGCTTACAGGCCCTCAGAAACTGCCTTCTGTGTTACCACTGGCACGCAACATTTTCGGATTAAGAATGCTCTAACTGCACTGCGGAAGAGAAATCTATGCCATTGGTCAAACCCTCGTAAGCAGATTTTATAAACTGCTTCGTCCCCTCGATTCCCACACGGTCAGGTATACTTTTCTTTGTCCCTGTGTTGGTAAAGAATATCCCGGACATCCTAAACAAGTTTTTCAACCGGTCGCAAGTGATGGGTGGATTGCACGGTTCACAATTACCTTGACCGGGGGCCAGAACTGTGAAAATCGAGAAAATCAACAGACATGTCTGTGACCCAAGACAAATGATGGTCTCTAACAAGACTGGTGGTTTCAGCACTTTGGAGCTGCAGGCACAATCTTTAGTCGATCACTCCAACTTTTGAACAGAAATTTTACCATCTCTCAGTGATATTGGTCGGCTAATACGGTCTCCCCGATTTCGTACAATATGTCTTGTTAGTTTCCCCATGTGCTCATTCCACGACTGTTTCCTGAATCAATGAAACAACGCTCCAGTCACTGTTGGTAACTTTACTGCGTCTACTACCGGTCTCGGCTTCTATTTTAGGCCATTTCCAAGTACCTATGAAAAATGATGCTATACAGAAACGACGTTCGAATGATAAAAAGCACAAGGTAAATGGATTTAAAATGTTATGCGCCCAACCATATTGTGAGGCAATTGGATGTGTCGAGGTTATCAACATATGCATATATTTATAATCATGACACACCCACGTTTCTCACGATATCATTCGGCACGTACTATTTTAAATGCATCTGGCTTATACTTTATCATTTGAAAGTTATTTCTCTATAGCATCATTTTTCAGAAGCACTTGAAAATGACCTAATGTAAAGCTTCAAGGTTATTTAAGAACAGCAACTGAAGCGGTTTTCCATTCATTAAAACAAGGTTTTTTTTCTTGCCTAAGCATGTCTAAAATTGAGGATCACGCATGTCGATCAGGTAATGAAAACGGTTAACCGAAGCAATGAAATAAAGTAAAGAACGTTGGGGCTTAACGTCTCTTCGACGTCTAGGTCATCAGAGACGGACCACAGCCTCATAACGGACAAGAGAACGGAAGGAAATCGGCAATATCCTTATCCTGGGAACCATCCGGACATTAACTTTCAGCAATACAGCAAAACTGCGAGAAGGCTAAACCTGGAAAGCTGGACGAGGAATTTAAGGCCGGTTTCCCAAGTGCAGCTAAGAAAAAGAAGTTGTTACAACTTCGAGCTTGCGGCCTATAAAACTACAAAGAACTCTGAACTGTTTTGGGTGGGGCCCCGCGAGTAAATTTCTGCAAAACGGAAGAGATGCAGTGGCTACGCATACAATGAAAGCTATTTAGTCTTTAAACCGTTTAAAGGCGTTGGCGCTGTATCGCAGATCCAAAAGCTAATCATGGTAAGTTTTTTCAGTTAACTGAAATGATGCTCTGGCCACAAAATTTCACGCTGGGTTCCAGGAACATAGAAACATATTCCTTTATCACACTAGAATAACTTGCAGTAGCCTTGCATAAGCAAAATACGGATCGTGAGTCCGTGACACTGAAAGCTGTAATAGTTCTAGTGAGTGGACGGGCTAACACATTGCCTTTATTAGATTTCAACAGCCAACAAACGCATTTCTTTGAAATAGTTTTAAAGCCCCACTAACAACTTCTTTATTACAATTTTCGAATCCTATAATCCCCTTACAACGATTTCTCACACAAGTATCCTAAGAAGGAACTTTAAAGCACTTAACTGCAATTGATAACTAAGATATAATTTTAGGACTGTTACCCACGCTAGCAACACAACGTAAACAATTGTCTGTGGGGCATAAGTAAAAACTTAATGCAATTTTTATGTAAAAACTTATGAAATTGAATCGTGGGAAAATTATGGTGCAACCACGAAGCTGATAACGTATGTCGATGTGTGCTTGCATTTGTAAGAGAGCAGCCAGAATAGAAGTCGGAAATGGAATAAGTTTCTAAATAAATTTAAAGATTATTTTGCATTTCGGTCTATTTTATTAAATATTATATTACAAATTAGCATTGGAATGACGTAAATGATTTTCTGATTAGTGATTGGCTCAGGCAAGTTTTGGCGCGAGAATGATCTAGAAGGATCATTATGATTGGTCATTCAAACCAATAGCCAATCAGAATTAAGCTGTTCCCGCGTGCAGAAAGCTAGATAGGCATAGAGTGGGCTGGCCTCGGGAGAGTCGCTCGCCAATCTTCGTACGCGTAACATCATGCTAAATGTCGCCCAGAAAATAACGTGTAAAATGAAGAACTGTTGAGATCATTGCTGTTAGGAAGTGTCGTGACTTAGGTAGTTTAAGTTATGGACATTTTGAGGACAATTTGATTGATTAATTGATGTGTTCGTGTGACATTTCGGTCCTAGTGAAATTACGCGTTGCATATTCCGTAATCTTTATGAAATACTTGAGCGAGCACTTCAGACATTGAAGATCACTGATTCGACCGAATGTACAACTCGCTACAGTAGTGGGTCAGTAACTGTCAGATCGAACATTAATCGGCTCGGATAGATATTCTGGCTGCTTTTTTTCATGTGAGAACATTTTGTACAGACTGTGAGTTGGGAATAGTAGATAAGTTAAAATAGTAAATTCAGACTTGATAGCAAATTTATGTGCTTCCTTGAGAATAAAAACCAGTTTACTAAAATTTCCGAAGACTTATTGCAGATAAACTGCGTTTACCCAGCAGCCGAAGTTTCTTAAAATGAACTTACAGGAACTGATTCGCAACTTGAGTTACACGGCCTCTGTGTGGTAGGTATTAGGTCGTGGTTTCATCAACGCTGCTTTACACGGCGTAGTGAGTATCTACAACTGCAGAGTGAAGGGACGTCGTGAGAAAGCCGTACTGAGTTGGGGTGGGTTGTTTTGGGGGAAGAAACCAAACAGCGAGGTCATCGGTCTCATCGGATTAGGGAAGGACTGGGAAGGAAATCGGCCGTTCCCTTTCAAAGGAACTATCCCGGCATTTGCCTGGAGCGATTTAGGGAAACCACGGAAAACATATATCAAGATTGCTGGACGTGCAATTGAACGGTCGTCCTCCGGAACGCGAGTCCAGTGTGCTAACCACTGCGCCACCTCGCTCGGTGCCGTACTGAGGTAGGTGACAATAAATAGTGTGTACGATCGAGTAACGACAGACCCCCGTCCCGCCGCAAACGCTGTTAAGTAAAACAACTTCGTAAATTTTTTTATTTCATTATCTAAAAATACATGAGAGTTTTCTGCACTAGTAAAACATCGGTTATTAAATCACACCGCGCAGGATTGCCAGTTGGATTTGAACAACTTTCTGTCGAATAGTCTCTTTCAGGGCTTCAGTTGCACGAGGAGAGTTATCTTGGTAATATTTGCTTTATACTATAAAGATGAAGAATGAAGAATTTTTTTTAAACTTTGCTTTTCAGTTAACCCCATAAGAAAAAGTCGCATGTTGTGAGATCCGGTGAACGAGAGGGCCATGCAATATCCCCATTTTGGGAGATCACATGATTTGGAAACAAACGATTGTACACTTCATAGTGTACAAGTTGTGGAGTAAAACAGTTTTCCAACATGTCTGCGTATCTCTGCGAAGTCACTGTTATAGCATTTCCAAGCTCATCTTCAAAAACGTATGGCCCTATGATCCCTAATGAAGACATGGCGCACCACATAGTAACTTTTGCGGAGTGCAATGGTTGCTGGTGCAGTTCTTTAGGATCAACGTCACTCCAAAATCGAAAGTTCGCTTGTTCACAAAACCGGAGAGATGGAAGTGAGGTTCATCACTCACGCACAAAAGGTTTACAATGTCCTCCTCTTGATTAAATTCTAAGTAGAACCGGCTTCGGTTCACATAATCTGTTCCCTTAAGGCCCTGAACTATTTGAATTTTGTAGGGCTGAAAGTGCAAATCTTAGTGTAAAATTCTTCTTACCGTTCTGTTTCAAATCCCAAGTGTAGCGCTGTGCCGGCGAGCTGAGCGACGAGGCCTTCTCTCATGGCAACTACTACACGTCCGATGTTTTCAGACGTGCGCACCGTTTTTGGTCTCCCAGTTTTCTTCTTCATCACTGACGCCTTCTTCTCAAAGTTCTCAATCCACTTTTTAATCGCACAGGCAGATGGAACCGGCCGATTCCGATTAATGTTGAAGTGGTTGCGGAATGCACGATACGCTAGCTCGTATGAACTGAGGTTCAGCGCTCCATTATGACTAAATGCTATTTCGCGCCAAACCTAACTGTCGCTATCCCCTCCACTCCTCTCCGATGCAGCTTGATTCGCGCGCTTTTCAAAATCGGTCGATATTATGCCTCGCCCTGTACATGTAGGCGTAGTATCGCGTACACAAGGTATAAAAGGGCTGTGCATTGGCAGGCTGTCATTTGTAGTCAGGTGATTCATGTGAAAAGGTGTCCGACGTGATTATGTCGCATGACGGGAATTAATACTTTGATCGCGAATGGAAGTCGGAGCTAGACTCATGGGGCATTGCATTTCGGAAATCGTTATGGAATTCAATATTCCGAGATTCACAGTGTTAAGAGTGTGGCGAGAATATCAAATTTCAGCTGTATTACCGCTCACAACGGATAACGCAGTGATCGACGGCGTTCCCTTAACGACCGAGAGCAGCGGCGATTGTGTAGAGTTGTTAATGCTAACAGACAAGCAACATCGCGTGAAATAACCGCAGAAATCGATGTGGGACGCAGGACGAACGTACCCGCTAAGACAGTGCGTCGAAATTTGGCGTTCATGAGCTATGGCAGCAGACGAACGACGTGAGCGACTTTGCTAACAACACATCGTCTGCAGCGCCTCTCCTGGGCTCGTCACCATATCAGTTGGACCACAGACGACTGAAAAGCCGTGGCCTGATCAGACGAGTCCCGATTTCAGTTGCTAAGAGCTGCTGGTAGGAGATGTTAAGTCCCATAGTGCTCAGAGCCAGAGCCAGCTGCTGGTAGGCTTCGAGTGTGGAGCAGGTCCCACGAAGCCATGGACCCAAGTTGTCAAGGTACTGTGCAACCTGGTGGTGGCCCTATAATGGTGTGAGCTGTATTTACATGGAACGGACTGCGTCCTCTGGCCTATCTAAACCGATCACTGAATGGAAATCGATATGTTCGGACACTTGCTGCCAATCATGGGGTTCATGCTGCCGAACAACGATGTCACATCACCAGGCCACAATTGTTCGCGACTGGTTTGAACGTCTGGACAATTCGGACTAATGATTTGGTCACCAAGGTTGCCCGTCATGAATTCAGTCGCACATTTATGGGAGTTTGGGCAACAGTAGAGGCAGCATAACTTAATATTTCTGCAGGGGTCTACAACGACTTGAGTCCATGTCACTTGGAGTTGCTGCACTACGCCGGGAGAAAAGTGATCTGACTCAATATTAGGTGTCTCATGACTTTTCTCACCTCAATGTAACTCCATTTAGTTTGGTTTCTTATTTCTATTTACGTTCGTACCGGTACTGCACTGAAAACATCAGCACAGCAGTGATGTTGTTGACAGTATGCACTTGCTGTCTCATCTGGAAACAAACTTGTTTCATTAACCACGGTAGTTGCTGTTGACAGCAGTATAGCCCATCTTATTCTGCGTCTTCAAGGTTACACTGAGTACTGTTCGGTGCTATTTTGGCTGTTTTTTCGGGCTGTGCTGTTTGTACATAACCGTTATGCAACACAGGCCATTACAACATACGTGTACTGATAAATTGGCCGATATGCACCACGACCCTACACTGACCTGTTCACGCAGTTAGGGCAATCACATCGCAGTACTTCTGCGTCTGTTTGACGATTATCGCTTGACTATATTTTTTGTTGTTCGTTTAGTGATTACATAATTGAGGCTTTTTCTCTGTTGTACAGCTCTTTTAACAGAAACAAAGGCAAGTTGCATAATAAATCGTAATCACATTGTTACGTTTAACGGGCAGCTGGAGATTTCCTTATACCAAATTACTTAGAAAATGTCCCCGAACAACGTCCAAAATTGGCCGGGCTCACACTGTATAACTATGAATAACCGGAAATTTACATCTACAGAAGGAGGGCACGTCAAAACAAACGTAACCAACTACATAATCGAATTCTTAAAAAGTAAGAAGGAAGGCACGGTTTAACCTTGCGATGAAGACGAGAAGAGTAAAGACGGAGGATTAGCCTGGACTAGGAAAGGATGCCGAAGGAAATCGAACGTGTCCTATAAGTTTCGACGTTACATATTCTTACAGATTTCACTTTTTTCGATTTTTTTCTTGTTACACTCTTACTGTGGTGAACGTTGTGATCCACACAATAAATATTTAGTCAGTTTCAGTGTGCCTTTCAGGAACATATTTTCCACTGTTTTCTCGTTTCTCTACTGCAGAAAATATCTCAACGTCTCTTGGGACTGCAGAGGATTTCTAGGTAAGAATTATCGATGTCTGAGTAGTTGTTCGACCTCCATCTGTGTGATTCGAATGGGTAGGATAGTGTTTAGTGCCATAATGTCATGCCTGCACGGAAGCGGGGGAGGCGCTCTGAACCGTCGCGAATGTATCGCCTTGTGGAAGTCGTGTAGACAAAGGTACTACATACATCTGTCTGTTTGGTTTTGCATCATCACCAGCAGATCAAAAGTAAACTGGAAGTTTTTTTCATCTCCGCTTATACTTTCAACTAGACTGTTTCTTAGACTCACAGTTCCCCCGACAATCTGTGAAAGTTTGTACGATCTTGAGTGATGTACGGCTCTGTTAGTCTTGGATGCTTTAATCTAGGAGCGTGTAGAGTCCTCGTGCGAGCGTACAGCCACCACCTGACGTGTTGAGACTGACGGGCCGGGACGTCCGGCAGACACTGTGGCTTCCGGCGAGAGCAGGGCGTGACGTCCGCAGCCTGAATACTGCGGACAGCGAGAGCGCTCGCGAGGATCCGCAAGAAAGAGGAGAGAGAGAGAGAGAGAGAGAGAGAGAGAGAGAGAGAGAGAGAAGACGGCAGCTGGCCGCTAACTGGGTCGGAACCGCTGCAGGTAGCCCAGACAGGCGCCGGCGCCGGAAGCTGCGGTGGGCAGCACGTGTGCAGCCTAGGCCGCCTGTCTGCCTTCCGCGCCGCACGGCAGAACGCGCACCCGTCTACCGTTAATTTATAGGTTGCTCGCGTTCTGCACCGCCTAGCAGCCAGTTCACAGGCGTCCTAGTTCTACATACGCCAAAGAAAGCTTGTGTTTAATTTTCTGTCGACAACAGCGTCACTGACGGATGATATCGGTTTCAGAGTGCAGCACGGCTACATCGCCCTTGCAGAATATGATCTAGAAGGTTCGTGAGACGAGCAAAGTTTTCGGTCATGGACACACATTAGACACTTGGAAGACTGTCAGGCAATAACAACATAGACAGCAATCACACATCAACATATTAAAATGAATAGTAAAAACTCTCTCATGGAAGCACGAGTAGCTGGGAGATGGGGTCACCACCTCAGTTTTGATATCAAATTGATATGAAAATTAATTAAATTGATCAATTAATAAACCCCCCCCACCTCCGACCACACCCGCCCCCACCCCCAGATGACATCACGTGTCTCTCTCAGCCTGCACGTTGGCCCCATCCCCCCCCCCCCCAACTTACCCTATTGGCGGGAATTTCGAATTTCGGCGAGAATTTCTTTGTCGCACACCCCCACCTCAGGAATTAGGGGAAATTAAAAATGGTGGTGCCCTTTCTGGGCTTCGAAACCTAGTTCTACTTGATGGGAACCTCAAATGCACGCCCCTAACAAAATTATACTACCAGAGGCGCTTGGAATTGATGGCAAATTAAAAATGGCGGTGCCCTTTCTGAGACTCGAATCCTTATTCTACTGGATGAAAAGGCCAAGTGCATGCCCCAACACATGGAAACTGTTCAAATGCGGTAGAGGAAGGTTAGGTTAGTGTACTTTATTTATTTTGGTCAGGGAACTGACGCAAAGATCGATCCTAATTACCTAATTAAACATTAAAACTGGGCCTAATTACACAACTATATGCACAGCGCTACACAAGGATGGTATAAAATCGCGCTCAAAAACTGACGTTACCATACAACTGACGTTACCATACAACTGATGTTATCCTACTGGGAAAAAATTTCGTAATACCATCGAAACTAGTGGCAGACACACTCAAACTTTACCCTTCACCTACAAGCTTGCGGGGAAAAAAAGGTTGGGTCAAATCGCTCTGAGCACTATGGGACTTAACTTCTGAGGTCATCAGTACCCTAGAACTTAGAACTACTTAAACCTAACTAACGTAAGGACATCACACACATCCATGCCCGAGGCAGGATTCGAACCTGCGACAGTAGCGGTCGCGCAGTTCCAGACTATAGCGCCTCGAACCGCTCGGCCACAACGGCCGGCAGGAAAATAGTCATAGTCCATTTTCTTTTAGTTTTATGAGCAAAATATGCATAGCTTTTACGTTAAAGTGCAGGATACAATTCGCATCTCATTATTTTGCAACATCCAGCGAAGTGCACCGCCGTAGGTCACCGATAATCACGTGTGTATTACAGACATTTCAGACACATGAAACAACATCAGGTAACACAATCTTTAACGCCATTAGCTCACATGTCGGGAAAAAAGTAAAATCATTTTACGTTCGACAACTTCCCGGCGGGGTCAGGGATTTTCTCTGCCTCGTGATGACTGGGTGTTGTGTGTTGTCCTTAGGTTAGTTAGGTTTAAGTAGTTCTAAGTTCTAGGGGCTGATGACCATAGCTGTTAAGTCCCAAAGTGCTCAGAGCCATTTTTGAACGTTCGACAACAAGAAGCTAACAGTATTACACAATAGGACGTAGTTGTTTTGTACACTATGACAGGTATCGTTTTACCATTGCGATGCTATATCACACAGGCGTTTACAAAACAAATCGTGAGTGTCTGTTCTTGTAATAGAACCTCCTATAAGCTTCTATCGTACGTCTCTTCCGTTACATAGAAACCAGTTACCATCTGCATGCCTACATTTGACATTTTTGATCCATAATCCACCTCTTCAGACATATCTGTAAAATTTCTGTCATACACCAAGTAAACTCATGCGTTCTATTTTTGTAAGCAATTTGATCATCACAACCTGTTTCACGTAATCTACCCACATGTCGGACAGAAACCACTATCATTTCTGGATTTCACAATGAGCTATAATTCAAGTGGTGTGTATTTTATAATTAGAGGTTATGAAGTACGAAATGAAACTATTTTTTAAACACGCAATCGTGATAATAATAATAATAATAATAATAATAATAATAATAATAATAATAATAATAATAATCCGCGTCACGTTCCATTTTTAACCAGACTTAAGTCTGAGAAAAAAAAGTCAAAAAGATAATAATAATAATAATAATAATAAACCAATTACTAAAGATAACAGAAGTATTCAGCAATGATATAAATATGGCTTTTGGACAGACAAATGTAAGAAAAACAGCATAGTCAAGGGAAAACACACTAAACAAGAAGATTACATATTGGATAACCACAGCAACTGCATAGAAGCGATGGAAAAAACAGATGCCTATAAATATCTAGGATAGAGACAAAAAATAGGAATAGATAAAACAAATATTAAAGAAGAACTAAAAGAAAAATATAGACAAAGACTAACAAAAATACTGAAAACAGAATTGACAGCAAGAAACAAGACAAAAGCTATAAATACTTACGCTATACCAATATTGACCTACTCATTTGGAGTAGTGAAATGGAGTAACACAGACCTAGAAGCACTCAATACACTTACACGATCACAATGTCACAAATATAGAATACATCACATACATTCAGCAACTGAAAGATTCACATTAAGCAGAAAGGAAGGAGGAAGGGGATTCATCGACATAAAAAACCTACATTATGGACAGGTAGACAATTTAAGAAAATTCTTTCTAGAACGAGCAGAAACTAGCAAAATACACAAAGCAATCACTCATATAAATACATCGGCTACACCACTGCAATTTCATAACCACTTCTACAACCCTTTAGATCACATAACATCAACAGATACGAAGAAAGTAAATTGGAAAAAGAAAACACTACATGGCAAGCACCCGTATCATCTAACACAGAGCACAACTTAATCATAGCTAACACTTGGTTTAAGAATCATGATAGAAGGTTGTATACATGGAAGAACCCTGGAGATACTAAAAGGTATCAGATAGATTATATAATGGTAAGACAGAGATTCAGGAACCAGGTTTTAAATTGTAAGACATTTCCAGGGGCAGATGTGGACTCTGACCACAATCTATTGGTTATGAGCTGTAGATTAAAACTGAAGAAACTGCGAAAAGGTGGGAATTTAAGGAGATGGGACCTGGATAAACTGAAAGAACCAGAGGTTGTACAGAGTTTCAGGGAGAGCATAAGGGAACAATTGACAGGAATGGGGGAAAGAAATACAGTAGAAGAGGAATGGGTAGCTTTGAGGGATGAAGTAGTGAAGGCAGCAGAGGATCAAGTAGGTAAAAAGACGAGGGCTAGTAGAAATCCTTGGGTAACAGAAGAAATATTGAATTTAATTGATGAAAGGAGAAAATATAAAAATGCAGTAAATGAAGCAGGCAAAAAGGAATACAAACGTCTCAAAAATGAGATCGACAGGAAGTGCCAAATGGCTAAGCAGGGATGGCTAGAGGACAAATGTAAGGATGTAGAGGCTTATCTCACTAGGGGTAAGATAGATACTGCCTACAGGAAAATTAAAGAGACCTTTGGAGATAAGAGAACCACTTGTATGAACATCAAGAGCTCAGATGGAAACCCAGTTCTAAGCAAAGAAGGGAAGGCAGAAAGGTGGAAGGAGTATATAGAGGGTCTATACAAGGGCGATGTACTTGAGGACAATATTATGGAAATGGAAGAGGATGTAGATGAAGATGAAATGGGAGATACGATACTGCGTGAAGAGTTTGACAGAGCACTGAAAGACCTGAGTCGAAACAAGGCCTCCGGAGTAGACAACATTCCACTGGAACTACTGACGGCCTTGGGAGAGCCAGTCCTGACAAAACTCTACCATCTGGTGAGCAAGATGTATGAAACAGGCGAAATACCCTCAGTCTTCAAGAAGAATAAAATAATTCCAAACCCAAAGAAAGCAGGTGTTGACAGATGTGAAAATTACCGAACAATCAGTTTAATAAGCCACAGCTGCAAAATACTAACACGAATTCTTTACAGACGAATGGAAAAACTAGTAGAAGCCGACCTCGGGGAAGATCAGTTTGGATTCCGTAGAAATAATGGAACACGTGAGGCAATACTGACCTTACGACTTATCTTAGAAGAAAGATTAAGGAAAGGCAAACCTACGTTTCTAGCATTTGTAGACTTAGAGAAAGCTTTTGACAATGTTGACTGGAATACTCTCTTTCAAATTCTAAAGGTGGCAGGGGTAAAATACAGGGAGCGAAAGGCTATTTACAATTTGTACAGAAACCAGATGGCAGTTATAAGAGTCAAGGGACATGAAAGGGAAGCAGCGGTGGGGAAGGGAGTAAGACAGGGTTGTAGCCTCTCCCCGATGTTATTCAATCTGTATATTGAGCAAGCAGTAAAGGAAACAAAAGGAAAATTCGGGGTAGGTATTAAAATCCATGGAGAAGAAATAAAAACTTTGAGGTTCGCCGATGACATTGTAATTCTGTCAGAGACAGCAAAGGACTTGGAAGAGCAGTTGAACGGAATGGATGGTATCTTGAAGGGAGGATATAAGATGAACGTCAACAAAAGCAAAACGAGGATAATGGAATGTAGTCGAATTAAGTCGGGTCATGCTGAGGGAATTAGATTAGGAAATGAGACACTTAAAGTAGTAAAGGAGTTTTGCTATTTGGGGAGCAAAATAACTGATGATGGTCGAAGTAGAGAGGATATAAAATGTAGACTGGCAATGGCAAGGAAAGCGTTTCTGAAGAAGAGAAATTTGTTAACATCGAGTATAGATTTAAGTGTCAGGAAGTCATTTCTGAAAGTATTTGTATGGAGTGTAGCGTGTAGGCATGTATGGAAGTGAAACATGGACGGTAAATAGTTTGGACAAGAAGAGAATAGAAGCTTTCGAAATGTAGTGCTACAGAAGAATGCTGAAGATTAGATGGGTAGATCACGTAACTAATGAGGAAGTATTGAATAGGATTGGGGAGAAGAGAAGTTTGTGGCACAACTTGACCAGAAGAAGGGATCGGCTGGTAGGACATGTTCTGAGGCATCAAGGGATCACCAATTTAGTATTGGAGGGCAGCGTGGAGGGTAAAAATCGTAGGGGGAGACCAAGAGATGAATACACTAAGCAGATTCAGAAGGATGTAGGTTGCAGTAGGTACTGGGAGATGAAGAAGCTTGCACAGGATAGAGTAGCATGGAGAGCTGCATCAAACCAGTCTCGGGACTGAAGACCACAACAACAACAACAAAAAACTATCAACTACAGGAGTCATACCACACAATATCCACCAGTACATCAATGCGATACAGCTACATCCAAACGTATATATAAAACTACAGAAATCCGTAATTATTGATACGTGTTCAATAATCCGAAAGTTTCTAAATACAATGTAACATATACCATTCAGTTAAAAGGAAGTCACGCTTGATGAAGGTCCGCGTCACTTTCCATTTTTAACCAGACATAACGTCTGAGAAAGAAAAGAAATAATAATAATAATAATAATAAAAACAGTCGTGAGTCCACGAGAATTGAGATAGCCGATTCCTATTAGTTTTATAAGCAAAATCGGTGTAGTTTTGAGGGAACTATCTGCTTCCAAACTATATGCAGTAATAGCCACTCCTTGTAATAGCCACTCCTTGTAATAGCCACTCCTTGTAATAGCCACTCCTTGTAATAGCCACTCCTTGTAATAGCCACTCCTTGTAATAGCCACTCCTTGTAATAGCCACTCCTTGTAATAGCCACTCCTTGTAATAGCCACTCCTTGTAATAGCCACTCCTTGTAATAGCCACTCCTTGTAATAGCCACTCCTTGTAATAGCCACTCCTTGTAATAGCCACTCCTTGTAATAGCCACTCCTTGTAATAGCCACTCCTTGTAATAGCCACTCCTTGTAATAGCCACTCCTTGTAATAGCCACTCCTTGTAATAGCCACTCCTTGTAATAGCCACTCCTTGTAATAGCCACTCCTTGTAATAGCCACTCCTTGTAATAGCCACTCCTTGTAATAGCCACTCCTTGTAATAGCCACTCCTTGTAAGACTTTACCGCGTCTCTCTCCCGATATATCGAAAAAAATTACCGTCTGCGTGTTGTCACTGAGCTAATTACATATACAGTACCGCTCCACTGAAGCTGGACGTCATTGCTCGAAGTCCTTTGCGCACATCTGCACAAAATTTTTTTGTCTGTAATAGAGGCAGACCATATCCAGCAGACTATTAATCATACGAGAGGATTCCTTCATAAGCAGTTAAATAATCGTTTTTTTCGGCTTTAACACATACAATCAGTATACACAACCATACAGTAAGCTACTCGTATGCAGCTCCCACAACACACAGGTAGTAGAAATACAACACAGAGGCGATGTTTCTCATTGACAAAAATGTGGAAGACATCGCAACATATGGAAACTGGAAGAGTTTGCGGTACTGTAGAGCGGTTCCACCAGCTATCCGAAAGTGATGACCTAAATAGTTTATCTCATATTCCATAGCGACGGGGTAGAAGTTGTCTGGTGTTACATCAAGACCCCTCAAAACCAATGTGTAAAACACAAGTGTCTGATAGTACATGACATGACACCAAACACAACGTGCACCATATTCCCAGTCAAGTGTTGTAACTACCATCACAATGTTTTCCCCAAGGCCACAACATGAGCACCCAAGTGAATGACGGAGACGGCACAAGGGCAGCTAAGGTGGATGAAATGAAAGGAAGTAATATATTAGATTGAGGCATAAGTTTGCAGCGTTCTCATTTTGCATGTTGGTATTCCGGTTGCTATAGCTGTATTTATTGATTATCATGTTTTAGTCTTAGTTCACTGTTGTTATTTCAGTTTACATATTATTTTGTCATGTGGAGACAGAGATTGGAGTTGGGGATACCAGAAAATGGAGTGCCAAATGGAGGAATCAGAGCATTTCCGACAGATTCTTCTGTCTGACTTCATAGAGGAGTGGCAGCAGCGCAGGCAACCAGAAGCATTTGCGTCATGTATGGGTATAAAGCCATTGGACAAAGTACGACAAGAAAATGGTTTTCTCATTTTGAGAAGGATCGTTATGACATTAGTGACTATCCACGTTCAGGAGGAACTTCGCGGTTTGATGAAGATCGCTTACACGGATTACTGCACAGTGATCCAGATCATTGTACTCGCGAACTGGCAGATGAGATGAACGGTGATCATTCCACCATAGTGGGGATCTGCATGCGATGGGGAAGGTTCCAAAATCGGGTGTATGGGTACCGTAAGCTCTAAACCAAAATTATCTATTTTCTCATCAACACCACCGACCATTGCTATCCTGCATCGTTACTGGTGACAAGAAACGGTATCTTTATGCTGACACAAGGAAAAGCAAGGAATGATTGAGCCCAAAATAAAGCAGCAACTCCGTATAAAAAAAACCTGCGCGAATCCACAAAACAATAATGCTACGCATATGGTGGAAAAGCGACGATGTGGTGTGCTACGTATTGCTTGTCTGAGGTGTAACCATCACTGCTGACATTTATTGTCAACAATAAAGATGTTTTGCACACGTAATCCAAACCAGCGACCAGGAAGATTGGATGACGTGATGCTACTCCACGATAACGCCCGACCGAATTCTGCTAGCCTGACGAAGAACACTATACAGGAGTTGCGTTGTGAAGTCATTCCGCACCCATCTTATTCGCCTGATCTTGCGCCCTCAGATTTTCACCTTTCCCGCTGTCGAACACTCTTCAAGCAACTCCCTTTCCGGATGAAAATGCGCTTCAAATATGGCTCGGCGATTTCTTCGCCTCCAAACTACATCATTTCTACAATTTCGGAGTCGGAAAGTTACCCCAGCGTTGGCAGACCTGTAAATAGAGAAGAAGAATATCCTATTGATGATTCAAGTCTCTGTTATGCGTATCTGACGTGTTTATTAAACTTAGGGGGGAAACTATCCGAGCTTATGCACCAAGCTATTATTTTCAGTGTTACAGACCCTACGAACATGACATCAAAAACCAAAATACACCAGGAAAAACGCAGCTATCACTTGAGCTCACTTGCAACTTCAAGCACGATTCTAGGAAAAATATTAAGAAATTACATACTGTTTCATTATTACAGATTATAAAAATTAATATAAACCAAACCATTGGAGTAATAACATATGAAATATAGAATGGAGGCTGACTATCTCAGTAGACGCCACAACAAGGAACTTTCAACTCATGAATGTTTACAGAGAACTAGAGACAAGTTCATCACAAGTCTATATCCTAATCTGCAAATACTAACACCTAATATTCCTAGTGGTTTAATACCAATAATTTAATGTTTCATATATAGTTATAATTCTACGTATTTTTTGTCGCAGTGTAAAACCGTAAGTACGCATGCTTTGTAAGTTTTTTCATAACTCGTTCAATACAATGTTGCTGTCTCAAAAAAAGATTGCCAAATGATAGCAATGATTTTCTTTGTTTTTTAGTAGCTTGTGTATGCACAATTAGCTTTAAATCTGAATAATGGGCATTATTTAAGTGTCTAACTTGGGTTCAATACTGTTTGGCTTTACAGAAAGTGTAAAGCCAAGTGGTACGGCGCACACGGTCTGTCTCTTTGGTTACTATTGGTGAGAGTGGTTTTGTAGACTGGCTGTACAGGCGGGAAGCTGGATAAGTTACATGGTCTAACGTTTCATTGGACTTTGAATAATTTTGTAAGCGTGAGTTACATACTTCAACTTCACACTGGACTTTGATATTTCACTGTGTTTTAGGTGATAGATTTAGTATGACTATACGAATTTAAACTTTGTGTACGGGATTTGAGGCGGATGTGAAATGTAATTGTTTGCTGTAGTTAATACTTATATTTGTGTGCGACATACGTGTTGCATGTTCCTTGCAGTGGTTGGTCAGGATAAAGAACTTTCGTTTACTTTGGTATCGTAATGGTTATTGCACTTGCTTACTCTGAATGTTAGCAGTAAATTTTTACGAAATAAACTGCGGGTAAATGAACTTTGCTTGCACCTAATTACTGTATAATTGTTTTTTCATTTGATCCTTCAACTCATGTGAGGCTACCGTTGCCATATTTGTGAATATTAATTCAGTAAATATTTAGTTTAAAATATCAGGCTTTCAGTTCGTCAACGTAATTAATACTAAAGGATTTATCCAGGCTTTCTTACTCACTTATATACATATTATTCGCTAATTCGCCTGTTTACTTAAAAAGGTTAACGATTAATTCTGTATTAAATGCATTGGCTTTAATGCGACGGTGCATGCCAACCCCTTCGATAATAACGAGTCAAGTAAACAAATTACGCCTTTCAGTGCCCCACATCGATAGCCGCTACAGAACCGCCAGTGCGCTCGTGATGCTCAGCACCAATCTGAGACTTGATCCTATCGGGTTCTGTCTCCATGTCAGAGGCATTATCTAGCATTTATGCATATTTGAAGAGAGATGTCATTCGTCACATCAGGTGGAAATTTTGTCCAATCTGTTTCATTTGCTTACGATTGTTCAACGAAGACACTCTCCGCAGACCACAGCATTTCAGCGAACAATCAGATAGTGTGCTACTGATCGTATCTGATAAATCGTTTATATACCATGAGAGCATCGGAGGCCCTATAAGAATTCTTTTGCGCACACCCGATATTAATTTAGTTTCTTCTTGAACATGAGACGTCCAGTATAACTTTCTGGGGTCTGTTAGTTAAATATTCATCGACCGTATCACGTACGTGCGAGTACACTACGTATTTTAGTATGATGGTATCCACTTGCTGTGAATCAATGCGTAACAGATGGACCTGGTAATAGTATCTAATCCATCCTATTATAAATGTAAATGTCAGCTTCCGTAGCCGATGCCGCTAACGCACGGTTGTGCAGCGGCTCTCAACTTAGAGGCAGTTGTATCACATCCCGTTGTTGGGAGAAAGCATCGCTAAAATGTAACCGTCAAGGGGGAAGAGAAGTGGTGGCGGACATATTCTCATCACCAATCGTCGCGTCGCGCCAGTTTCTAGGGTTCATCATGTCACGCTAGGAAAATCTTTCCAATTAATCGGCTGGAAAAACGCTCTGAGGAAATGGAGGGGAGGAGGGAAGGCAACCAACAATAGGACACGACCTTACTTTTTTATTGTAAAACGTGTACCCCTTGGTGTTTTACACAACGAAATCGCACCATGCGTACATCGACACATTTAGACTCGATTCGTGCGACAAAACGCGATCAGACTGGTCGCCTAACCGGAATCGGCAGTAGTCTCAGTACTGGCAACTGGACAACAGACCAGGTGGTGCCAGAGTCCGTCACGTTCGGTTCTATCCCCAATGCCGCGATCGTGCATAGCAGTCCACGTCTTCTCCCTTCATTCTGGAGCGTGTCAATTCCTGTGCCATGATACCCGGCAGACTGCTGATACAACATCACTGTAACGGCGACTCTTCCCCTCTTAGGAAAGATAACAAGAGAATAAGACAACTGGTCGTATCCAAACATTATGCTGTGTTCCAGCGGTTGTAATATATGCGCTGTGCAAGCAACTGCAAAGCAGCGTTGTCAAAGTAATCATTTGGAGACACTTATGAGTTATGTATCCAATACATTTCAGGATCTAAATTTAATTTCTGCTACGTGCTGAAGTTATTACAAATAAAAATATTTTCATTTTGGCCGGCGCAACAGTTGCATCGCATTTATATAAAGACAACATTTTGCGCCTGGCGACTGTCTGAGGCACGATAATTTATTCCACTATTGATTTCGCCTTACGGGGCCGTTTCATTGTGATATTGAAGCGCCTAAGCACACGACACTTAACGGAAAAATCGATGTTTCGCTGTTAAGAGGGCGATGGGGGAAGCCTTCTACGACTACTGTCGCAGACTTATCGAAAGATCAGTCACAAAAACACAAAGGAATTCTGCTCATACTAAAAGTCTGTTTGTGGTAGCAAAGTCAGCGTACAGACACTCACGGCTGAGGATAGCAAATCAAAAGTAGAAATGATGGATTCTGCTTTCAAACGTTGGTTTACTATGGGAGATAGAAAAGTACAGCCCCAGACTGATTCTCGCACCACTGAAAAGATGGGAGATGCAGCTGTTAGTGTCAGTGGCATTAAAAAAATTAACAAGGACCGAGGAGCCTATCGAAGCCATCTGAGTTTCTATATGAAATTTTCAGTAGGGTACATTACCAACACAGTCAATCGTAACATACAGCAGGTCCTATAAATGAAAAACTGTGCTCAATGATTGAAAAAAGGCAGTTCAAACATAATGAGGCATCTCGTATATAATGAGTATAATGAGCTGCTCCACTCCAACCAGCAAGGATTCTGAAAATATCTATCAACTGAAATCCAACTTGCGCTTTTTTCACAACACGTCCTGAAAGCCATAGATCTACGAAATCATCTGGATGCAGTACCTCTACACTTCCGAAAAGCATTTGACTCGTTGCCACACCAAAGATTATTAACAAAGTACGATTATGTGGAGTATTAAAATACAGTTGTGACCACTGAGGGTTTCTCGTTAGGGAGGACACGTCATGTCATCTTGGATGGAGAGTTAGCGACAAAGATGAAATAACCTTTGGCGTGCCCCAGGGAGGCGTGCTGGGATTCTAGCTGTTGGTGATGGTTGTTAATGACCTGCCGACAGTTATCTACAAAGGAGTACTATTGAAAAAGATCTGTACAGACATCCAGTCCGATCTTGAACTGATGCAAAAAATGGCAACTCGTTTCAAATGTTCGGGAACGTGAAACTTCACAAAACGCGGGAAAGATGTATTCTGTAAATAGAACATCAATGAGTCAGAATTGGAAATACAGGAGCTGGACAAAAAGATGGAAACACCATGAGAAATATCTGCTTGAACAGAACTGCAAATGGTAACCAAGTCTGCAGGTTGCGCTGTTGTGTCTGACCACGAACGTCACGGTGCAATGTCCTCATTACGTTGCAAGTGTCACGCCTAACCAGCACGATAGTCTGTAGATTGTATTGTGTCGGAGCTAAGTGAATTCGAAAGTGGGCAAACTGTTCGTGCTCGTATGATGGGTACTTCCGTAGCCAAAATGGCCGAAGTGTTTGGTGTTTCTAGAGACACCGCGTCGAAGATATACATGGTGGTCCATATATAGTGACCGGGCCAAATATCTCACGAAATAAGCATCGAACGGAAAAACTACAAAGAACGAAACTTGTCTAGCTTGAGGCGGGAAACCAGATGGCGCTATGGTTGGCCCGCTAGATGGCGCTGCCATAGGTCAAGCGGATGTCAACGTTTTTCAAATAGGAACCCCCATTTTTTATTATATATTCGTGTAGGACGTAAAGAAATTGAATGATTTAGTTGGACCACTTTTTTCGCTTTGTGATATGTGGCGCTGTAATAGTCACAAACATATGGCTCACAATTTTAGACGAACACTTGGTAAGAGGTAGGTTTTTTAAAGTAAAATACAGAACGTAGGTACGTTTGAACATTTTATTTCGGTTGTTCCAATGTGATACTGTACCTTTGTGAACTTATCATTTCTGAGAACGCATGCTGTTACAGCGTGATTACCTGTAAATACTATATTAATGCTCGAAATGATATCCGTCAACCGCAATATATGTAACGACATTCCTCTCAACAGTGAGTAGTTCGCCTTCCGTAATGTTCGCACATGCATTGACAATGCGCTCACGCAAGTTGTCAGGCGTTGTCGGTGGATCACGATAGCAAATATACTTCAATTTTCCCCACAGAAAGCAATCCGGGGACGTCAGATCCGGTGAACGTGCGGGCCATGGTATGGTGCTTCGACGACCAATCCACCTGTCATGAAATATGCTATTCAATACCGCTTCAACCGCACGCGAGCTATGTGCCGGACATCCATCATGTTGGAGCACAATTTAGATAGCCATCGATAAAATGGGGGCCAATTATCCTTTCTTCCATAATGCCGCACCATACATTAATCCGCCAAGGTCGCTGATGTTCCACTCGTAGGCATCGTGGATATACCGTTGCCCAATAGTGCATATGATGCCGGTTTACGTTACCGCTGTTTGTGAACGACACTTCGTCGCTAAATGGAACGCTTTGAAAAAATCTGTCATTGTCCCGTAATTTCTCTTGTGGCCAGTGGCAGAACTGTACACGACGTTCAAAGTCGTCGCCATTCAATTCCTGGTGCATAGAAATGGTTTGACCCACGAGAGAATGTCACGAAGACGCCGAAAGACTTGAATTGGCGTACGCTTCAACATAGACGCAATTATGCCACGTAAGGGTTCATAAAGTTTCTAGAACCAAAATTACGTTACTGTCAAGATAAATTAGTCATCCGCTACTTATAGCTCCCCTAAGGATCGCTAAGATAAAATTAGACTCACTACATCATGTACAGAGGCATTTAAGCGGTCATTCTGCCCGCGCTCCACACGATTGAAACGAGAAGAACCCCTAACGTAGCTAGAACTCTAATTACACTCTGGTATACACTTCGTAGTTATTTGCAGTATGTAGGAGACAAGTCATATTTTGGATATCGTCAATAGCCATGGCTCTATACAGTAAGATAAATAACAGCGCCTACAGTTACTGCTCTCGTGACATGGTGCACACAACCGCTAAGGCTTAGGGCGCTTCAGAACAACCACCCTGCGCAAAAATTGAGGGCGAAAGTAGCTTTCGCATGAGGTGTCACTGTCAAGTAACATATCTCGATGAAACTGACTCTACATACAAAGAACTGCTACACTATAGTACAGAAGGTAACAAAGTGATATGCAATCAGACGAGAAACAGTGAAGAATTTATTCAAAGACAGTAATTATACTAGAGTCACCGTTATTCATGATGGCTCGTCATGGTTCCCAATAGGGATATGATCACCATGGATGGCAGAGCATGCGCTACAATGAGCTCTCATGCTCGGCACAAGGTTGGTAAGGGTTTTCAATTCCTCCACCAGAGCGGTTGTGAACTGCCCCATGGAAAAGAAATGGTGCAGATTACCTTTTATAGGGAAAATAGCATAGGTAACATCTTGAAGGCAAAGGGTTTCTCTGTATTTTACTATGTCCCTCAGACAATAGGTAGTTTCTTGTTCAATGCAAAAGACAAACAACCAGCTATCACAAAAAGTGGGGTTCATAAAATCACATGCCGTGAGTGTCAGTCTTCTTACATTGGACAGACAGGGTAGGTCAATCTGTACCAGGCTTAAAGAACACCACAGAAGCCGGAGATTGAAGAAGCCCGATTCAGCCTTTGCAGAAGATTGCCAGAACAGTAACCACAAATACACAATAGATGTAGAAGTTCTATACACGGAGGAAAATGGGGCCAAACTCAACCACTTAGAAATTTTAGAAATTAAAAAAACAGATACGTACATCCCCACACCTATTATTAAATGAGCAAACCCAATTCAATTATTCACCTCTTTTAGATGAGATCACAAACACAGGATACAAGCATAACTTTGGGCCCCAGTCCATCGTAGTCACAAAGCTCTTGGCTGATGCACAACTTTAATCCGGTCACTGTAGGGTAATTGGTAAATGTGTAATAATGTATATAATTTGCTAAAATGGTCATGGACTTAATTGTACATTAAGCTATGGCTCGATACCTTAGGACGATGAGATGATTATCTTTGCCTGGCCGTCTCATATATATCTGTCGATTATCATCTTTGGGAATCACTAATGAAATTGAAAATGAGCTTATAACCCGGAACCTAGATTGTGCAATAACATCAATACTAAACTGTGAAACAAGCCTAAAACAGTGTTAGTTTAGATAATTAAAGAATAATTAACATACAGAAATGATCGACCAGTTCTGCTCCATATGCATCGTCAGTGAGTGAATTTTAGGTAAGGAACTGCGTGATACCGGTAGTCCAAAAAAAACTCCCATATATATTTCAGTACTGAAGTAAATGGAGGCGTTTGAGGTTAAGCTCTGGGGAGTTTACGTGCGCGCGCGTGAACACGATAATCAACACAGTACAACACCTTGGTCTCGTTAGAGTGACGTGCCCCAGTATCTGGTTGTAACATATTGCCATACACGCTAGAGTTGTTGAAGATTTAGTGCATCCGGTATATCTCGAACTTTTTTCACAGTTCTCCTACCTGGCGCCTTCTAAAGATGTGCCTCTCTCGCTCCAGAAAATGACACTCGGTCGTCATTTTGTTGATGGTTTGGTGCTGTAACAGTGAAAATCTGGTACTGCCTTTCAGTAAAGAGCACTTAAACTTCCTTCAAGAAAGGATGCCATTTATTTAGTGCTGTACTTCTCAACACAGCACTGTTAACTTTACACAATATGCAGTATGTGACACCCGTGAAATAATAATAATAATAATAATAATAATAATAATAATAATAATAATAATAATCCCCGTGGAGGCCCGGGAAAAGACTAGGCCTCCGGTACGTTCTGCCAATCGTAAAAGGCGACGAAAAGAACAAACCACTAACAGGGCTAACCCCCATTTTAGTGTGATTACTTGGTTCAGGACAGAACTAAAGAAGCCTCGGACAAGCGCCGTCATGGTCGGGGACAACGCTTGAACCCTATGCCCGCCCACAATGGTAACGACACTGCTACCCAACTGGAAAAGGATTTAAATCCAAATAGAGGTGTTTTCCAGGATATGCTTCCTGCAACCACCCTAGAAGGAAAACAAAGACAGGGGATGAGATGGTCAGATGAAGTTAATCGACACCTCATGTTCTGTTATTACCAAGCAACAAACCTAGGAACCAACACAACTGGATACAGGTCACAAGTATACACAACATTTATTACCAGATACCCAGAATTAAAATTTTTTAACAGAACAACGACTAGCTGATCAGATTCGTGTAATAATCAAAAATAACAGGATACCCCAGTCAGAATTAGAAAACATCAAACAACAAGTACAACGAATACTGGAACAAAATAATGTGCAATCAGAAGAAGAAGAAAATACAGTAATTGACTCAAACATCCCATAGCAAACAAAGACCAACACGCATCAAGTAAACAATCTGAGGAAAACGAAATCTTAAGACAGCCACCAGAACAAGCACAAATAGAACACGAAGTGACACACATGTTAGATATAGAAGAGAAATTTCAGCTGACATATATAGAATACAACGACACAAATACAGACATTAGACCATTCTTGCATAGACCGCCAAATAACCCGCAAGTCGAAACAACAATAAAAACTAGCAACACAATCATACACAACAAAATAAATGAAAACACAACTATGGAAGAGTTACAACTACTGGTTTATATAGGAGCACTCACTACACTAAATATACACACTAGGCAGAGATCAGAACAAACCAACACACAGAAGAAACCCACAAAACCAGCATGGCAAACACCGGCTACAGATCAGAATAGAAAAACTGACAGAAGACGTCGGACAGCTAACAATTTATAAGAAATGAAATGTCAGAAAAAAAAACGAAAAAGGTTAGGTAAAATCTCACAACAACAAGCGATAGAGTAATTAGATGAATAGAAGCAGAAATTACAAGCATTGGCCAAACGACTTAGAAGATACAAAAAAAGTAAAAATAGAAGGAAACAAAACCAAACATTCAACACAAACTAAAAGAAATTTTACCAGACAATAGATAACACACACATTAAAATAGACAATCCACCAAGCATAACAGACATGGAACTCTTCTGGAGCAACATATGGACAAACCCAGGACAACATAACAGGCATGCACGGTGGATACAAGCACAAACAGACACATACAAGATGATACCACGGATGCCTGAAGAGATAATTTTGCAACATGAAGTCACCCAAGCAATTAATTCTACTCACAATTGGAAAGCCCCTGCAAAAGATAAAATACCAAATTTCTGGCTAAAGAAGTTCACCTCAACACATTCACATCTAACTAAATTATTTAACAGTTACATTGCAGACCCATACACACTCCCTGATACACTTACACATGGAATAACTTATCTGAAACCTAAAGATCAAGCAGACACACCAAACCCAGCTAAATATCGCCCCATAACATGCCTACCAACAATATACAAAATATTAACTTCAGTCATTACACAGATATTAGTGACACATACAACACAGAACAAAATTATAAATGAAGAACAAAAAGGCTGTTGCAAAGGAGCACGAGGATGTAAAGAGCAACTGATAATAGATACAGAGGTGACATATCAAGCTAAAACTAAACAAAGGTCGCTACACTACGCATACATTGATTACCAAAAAGCTTTTGATAGTGTACCCCACTCATGGTTACTACAAATATTGGAAATATACAAAGTAGATCCTAAATTGATACAGTTCCTAAACATAGTAATGAAAAATTGGAAAACCACACTTAATATACAAACAAACTCAAATAATATCACATCACAGCCAATACAGATTAAGCGTGGAATATACCAAGGAGACTCATTAAGTCCTTTCTGGTTCTCCCTTGCTCTGAACCCACTATCCAACATGCTAAATAATACAAATTATGGATAAAATATTACTGGAACATACCAACACAAAATCACACATTTGCTATACATGGATGATCTAAAACTACTGGCAGAAACAAATCAACAACTTAACCAATTACTAAAGATAACAGAAGTATTCAGCAGTGATATAAATATGGCTTTTGGAACAGACAAATGTAAGAAAAATAGCATAGTCAAGGGAAAACACACTAAACAAGAAGATTACGTATTGGATAACCACAGCGACTTCATAGAAGCGATGGAAAAATCAGATGCCTATAAATATCTAGGATACAGACAAAAAATAGGAATAGATAATACAAATATTAAAGAAGAACTAAAAGAAAAATGTAGACAAAGACTAACAAAAATACTGGAAACAGAATTGACAGCAAGAAACAAGACAAAAGCTATAAATACTTATGCTATACCAATATTGACCTACTCATTTGGAGTAGTGAAATGTAGTAACACAGACCTAGAAGCACTCAATACACTTACACGATCACAATACCACAAATATAGAATACATCACATACATTCAGCAACAGATAGATTCACATTAAGCAGAAAGGAAGGAGGAAGGGGATTTATCGACATAAAAAACCTACATTATGGACAGGTAGACAATTTCAGAAATTTCTTTCTAGAGCGAGCAGAAACTAGCAAAATACACAAAGCAATCACTCATATAAATAAATCGGCTACACCACTGCAATTTCATAACCACTTCTACAACCCTTTAGATCACGTAACATCAACAGATACGAAGAAAGTAAATTGGAAAAAACACTACATGGCAAGCACCCGTATCATCTAACACAGCCACACATCGATCAAGCCGCATCCAACACATGGCTAAGAAAAGGCAATATATACAGTGAGACAGAAGTATTCATGATTGCAATACAGGATCAAACAATAAACACCAGATATTACAGCAAGCATATTATTAAAGATACCAATAACACAACAGATAAATGCAGCCTTTGCAAACAACAAATAGAAACAGTAGATCACATCACAAGCGGATGTACAATACTAGCAAATACAGAATACCCCAGAAGACATGACAATGTAGCAAAAATAATAAATCAACAGCTTGCCTTACAACATAAACTTTTAAAACAATACGTTCCCACATACAAGTATGCACCACAAAATGTACTGGAGAATGATGAATACAAATTATACTGGAACAGAACCATTATAACAGATAAAACAACACCACATAACAAACCTGACATCATACTCACCAATACAAAGAAATTAACACAACTAATCGCAATATGCATACCCAATACAACAAATATACAAAAGAAAACAGGAGAAAAAATTGAAAAATACATCCAACTGGCTGAGGAAGTCAAGGTATGTGGCATCAGGACAAAGTCGACATTATACCAATTATACTATCAACTACAGGAGTCATACCACACAATATCCACCAGTACATCAACGCAGTACAGCTACATCCAAATGTATATAAACAACTACAGAAATCTGTAATTATTGACACATGTTCAATTGCCCGAAAGTTCCTAAATGCAATATAACACATACCGTACAGTTAGAAGGAAGTCACGCTTGATCAAGGTCCGCATCACTTTCCATTTTTAACCAGACATAACGTCTCAGAAAGTAAGAAATAATAATATACTACTGGCCATTAAAATTGCTACACCAAGGAGAAATGCAGATTATAAACGGGTATTCATTGGACAATTATATTATACTAGAACAGACATATGATTACATTTTCACGCAATTTGGGTGCATAGATCCTGATAAATCAGTACCCAGAACAACCACCTCTGGCCGTAATAACGACCTTGATACGCCTGGGCATTGAGTCAAGCAGAGCTTGGATGGAGTGTACAGGTACAGCTGCCTATGCAGCTTCAACACGATACCACAGTTCATCAAGAGTAGTGACTGGCGTATTGTGACGAGACAGTTGCTCGGCCACCATTGACCAGTTTTCAATTGGAAAGATATCTGGAGAATGTGCTGGCCAGAGCAGCAGTCTAACATTTTCTGTATTCCAGAAAGGCCCGTACAGGACCATCAACATGCGGTCGTGCATTATCCTGCTGAAATGTAGGGTTTCGCAGCGATCGAATGAAGGGTAGAGCCACGAGTCGTAACACATCTGAAATGTAACGTCAACAGTTCAAAGTTCCCTCAATGCGAACAAGACGTGACCTAGACGTGTAACCAATGGCACCCTATACCATCACTCCGGGTGATACGCCAGTATGACTATGACGAATACACGCTTCCAATGTGCGTTCAACGCGATGTCGCCAAACACGGATGCGACCATCATGATGCTGTAAACAAAACCTGGATTCATCCGAAAAATGACGTTTTGCCATTCGTTCACCCAGGTTTGTCGTTTAGTACACCATCGCAGGCGCTCCTATCTGTGCTGCAGCGTCAAGGGTAACTGCAGCCATGGTCTCCGAGCTGATAGTCCATGCTGCTGCAAACGCCGTCGAACTGTTCGTGCATATGGTTGTTGTCTTGAAAACGTCCCCATCTGTAGACTCAGGGATCGAGACGTGGCTGCACGATCCGTTTCAGCCATGAAGATAAGATGCCTGTCATCTCGACTGCTAGTGATAAGAGGCCGTTGGGATTCAGCACGGCATTCCGTATTACCCTCCTGAACCCACTGATTCCATATTCTGCTAATAGTCATTGGATCTCGATCAACGCGAGCAGCAATGTCGCGATTCGATAAACCGCAATCGCGATAAGCTACAATCCGACCTTTATCAAAGTGGGAAACGTGATGGTACGCATTTCTCCTCCTTACACGAAGCATCACAACAACGTTTCACCAGGCAACGCCGGTCAACTGCTGTTTTGTGTATGAGAAATCGGTTGGAAACTTTCCTCACGTCAGCACGTTGTAGGTGTCGCCACCGGCGCCAACTTTGTGTGAGTGCTCTGAAAAGCTAATCATTTGCATATCACAGTATCTTCTTCCTGTCGGTTAAATTTCGCGTCTTTAGCACGTCATCTTCGTGGTGTATCAATTTTAATGGCCGGTAGTGTAATATTTGACTCTCTTGCGCGACAGTACTCAATTCCATCCCGCGCCTACGTCTTTCTGATGAAAAATCAGATAATTAATTCATTGCAAACTTCTTTACAATGACCTTATGTGTACGACTACTCACTTTGGCCGCCACCAATCGAATACCTCCATCAATGACTCCGGAGGTTCTGCCTCAAACTTCTGTACCAATCAGAGGTCAGGAGACTCCTTGCTACCAAATCCGATTCTGCATCTCTCAGCTAATAGGAATACTGTCTTTAAGTGCGTTGCGACGACGTAACCCGCCACAACGACGTCCTCATTAGAAGTCTCCCCAGTAGTTGGGACTGCTAAATATTGCGTCATGTCACGCCTGGATTGACTAACTTGCCATAAATGTTACAACAAAACGCAGCACCGTTAATACGACGGAACGATTAGATGGAAATCTTGCAGCCGTATGCGCTACGCTAGAGCGGTCTACTTCTGCGCACTGCTCGCGGATGCAGGGTGTCCATTAGGTCGGAGAAACCAGAGTTAGTGAAGGAACGTGTTCAGCGTACTGCAGCGTTCTGCGTGACAATTGCAACTAAAATGTCGGGCAATGTAAATCAAGGGAGACATCGCTAGCTGAATAAAGTAGTCAGCAACCGGAAGGTTGGTTGCTTAGTTAGGCTAGGTCATGATGCATTCTTGCATCCTGAGAAGCGCCTATTTAGAAGGCCACTACAGTTAAATGTGGATTACGAGACACGAGGCAGTTAGGCAATTTTCTGATACTGAAGTATTACAAGATGCGAAAATGACGTTAAGCACCAGAAAAATTAGAGACGTGAATCTTTTGAACCCGTAATTTGTCATTTATTCGGCAAGACACCATGCTTCACGTTTGCAGCTGTACATACAGGGTGTTACAAAAAGGTACGGGCAAACTTTCAGGAAACACTCCTCACACACAAAGAAAGAAAATATGTTATGTGGACATGTGTCCGGAAACGCTTACTTTCCATGTTAGAGCTCATTTTATTACTTCAAATCACATTAATCATGGAATGGAAACACACAGGAACAGAATATTCCAGTGTGACTTCAACCACTTTGTTACAGGAAATGTTCAAAATGTCCTCCGTTAGCGAGGATACATGCATCCACCCTCCGTCGCATGGAATCCCTGATGCGCTGATGCAGCCCTGGAGAATGGCGTATTGTATCATAGCCGTCCACAATACGAGCACGAAGAGTCTCTACATTTGGTACCGGGGTTGCGTAGACAAGAGCTTTCAAATGCCCCCATAAATGAAAGTCAAGAGGGTTGAGGTCAGGAGAGCGTGGAGGCCATGGAATTGGTCCGCCTCTACCAATCCATCGGTCACCGAATCTGTTGTTGAGAAGCGTACGAACACTTCGACTGAAATGTGCTGGAGCTCCATCGTGCATGAACCACATGTTGTGTCGTACTTGTGAAGGCACATGTTCAACATTACCTTCCTTCAATTGGGCCAACTGGCGGTGAATCGAGGAAGTACAGTACATACTGACGAAACTAAAATGAGCTCTAACATGGAAATTAAGCGTTTCCGGACACATGTCCACATAACATCTTTTCTTTATTTGTGTGTGAGGAATGTTTCCTGAAAGTTTGGCCGTACCTTTTTGTAACACCCTGTATACCGGTCTCGGAGAAAGTCTCAGTCCCTGGAACCTTTTACCAGAAATTATGTGCTACAACATTTAAATGTTAGAAAGTCTTTTCTGGAGGCTTAACATAATACGGAATTGAAACGTGGACGATAAACCGTTCAGATAAGAAGAAAATGTAAGATTCTGGAATGCGACGATACAAGAAAGTGCTGATGAGTCGTTCGGATACATAATGAGGAGGTACAGAGGGGATCGAATTGTTGGGGGGCGAGGGCTAGGAGGAAATTTATGGCACAACTTGACTAAAAGAAGTGATCGGATGAGAACACATCACGAGGTGTTGAGGAAAAGCGTGTGTCTGTCTGTCTCTCTGTCTCTCTCTCTCTCTCTCTCATTTGATTTACGAGTATACAATTTATTGCAGTGTTAGTCATAAACTTGTAATCAACAGGTCCATCGTTAACTAAACAAGCAGTGACAGAGATGGATACTCGTTCAAACAGCCGATTTTAGGGCTGCACTGCATTTTTTTAATTTTTTTTTTTTTGAACCGACTGCTGTTAGTGATGTCGCAAAACATTGCAATAATGATGCATCGTGACCACGTTGGCTGTTTCCGGGAGGAAAATGGTGATTAACGCAATAGTCGACACCAAACATCTCGCAAAAAATACTAAATTCTCTTAAGCCATGGTACAATTACGAAATTTTCATGAGACTTGTACAGTATTAGGGAGATAGTAAAGTGTGTATTTACGATACTATAATGACGACCTGAATTGTGTAAACATTGCTGATTATCATAAAAATCAACCAATCTGAAAAGCTCAACTGCCAGGAATGTAAGCCTCCTACGAAGTCTGCCTACAGTCTTCCATGGTTGATTCTATGTAAGTCTAAAAAATGGGAGATGTTTTAGTGTCTCTCAGGTTTGGGCATATTGCTTAAATGGCAGGCAACAACATTCTACTGTCGCTTGCTCTGGACAACATTCTGCAATTAAGAGGGTCACTCCAGAAGAACTGCACACTATTTTTTAATCCATCTTTTATTCTACATGTTTGAAAGTTTTACAGTGTGAAGATACATCCTTTAGGAACAATATTTTCATTTCTCCACATAATTTCCATCCCTCTCAACTGCCTTACGCAATCTTGGAACCAGCACCTGTATACCCGCACGGTAAAATTCTGGACCAACCTGTTTGAGCCACTGTTTGGGAGCGTGCACAAGGGAGTCATCATCTTCACACCTTGTTCCACGAAGAGAGTCTTTCAGTTTCCCAAAGAGATGATAGTCACATGGAGCCAGGTCAAGACTGTAAGGCGGGTGTTTCAGTGTTGTCCATCCGAGTTTTGTGATCGCTTCCATGATTTTTTGACTGACATGTGGACGTGCATTCTCGTGCAACAGCAAAACATCCTGCTTTTACCGATGTGGTCGAACACGACTCAGTCGAGCTTGCAGTTTATTCAGTGTCGTCACACATGCATCAGAATTTATGGTGGTTCCACTTGGCATGATGTCCACAAGCAAGAGTCCTTTGGAATCTAAACACACCGTAGCCAGCAGAAGGTGCGGTTTTGAATTTCTTTTCTTGGGTAATGCCACTCCATTGATTGCCTCTTCGCCTCTGGTGAAAAATGATGGAGCCATGTTTCATCACCTGTCACAATTCTTCCAAGAAAATCATCTCCACCATTCTCGCACTGTTCCCAAAGTTCGCTGCATACCTTTTTTTTTGTGAGCCACTGCCAACATCCTGGGAACCCACCTGGCACAAACCTTTTTTTTAACGCCAACACTTCCAGTATTCTGCGAACACTTCCTTCCCCTGTCCCAACGTAGGGATTTCTGTTCACTGTGATGCGTCTGTCAGCAGTCACCAATTCGTTAACTCTCTGCACATTGTTTGGAGTGTGTGCAGTACGAGGCCTGCCACTGCGAGGAGAATCCTCAATATTGCCGTGCCCGCTTTCATCACGTAACCTGCTTGCCCACCGACTAACAGTACTGAGATCGACAGCAGCATCTCCATACACATTTTTCAACCTCTTGTGGATGTTTCCCACTGTCTCGTTTTCACAGCACATGAATTCTATGACGGCACGTTGCTTTTGACGAACGTCCAATGTAACAGCCATCTTGAAGACATGCTGTGACGGCGCCACTCACGGGAACAAGTTGAACTAAGTTTGAAAACAAGCGGGAAGGATGTATCTACACACTGTAAAACTTTCACACGTGCAGAATGTAAACTATTTTTACAAAAACAGTGAGCATTTCTTTTCGAGTGACCCTCATACATCGTCCCAAGCTCTCCTGCATGGATGCTATTTGACAAAACACGGATAAAAAAATAAACAGTGGCTGAATACTGTCGCATCGTACATTTATTAATAACTAGAAACTGATCGGAAAAGATCTTCTGCTTATCTTAAATGTACTTAATGGTACACGATACTCTTGCTTGTTTTATTTAACTAAACAATGTGTGTTTTGAGAACAAGTTAGGGGAAAGTTATATGTTGACCTCCGCAAAAACCGAGTCAGGCAACAGGGAGATAATCGCCGCTTTGGGGAGGCATCGGCTGTCCGTCTAGTGGGACAACTCCAGGCAGTTATTAAAGTCGCCAAGTGATCTGATGCAAGCCAGCGTGACAGCTGATTAATGGTGGCGAGGTCTTAGCGGTGCCACGCCACGACAGGCGGCTCACAAATCCTTTCCTTTTATCCTCTGCGGCCTGCTCCGCGACCCCTCCGTCATTAATGAGCTGCAATACGCCGGCGTGTGCCACATACGTCACTTTCAAACTGCCAGGGGAGTCCATAATTCTGTCCTGGAGGACTCTACAGCACTTACCACCTGAAACTCCAGTTTCAAAAATAACTATTTTTGAATATATAGGGTGTTACAAAAAGGTACGGCCAAACTTTCAGAAAACATTCATCACACACAAATAAAGAAAAGATGTTATGTGGACATGTGTCCGGAAACTCTTAATTTCCATGTTAGAGCTCATTTTATTTTCGTCAGTATGTACTGTACTTCCTCGATTCACTGCCATGATTTCGTACGGGATACTCTACCTGTGCTGCTAGAACATGTGCCTGTACAAATACGACACAACATTTGGTTCGTGCACGATGGAGCTCCTGCACATTTCAGTCGATGTGTTCGTACGCTTCTCAACAACAGATTCGGTGATCGATGGATTGGTAGAGGCGGACCAATTCCGTGGCCTCCACGCGCTCCTGACATCAACCCTCTTGACTTTCATTTATGGGGGCATTTGAAAGGTCTTGTCTACGCAATCCCGGTACCAAATGTAGAGACTCTTCGTGCTCGTATTGTGGACGGCTGTGATACAATACGCCATTCTCCAGGGCTGCATCAGCGCGTCAGGGATTCCACGCGACGGAGGGTGGATGCATGTATCCTCGCTAACAGAGGACATTTTGAACATTTCCTGTTACAAAGTGTTTGAAGTCACGCTTGTACGTTCTGTTGCTGTGTGTTTGCATTCCATGATTAATGTGATTTGAAGAGAAGTAATAAAATGAGCTCTAACATGGAAAGTAAGCGTTTCCGGACACATGTCCACATAACATACTTTCTTTCTCTGTGTGTGAGGAATGTTTACTGAAAGTTTGGCCGTACCTTTTTGTAACACCCTGTTTTATATATATATATATATATAGAGTGTGTGTGTGTGTGTGTGTGTGTGTGTGTGTGTGTGTGTGTGTGTGTGTCTGAGTGAGAGAGAGAGAGATTTACGCAGCTGGAGCACGTAAGAAGAGCCGAAGTAACTATGCATGCAATTTTTTTAATCGTCATTAAAAACCATCGTAACTGCATTGAATGTGTTTTCTTCTGCGAATCAGTAAGTTAACTTCTTATGGAGAAGTATTTTGGCCTAGAATGTGAACATTTGACTACAAAGCACCACTTCTTTGCAGGAGGAGAACTCGCCTTTCCGAAAGACAGGCAAGAACATGGTTACAAAATGTGCAACAGAATGTAGGGCAATGTTTTTTATGAAAATACACTGCCAGAACGGCCAATACATTATGACCACCTGCTTAATAGCTTGTTTCTGCGTATCAGGGACCCGACAGTTTGTTGTTTGTGGAGGTATGTGGCATTAGACGTCTACGGACAGGTCATGTAATTCGGACCGCTGATTTGCGTACGCGGTGATGGCGCCCGATAGTGACCCAGACCGGTTCCATAGGATTTACATCATGCGAATTTGGTCGCCGAGAGATCAACGTGAGTTCACTATAATGCTACTCTTACCACTGTAGCACGGTTCTGGCTCCGAGACACGGACAACTACATTCCTGAAATACGACGCCGCCGTCAGGGAATAGATCAAGCATGAACGGATGCCGGTGGTTCGCATCTGTCAGCGTGTCTTCGATTACTACCACAGGTCTCATGCAACTGCAAGAGAATGTCTCCCGTATCATAACACTGCTCCCATCAGCTTGCGTCCGTGCCATGCCGTTCACCTCAATGACGGCGTTTGTGGAGACGACCATCGACCTAGCGTAACAACCATGGGCACGTGAGAGCAGGCGTAGTAGTCGTCGAAGTTCCGGTCGGACACCGAGCGAGGTGACGCAGTCAACCACTGGAAACAATAATAATAGTAAGGTATCACGGAATGTGCGTCCGGAGCGATTTGAATTTGAACGTCCATATGAAACTAGTTGTAGCATAGACATAGCAGATAGATTCATTGGAAGAATCCTAAAGGGATGCACGAAGAAGGTAGCTCATAAACATCTCGTTCAGCTGGGTTTTGAGAACAGATAGTTTGGAAGACTTGACTGATAACGGCCACAGAAAGTATATTTTAAATTAGCCAAAAGAACTTACATTTAAAAAATTTTTATTTTCGACTAGTTCTGATGTTAAATAATTATCATGAGTACCATTAAAAGACAGTTTTTATTGTGAGGTGTAGTGGTTTACATGGTGCCTGCAGCGGTACTAAGGTAACAAACAAGCAGCTTCATGCAGCCATGAGTCATGGGTCAGTCGTGACAGGTGTATTGTTTCTTACAGAACTGTTAGTTCCAAGTAGTTACGGCTGTGGCCGGACGATATTGCCATCGTATAGACGAAGTGCAAAGAAGCCAAAAACAATGTATTTTGGAAACCAAATTTTATCTTTTACTAATATGATATCTTTTATTAATTATTACAGATTTAGTGTGCTTGGTAATTAGTTTGAATGAATGTGTGAATGCGAAGTGATATGATTAATGATTATTGGTATGTTTATTAACTGAGGAAATAGCGTGGAAAACGGTCTCTTTCCAGAGTGAGTGGGTGAGTGAATCATATATTAAGGGGAAAACTGTAATGGATAATTCGGCAGTTTTGGTACTGGTGAGACAAGAAACATCCTCAAATAATTCAGTTAAGTAAAGAAAGGATTATTTCGATGATTATGGGTTTTCTGAGAACTGAACATTCGAAGTGGCCGATTAGCGGGATATAGAGCGAACATTCGAAAACACAGAAGATCCGTTCGTAAACTTTCTGGTAACTGTTTCAGTCAAACACCATAAACTGGCTATTTCGAGTGACTGCGACTGCGTGCGAATGAAGAAACATTAAATTCAGATTAGGACAGACCCGTTGATCACTGAGTAGTAAAATATATATTAATCATGATACGAAATCTTTCTTACATTTAATACAGTAGGTGGTTAAAAGCCTGGAACCTGGAAAAAAACCTTTTTGGTGCACTCTTTAGATACGGTCAGTGCGAGTGCTTCTACTGCAGCTCGTCCAGTGGAGAAATATTACTCGATTTCAAAGAGGAGAGGTGTGGCTGCAGAAGAAAAGATCACTGCAAAGTGCATGGGAGTTTTTGTGTAGACAAAATAACATCGCGCCGCCAGAATTGGAGGAAATAGAGAAAATCTAAGGAAAACAAGAACAGCTTATGGCAAGTTCGATTAGTAAACGAGAGCTTGTGAAGTTGACAACTCATCCAGCTGCAATGGCAAATGCTGCAAAAGAGACATTATGGTTATCGGAGATGGTTACTCCTGCGGCCCCAAAACTGTCAAGTAAAATACAACTTCCTCCTATAAATACGGGGATAAGTCAGATATATTCGAGTGCACACAGTGGGTTATTTCCCGCATCATTAGCGGTGTAACAGGAAAAGGGGGGGGGGGGCTATTAGTGGTACAAGAGTTGAAGGTGATTCGTAGATTATATAATGTATGCCAAAAAAGTGAAGCTCTCAGATGACTTGTTGTTGTTGTGGTCTTCAGTCCTGAGACTCGTTTGATGCAGCTCTCCATGCTACTCTATCCTGTGCAAGCTTCTTCATCTCCCAGTACCTACTGCAACCTACATCCTTCTGAATCTGCTTAGTGTATTCATCTCTTGGTCTCCCCCTACGATTTTTACCCTCCACGCTGCCCTCCAATACTAAATTGGTGATCCCTTGATGCCTCAGAACATGTCCTACCAGCCGATCCCTTCTTCTGGTCAAGTTGTGCCACAAACTTCTCTTCTCCCCAATCCTATTCAATACTTCCTCATTAGTTATGTGATCTACCCATCTAATCTTAAGCATTCTTCTGTAGCACCACATTTCGAAAGCTTCTATTCTCTTCTTGTCCAAACTGTTTACCGTCCATGTTTCACTTCCATACATGCCTACACTCCATACAAATACTTTCAGAAATGACTTCCTGACACTTAAATCTATACTCAATGTTAACAAATTTCTCTTCTTCAGAAACGCTTTCCTTGCCATTGCCAGTCTACATTTTATATCCTCTCTACTTCGACCATCATCAGTTATTTTGCTCCCCAAATAACAAAACTCCTTTACTACTTTAAGTGTCTCATTTCCTAATCTAATTCCCTCAGCATCACCCGACTTAATTCGACTACATTCCATTATCCTCGTTTTGCTTTTGTTGATGTTCATCTTATATCCTCCTTTCAAGACACTATCCATTCCATTCAACTGCTCTTCCAAGTCCTTTGCAGTCTCTGACAGAATTACAATGTCATCGGCGAATCTCAAAGTTTTTATTTCTTCTCCATGGATTTTAATACCTACTCCGAATTTTTCTTTGACTGCTTGCTCACTATACAGATTGAATAACATCGGGGAGAGGCTACAACACTGTCTTACTCCCTTCCCAACAACTGCTTCTCTTTCATGTCCCTCGACTCTTATAACTGCCATCTGGTTTCTGTACAAATTGTAAATAGCCTTTCGCTCCCTGTATTTTACCCCTGCCACCTTTAGAATTTGAAAGAGAGTATTCCAGTCAACATTGTCAAAAGCTTTCTCTAAGTCTACAAATGCCAGAAACGCAGGTTTGCCTTTCCTTAATCGTTCTTCTATAAGTCGTCCCCCCATGAACCATGGACCTTGCCGTTGGTGGGGAGGCTTGCGTGCCTCAGCGATACAGATGGCCGTACCGTAGGTGCAACCACAACGGAGGGGTATCTGTTGAGAGGCCAGACAAACATGTGGTTCCTGAAGAGGGGCAGCAGCCTTTTCAGTAGTTGCAGGGGCAACAGTCTGGATGATTGACTGATCTGGCCTTGTAACATTAACCAAAACGGCCTTGCTGTGCTGGTACTGCGAACGGCTGAAGGCAAGGGGAAACTACAGCCGTAATTTTTCCCGAGGACATGCAGCTCTACTGTATGATTAAATGATGATGGCGTCCTCTTGGGTAAAATATTCCGGAGGTAAAATAGTCCCCCATTCGGATCTCCGGGCGGGGACTACTCAGGAGGACGTCGTTATCAGGAGAAAGAAAACTGGCGTTCTACGGATCGGAGCGTGGAATGTCAGATCCCTTAATCGGGCAGGTAGGTTAGAAAATTTAAAAAGGGAAATGGATAGGTTAAAGTTAGATATAGTGGGAATTAGTGAAGTTCGGTGGCAGGAAGAACAAGACTTTTGGTCAGGTGATTACAGGGTTATAAATACAAAATCAAATAGGGGTAATGCAGGAGTAGGTTTAATAATGAATAAAAAAATAGGAGTGCGGGTTAACTACTACAAACAGCATAGTGAACGCATTATTGTGGCCAAGATAGACACAAAGCCCATGCCTACTACAGTAGTACAAGTTTATATGCCAACTACCTCTGCAGATGATGAAGAAATAGATGAAATGTATGACGAGATAAAAGAAATTATTCAGGTAGTGAAGGGAGACGAAAATTTAATAGTCATGGGTGACTGGAATTCGTCAGTAGGAAAAGGGAGGGAAGGAAACATAGTAGGTGAATATGGATTGGGGGGAAGGAATGAAAGAGGAAGCCGCCTTGTAGAATTTTGCACAGAGCATAACTTAATCATAGCCAACACTTGGTTCAAGAATCATAAAAGAAGGTTGTATACCTGGAAGAATCCTGGAGATACTAGTAGGTATCAGATAGATTATATAATGGTAAGACAGAGATTTAGGAACCAGGTTTTAAATTGTAAGACATTTCCTGGGACAGATGTGGATTCTGACCACAATCTATTGGTTATGAACTGCAGATTGAAACTGAAGAAACTGCAAAAAGGTGGGAATTTAAGGAGATGGGACCTGGATAAACTGAAAGAACCAGAGGTTGTAGAGAGTTTCAGGAAGAGCATAAGGGAACAATTGACAGGAATGGGGGAAAGAAATACAGTAGAAGAAGAATGGGTAGCTTTGAGGGATGAAGTAGTGAAGGCAGCAGAGGATCAAGTAGGTAAAAAGACGAGGGCTAATAGAAATCCTTGGGTAACAGAAGAAATATTGAATTTAATTGATGAAAGGAGAAAATACAAAAATGCAGTAAATGAAGCAGGCAAAAAGGAATACAAACGTCTCAAAAATGATATCGACAGGAAGTGCAAAATGGCTAAGCAGGGATGGCTAGAGGACAAATGTAAGGATGTAGAGGCTTGTCTCACTAGGGGTAAGATAGATACTGCCTACAGGAAAATTAAAGAGACCTTTGGAGAGAAGAGAACCACTTGAAGGAATATCAAGAGCTCAGATGGCAACCCAGTTCTAAGCAAAGAAGGGAAGGCAGAAAGGTGGAAGGAGTATATAGAGGGTTTATACAAGGGCGATGTACTTGAGGACAATATTATGGAAATAGAAGAGGATGTAGATGAAGACGAAATGGGAGATAAGATACTGCGTGAAGAGTTTGACAGAGCACTGAAAGACCTGAGCACTGAAAGACCTGAGTCGAAACAAGGCCCCGGGAGTAGACAACATTCCATTTGAACTACTGATGGCCTCGGGAGAGCCAGTCATGACAAAACTCTACCATCTGGTGAGCACGATGTATGAGACAGGAGAAATACCCTCAGACTTCAAGAAGAATATAATAATTCCAATCCCAAAGAAAGCAGGTGTTGACAGATGTGAAAATTACCGAACTATCAGTTTAATAAGTCACAGCTGCAAAATACTAATGCAAATCCTTTACAGACAAATGGAAAAAATGGTACACGCCGACCTCGGGGAAGATCAGTTTGGATTCCGTAGAAATGTTGGAACACGTGAGTCAATACTGACCTTACGACTTATCTTAGAAGAAAGATTAAGAAAAGGGAAACCTACGTTTCTAGCATTTGTAGACTTAGAGAAAGCTTTTGACAATGTTAACTGGAATACTCTCTTTCAAATTCTGAAGGTGGCAGGGGTAAAATACAGGGAGCGAAAGGCTATTTACAGTTTGTACAGAAACCAGATGGCAGTTATAAGAGTCGAGGGGCATGAAAGGGAAGCAGTGGTTGGGAAAGGAGTAAGACAGGGTTGTAGCCTCTCCCCGATGTTATTCAATCTGTATATTGAGCAAGCAGTAAAGGAAACAAAAGAAAAATTCGGAGTAGGTATTAAAATTCATGGAGAAGAAGTAAAAACTTTGAGATTCGCCGATGACATTGTAATTCTGTCAGAGACAGCAAAGGACTTGGAAGAGCAGTTGAACGGAATGGACAGTGTCTTGAAAGGAGGATATAAGATGAACATCAACAAAAGCAAAACGAGGATAATGGAATGTAGTGAAATTAAGTCAGGTGATGCTGAGGGAATTAGATTAGGAAATGAGACACTTAAAGTAGTAAAGGAGTTTTGCTATTTAGGGAGTAAAATAACCGATGATGGTCGAAGTAGAGAGGATATAAAATGTAGACTGGCAATGGCAAGGAAAGCGTTTCTCAAGAAGAGGAATTTGTTAACATCGAGTATAGATTTAAGTGTCAGGAAGTCATTTCTGAAAGTATTTGTATGGAGTGTAGCCATGTATGGAAGTGAAACATGGACGATAACAAGTTTGGACAAGAAGAGAATAGAAGCTTTCGAAATGTGGTGCTACAGAAGAATGCTGAAGATAAAGTGGGTAGATCACGTAACTAATGAGGAGGTATTGAATAGGATTGGGGAGAAGAGAAGTTTGTGGCACAACTTGACTAGAAGGAGGGATCGGTTGGTAGGTCATGTTTTGAGGCATCAAGGGATCACAAATTTAGCATTGGAGGGCAGTGTGGAGGGTAAAAATCGTAGAGGGAGACCAAGAGATGAATACACTAAGCAGATTCAGAAGGATGTAGGTTGCAGTAGATACTGGGAGATGAAGAAGCTTGCACAGGATAGAGTAGCATGGAGAGCTGCATCAAACCAGTCTCAGGACTGAAGACCACAACAACAACAAGATAAGTCGTAAGGTCAGTATTGCCTCACGTGTTCCAGTATTTCTACGGAATCCAAACTGATCTTCCCCGAGGTCTGCTTCTACTAGTTTTTCCATTCGTCTGTAAAGAATACATGATAGTATTTTGCAGCTGTGGCTTATTAAACTGATTGTTCGGTAATTTTCACATCTGTCAACATCTGCTT